>NC_082596.1:98714065-99054873 GCF_030936135.1 Gavia stellata | reverse complement strand
CCGGCTGGTGTAGAGCACGTGGGTCAGGGGGATTTCATGTTTCCAGCAGCATTGCAAGGAATTTGTGGAAGATGGCAGCAATTGTAGCTGAGTTGCCACGCGCACTTTGTAAAGCCGATGCAAGCAAGAGCTCTGTGAACCTTGAAACGTGCACCGGTGCAGGTAACATCGGTGCGTTGGGTAGGAGAGATGGCAGAAGCTGGTGGCCTCAAGATGGGTGCAGGGCTGTGGCAGACTGGGTCCCCAGTACTTGCCTGCCCACGAACCGGTGGTGTTGGGAGGGCAAGAAGAATGTAAGGTATGCGAGGAAGACTGGAGAGGGAAAAGAATGTCAGGATGGAGCACGCGCTGGCCTATTCCTTCCAGAGATACTGTCAAAGGCTTATTCATTTCCCAAACAAATAAACCAGTCTAACAGTCGTGCTTGCAGAATACACTCCTTTATTTTCCCCTCTGGCACTGAATATTTTTAATACACGGGTTAAAAAATACAGGCTTGCTTCCAGATGTGTGGCGTGCATGCCGTTCAATGTACTGATGCCAAAAGAGGGTTTTTTTGTTTTTCTTAAGAAAAGCTCAGAAACTGCACAACTATAGAGATTGCAAAAGGCTTCTGTTCTCTCTGGTTCACAACTGTGCAGATGAAATACGATAAATGTAATACAGGGAGGTTGCTCAAGAGGAAATGTACGTTTAGACATCACAGCTCGTTTAAGATGAAAGGAATCCAGAATTGGAACCGGAATTGCCTCAGATGAGAAACTTAGGCACAAAGCTTAGGCATGTTAAGCTTTTCATGGAGTCATAAGAATTCGTAGTGCTGACGTCCAAAAGCTCAGATCTTTACCTGAACTTTCTACTTGAACTTTCCCCAGTTTGGGTGAAACTCTGGAGCTGAGATTTTATCCACGTGGATCATGTTACATTATTCCACCAGGTATTACAATTGTTAAAATACGAGTGAATTGAGTAAGGTTTTCTTTTCTTTTTGTTTTTGGGTTGGGTTGTGGGTTTTTTTTTTTGGTGGCGGCCAACCTGCCCACCACAGCACTATGATCCCTCTTTGGAAACACCCTAGGCTCTTTTGAATACATGTGTCCGGCATACTAGGCTTGTGGGAATGAAGTCCTGACTCAAACAGCACATAACCCACTCAGCAAAGGAGCTCCTTCATGAAAGCAGGAGTGTGAGCGTGGACAATTAAGTAGGAAACAGTGGTCTGGAGTAAAAAAGTTCACTTTCCTGTGGCATCCTGTTTGATGTCTAGAAAGATAAGGTTTTGTAGACTAGCATTGGTAAGTTTTTTCTCAGCAGGTGGGATCTGTCTTGCCTCCATACGGGCACACACAGAGTAATATGCAGCAATTCCCATCCCCAGAAGCTTTATCTTGAGTGCGGTAGCGCACGGCTCTGCTCTGTCCAGTCTCTGGTGCCCTGCTGCTGCCTATTCTGCCTGCCTGCCTCTCCTTCCCCTCCTCCTGCCTTCCCAGTCCTGCAGCCGACAGGGTGGAGAGCCTCACTTCCAAACACACATGCCAGCACTTTCCTCTGAATCTGTGTGAAAGGAGGTTGTGCAGAAACATGAAGCTACAAAATGGCATATAAAGAGAGGCGTGCGTTGAAGTCCTTGCACATCTATCAGATAGATTTAAAATACTGCATCAAAATCCTCAAAATCCCATGAATCCTCTCTGCAGAGCATTTCTGCATCTTAGCCCCATCTCAGGGAGCCAGGACCAAAGAAACCTTTGTGTAAATACTCTCCCCTTCCCCCTGATTTGCAAAATGCACACTACTTGAACTTGGCAAAAACTCAAAACTGACCCTAAATTACAATCTCTCCTGACTGTAAATTTTCCGTCAGTTTTACACATCATCCAAGGAATCGTCCTGTGACTGGACTAGCCAACTGTCTCCATTTTGCTTGCAAAGCCTGTTATTTTTGTTCCCCCTGGTTTTAGGAACATTTTGTTGCGTATCTCCCACCCTTCTTTTAGCAAAGGTAATCTGCTGTTGTTATATTTTATATCCCCATGTTTTCCCTCTCCCCATCTCTCACCAGCAACTCTTCCATAACACAAAAGCATTTCTTCCTGGTAGGGCCAGCAGCTCGGTTGTTGTCCGCTAGCCAGCAACCAGTTCTTTCCAGTGGGAGAAGGGGAAGCTAAAATGAAAATTCAATAAAATGTAAATTAGGGATTTAAAAAAAAATTCAATCCAAAGGGGAAACTCCTGTTTTGTCTTTACCACCAAGCTTCCCATGAAGTCTCAGCCTGGAGGTGTTTTGAAGCTTGAGGAATTTCAGGGAAATTTCCTTCTTTTGGAGGTGTTTGGAGGGAGGATGTATGATAGGAGAGCGATCGTCTTTTCTCTCCTTCACCTCAACCAGATCTGTGGAGGTCAGTTGATATCCATAACAACAGAGAATGGAACGTGAAATGTCTCACACTGTCTCACTTATTTTTCTCATCTTTGGGTGTTGGTGTTGAAGCTCTCATCTCATACTCAGTGTAAATTTGCTTCTCCACAAAACTGCCAAAAATGGTTATCTTTGCTGCCATCTAAATCTGTTTATGGTCTACTCTCCCAAAATCATTCTTTAAAGGAAAATGACTGATTTCCAAAGCCCTCCTACTATTCTGTTATTTTTAACAAGCAATTCAGTCCAATGTCATTTAAAGAAAAGATCATTGCATTACTGCGTGTTGCAGGACTCTCAGGAAACAATACTAGAAGAGAAGGAACGTGGGAACTCTGTTCCCTCTCTTTTCCATTGCTATCGTTTGCGAACTCTGAATGCTTCCAGCAACGGGGTAGCCAAAGACGGGGTGAAAAGGACAGAGCACGTTCCCATTGGCAAAGCTTCCCTTGACTTCAGTGGGACCAGGATTTGGCCCACGCTGCGTAGCATCCCGAGCCTTGGCTTTTACTTAATTGGCTCTTTGTAGTAGACTGTCTCTGCTGAGGGAGGCGGTGCTGCAGATAACTCGGCTCTCACGAGTATTCACCACAGTTATTCTTCTGCTTGCTTCAGGCTGAATACTTACACTTGCACAGCTGATAGAAGCACCAGTCTTGGGATCACATGAAAGGAAGGCTGCACACAAGTTTGCTGGTCTCTCCTTCAACACCTACATTCTCTTTTCTGTCTGCCCTTTCCCTCACATCCCAGTTGACTCATGATGTTTGCTGCTGAAGTCTGATGAGGGCTTGAGTCATAAGGGTTGACACAAGGATTTGACTTCTCACCTCCTCAAGAGTTCAGCCCTGTCTGGGAGCTGTAAAGGTCTGTCTCCACGTATGCTCATGGCTTTTGAGGAGGGGCTTAGCTCATTCATTGTGCCATAAAGTCCTGAAGAATGTATGTCTGAAAGCCATTGCTAAAAATCCTGGGGAGCGTCAGGGTACTGGAGAGGCTCTCCTTTAAAGTTTTGAGATAGAGTGTGTTGGCTCTGCCTCTCTAGACAATAAGTAGGCACTGTGAGACAGTAAGTGCCACAGGGAGCCCAGCTGCCATGGGACAGGTCCACAGTAGCTATTGCAGAAGTCGTTGTTCCAATGCAAGATCATGGTATGGATGAGTGTTTGCGCAAAAAAGAAGACCACAAAGGCTGTACGTATGCAATCTCCTCTCCCCAGAACATAAGCAGTGGTCCGACATGACTGTCTGGTGGTGTAAATACTGGCTCGGAAACATGAAAGTCAAAGAAGCGCTGGGGAAGCAGGTTTTGGGTATATATGTGTAGGTAGGATCAAAAGGTTTGGACTAAGGCTGGTGGAATAGACTCCTTTGGTCTTACAATTTCATTTTCCTCATTTCTCAGAGATGGGTGTTCTGGTGCAGAGATCAAAAATGCCTAAGAAATGCAAGGTCCCAGATGCTGACTCCTGACCTAAGCACAGGGGTGAAAGAAAAGTCTGTCGGACCAAGTTGCATTTGTAGGAGCTGTAATCACTGTGGGGAGGAATAGAGGGAGACATGTCTTTGAATTTGTGGGAAAAGGGAAAGAGGGCAAGAAAAGGAAGATGGATAGAGAAATAGACTATTATTAATCAAAATAATGAGAGAGAAATAGTCAGGGGCATTAGGGATACAAAGTGCCCCACACCTTATGTGGATCAGTACAGATTATAGCCTTTTCTGTCTTTTGAGAAATCTGTTCCCCTCCCTACATTGATATTTAAAACATTCTGCACTTGATAAATAACAAAAAATATGGTTCTTAAAGACTGAACCACATTCTGGTAGCAGCCAAGATAACTTTATGAAGACCAACAAAATTGTGTTAAATTAAAAAATATATATATCACGCTAGAAAGTTATGTAAGATTCTATTTTAAAATCATCTGGTCCTAATTTACTAAATTTACTGCCTCAGAGCTAATGCCAAACTGCTACATTTGATTTATAGAAATACTTTAGCACATTTTTCCATCAGGCTATTGTAGAGTATATTTACTGCCTTTTTATTATTGTTAAAAATGCAGACTTTTTTAAAGGAAAGGAACATTTTTGAAGAGCTTATTGATAGTTTCTCACAGGATGCCAGGAGACATGCAGATAGTAAACAATGCTGTGTGCTTAGGAACATTCCACTCGATTTTCAACTCCTTCACCAACTTTTTTTTGTCTTTGTAATTGAACAAAATGATCCATCTGGTAAATGGATGTTTGAAAATGTCCAGTTTGTGCCAAACCACTTTTCTTAAGCACAGACTACGTTTTTTTCAGGCAAATATTTAAACAGCAGCCGTACTGTGATGTATTGCTAACCATTAAAAAAACACACACAAAACCCAGACAGCGGGCAGGGGGGAGTCGGGGTGGAAGAAAGCTTAACAAATATTCCACTAAAAATATATCTAAAAATACCATGCTAAACAACCCTCCTTCTTCACCTTTCTCTCCCTGACAGGGGTTTCCAAATGGGAAGTAACTGCTAGGGAGTAGAACCTATGCCCTGTGTTCAGCAGAGTTGATTGAACACGTGCTTAACTTTATGCACGTGCTCAAGTCCTTCCTTATTCATTTGTATGTGTGTGCTTCACTGAACTGGGTCCTTGATGAGTCTTTGTCTGCTTGTGCAACAAAATTGTGTTCCAGAAGAGTTACGTTTTTCAAGATTTTGAGAAGTCATCGTAGCTTTTTTTCTCCTGCATCCATCTCCCATTGAACTTATCCACAAAGTTTGAACCATATGCAATGAGTTCTCAAATTTATGGATATCGGGTGGAGCTGTGGTTCAGGCCTTTCCCTAATTTTTATTCATCTCTGTATACCGATCTTCTGAACCCAGAAGTGCCAAAATACCACAAGCAGAGGGAATTTTGCTGGTATTTCCAGCTTGAGCAGAAGTAGGTGGTATAGACGCCCCCTCTTCTTCTGTGATAAACTCAGACTAATTCACATCTAATCTAGAAGTCATACCAATATCTCTTCTCCAGAAGTCCCCATGCAGTTACCCCAAAGTGGTATTGCCTGCTTTCATTTTGATACCTCTCTTTCCTCGTCCGTCTCTACAACTGCTCTCTGTTGAGTCTTAGATTCAAGTTCAGTCTCCTGAAGTCACATAACCAACTAACCAACTTCAGGGACTTTAACTTCAGCCCTGTTTTGACTCCATAAACTCCCTCCCATTTTAAAGCCCAAATCTCTGAGTAATTTTGAAGCTCAAGGGATTGATATTTTTTCCCTTGATGCAGCAAGACATCAGACTCTTAATGCCAGCTTCAAAAAAAGCATCAATGCTTTGAAAGTGTCTGGTCTCAACAGCAGTACTTCCAGATGAGATGGGTTTGCACAGCTGAGGAGGCTGTTACTTCAGTCAAAGAATGAGGGGGTGTAATCCCAATCCTAGCAAAGCTGACTCAAATGTGGCTGTGGCTCCATGGTATTATCTTAGTCTCAAGATAGAGAAGACTTAGTCAGCTATCCCAGCCTTACAGTGCCAAGGCAAAACTGATGTCTGTTTTGTATCCATGAATGCCCTGCCTCTGTGTCTGCATGTAACATCCCAAGATTTTAGGGCATTTCAGTTTTGTGAAACAGGTTACTCGGCTGTTGTGGTTTTTGTAGTTGTTGGTATGGTTGTTGGAGAAGGACTGTCAGAAAAGCGGAACTGTGTGTGTTGCCCAAAATGAAAGGCTCCTGTCTGAGAAAATTTCCCTCCTCTCATCAAGTACAAATCCACCGAATCTTCCGTGATATAGATGCATGAGAGCCACTCATGAAGAAATGGACCGACATGAAAGGGAAGGAGGGTAAAAAGGTTGCAGCTGGGAAAAGAAATTATTCAGCAGTAGTTTTTGTGGGCTGGCATTTGTGTTTGCAGGTCAAAGTCAGCGTAAAGTTGTAAATGTTCTTCTGTGTTCTGCTCTGGAAAGGAGATAACGGTGCAAGACAAGCAAAGCTCTAAAGTCTAAATTTAATTTGACACACCATGAAAATGAGACAATTGCGTGCTAGCTGGTTGAGGTCCAGAGATGTCACCTCCCATTACTATCATTTGTTGAGTGGTTGCCAACATTTGTCCATTTTCACAGCCCCGTCAATGCTATAGAAGAATATTTCTGGGACTCCTCAGCAGTCTGAGGAAGAGTGGAGCTTTGTTTTTCTGGAGCTAATCCCCTTAAACCACTTCCTCTTCCCATTGGAGTGAGGTTTTCTTAAAGCCTTTTTGTGGTTTTTGTTTTGTTTTAATGACCAGTGCTCTTGGGGCTGTTTCCAGGTCTGCCTGAAAGGTCAGGTCTGCTTTTCTCTTTGCTTGCCATTCATATGGTGAGTAGCAAGTGCTCCTCCTGCCCCCTTCCCTCAGGCTTTGAGGCGGCTCTGTTTCTGACCTCAGTTCTGTTCTTTGAGGTTGACAGTGGTTATTTCATTATTTTAATCTTTGGAAAAATAAGAGGCTCCCTTAAAAACTTGTAGATTTATATCCCTTATTGCTATTTTTCACTACTTCACCCAAATACCTGGGTAAATAAAACATCCGTCTTTATCTTTCAGCCTTTTCTTTGCACAGTAATACAATGAAAGACATCTGATGCAGGAAGGAATTTTTCCACCTGCACCTCTGGACAGCTTTCAGCTCTGCTTTAATGTTTGTCTTGTTTTCTCTTGCAGGGTTTGCTCTGCATTTCAGAAAACAAAACCAAACACACATGTGACATGTTTATATAGTCATGGTTCTAGACTTTGGATGTATTGTATGTAATCAGGTGTTCCCAGATAATCTAAACTGTATTAGGCATGCCATTTTTATAGATATATATGATATAATCACTTAATTAAACTATCCATACATGCTAAAGACTGCATCTGTCTTTGATTCATGTGAGATCTTGGTGGTGTTGAGAATCCACAAGCCATACTGAAGCTACTCAGTTTTATGAGTGATTACTGCTTTTTGGGACCAGTCCAGCTGATAAAGCTTATGTTGAAGTAGGTGACAGTTGCATTTGTATGTATAGGGTAATAATTCTGACTTACTGCATATAGATGAAGATGAATTCTAAATGCTCACCATGAATGATGTAGTTAGGTACAGAAAAATCTGTTTGCGTGTAAGAAGACTTAACTTAAAAATGAGTCCAGCTTTCAAAGCAGCAACTACCTCTTCTCTAATCAAGGACCTGTCTTTTTATAACAGTATTAAGTTCCAAAGTTCAGAGCCAGGTAGCTAATAGGAGCCAGATGAATTTTGCTTCCTTCTCTCTCCATTACTTATTTACAAACAATTTGTGCTATTTCTCAGGTTGGCTGATTTCTTTTCAAAATAATTTGGGGCTTTTTTGCTCATATCATGGCTCTATTTCGTTAGAAAAATCGTCTTTTGAATTTATTTTCCTGCTATTCGTGACTCTATGATCCATTCCCCTTCAAGGTTTCAAAAATGAATTGATTGCAGAGAGTGCCACTTTTGGACCAGATGAGGTTAGAAAGTGAGTGCTGAGATGCTAATATGAACCCATCTCTGGATCACAACCACAACTGACATGAGAAAAGGAGTATTGGAGAAGAAGTTGGTTCATTTAGCTGTGTTCTTTAGCAGAGGAAAATAAGGGAAGGATTACATACATTGTAGTCTGTCAATGGTTTATTGACCACACTGTGGTTGAATTTTGGTTAAACGAACATCTTCCAGTGTTTAAATATATATAGACCTAGAACTATATATGGCAGAGATGCAATACACCTATTTGATCATGTAGTCCCTTGCATTTAAGAAAATTTACTGCATCCTCTGATACAGATTTTTCCCTGGTGTGTGGTAGGTCAGCAGTCTCTGAACTGCTGGCTGTTCTTTGAGATAGAGTAGTAGTATCATCAGTATTTTGCAGGAGGCAAAACTGAGGCA
Source organism: Gavia stellata (assembly GCF_030936135.1). Taxonomy (NCBI): domain Eukaryota; kingdom Metazoa; phylum Chordata; class Aves; order Gaviiformes; family Gaviidae; genus Gavia; species Gavia stellata. The sequence goes on along the minus strand of NC_082596.1, from coordinate 99,046,519 downwards.
CTTGGTGATTTGCTCGTGATCACACAAGACGAGCAAAATAGCTGAGGTACAGGCAGCTGTGAGCTGAATGGCAGGGAGAATTGGCTACTCAGCTGTGACAACATTGCTTAATAGGGGAGCACAGACATTGCTCGACGGGGCTGCTGTATCTTCACTGAATCTCCCCCATTATATCCTTGGCTGTGTTGTAGTGCTACAAATAGCACCTAGCTGGATTTCCCTTGCTTTCAGGCCTGTGTCATCCTTCTCCTCAAAAATCAAAGTGCTTTGGAGGTTTGGTTCACTTAGGCATGTGAATGTTTGAGGGCTAGACTTTCAAAAGCAAATGTGGGTCCACCAGGGATGGGACTGGGTTGCCTGAGCATGGGGTCTATGGACAGGTCTATCTTAGGGTATCCCAGCTGACATATAGCTGCAACTCCAGGAAGGCAATGGTATCCAATAGGTCCTATTGCATTATACCCACCCTTACATGGATGGTTGAGAGTTGGGTGCCTGAACCTTTTGAATCCAACCCCTGAACATTTGTTGGGATAGTGGCCAAGATATCTGAACGTCAGCAAAGCTGGGCTGCAGTTTGAGACCTGCATCTCTCCTGTCCACAAATGCACTTCTTCTGGCAGAAACCAGACATGCAGAAGAGAAAACACATAAAATAATAATCATCACATCTTCAAACTATGTTTGAGCTGTTTCCAGGTCAAATTTTGGTCCAGGAATTCTGGGAGCAGAAGAGATTTGGTAGTCAGAGTAATAGTAGTAGAAAAATCCGAGCCAGTTTCCAGTCCCTAAGGTTCAGCCAAGTGAAAATTCATCCATTGTGAAATCGTCACAGCCTGCTTGCTTAGGCAGCCATGACCTCTGCCACTTTTATCCTGTAAATACAAAGTGGCCTCTTCCCTGGTCCAGCAAGGAACAGAAAATAATTCATTGCAGTCAAGCATCTCAGTGCTTAAAGCAGCCAGTAAGTTTTTCCCAGGACTTCTGAAAAGCCTGTTCGTTTGATGGAATGCACACAGGAGGCAAAGATACGGTAGAGGGAAACTTCTCTTTTCAGTTGTTTTCTGTTGCTACTAATTTGTCCTGTACTTAAAAACAAAAGACCCCTAAATCCATTACTGATTCAGTAACCTCTGCATCAATGTCCTACTCTGCACCAGCAGTCTAACTACCTTGTTAGCTGCAGCTACAAAATGTGTCTTTCTGTTTTTTTAGAGTAAAATCACACCTCACACTGGGAGTTTCTAGGTCATATGCTCACATTCAGAAAGGATGTGGTTTTCCTGTTCTGTAGGCTGCAACACAGAGCTGCACCAAAATGGACTCTGAGCAAGCTTGCTGTGTAGTGTTAGCTGTGACAAATGCTTCGCCATTATTCTTCACAAAAGGGTGAAACCCACTGTTTTAGTCTTCTGAACTGCAGCTAGCTCACTAGGAAGGCTAGACTCAGATTTAACTTGCATGCTGGACACAGTAAGACAATAGGACAATAACTAGAAAGACAGAGGGAGAAATGGAGACATGCAACACAATGATTCTTGCCCAAGTGCTTAGTAAAACTAGCCCTTACTTACTCTTTGCTTCGGCTTCTGCTCATATTGAAGGTGCCACCACAATAAATCTTGACTCTTTCATCCTCCATGGCAGGTACCTAACTAGACTTTGCATCCTGGCTTGACTCCATACCCACAAAGCTGCACTATACAAAGAATCTTTATATGCCACCTTTTTGCTTGCCAAACATCTGCTAAGTCCTTGTCAGTGCTTAGGGTCTAGTCTGAGCTCTCTGCAGGAGCAAGTTTCTGCAACCAATTCTCATTCAGTTACAAGAGACTTAGCAGGCTTCCCAGGAGCATGGAAGAACATGGTGGGGACATCTGCTCCTTAAACCAAATGATGGGGAAAAGCAGATGCAGTGGTTCCTCTGAAGCTTGTTCCAAAAGGACTACACATTTCTAGGAGCACAGGGCTCGCTGGGCAGGGACTAGCTTTACTCAAGAAGCTTTATTCATTCGCTGAACCCAATCCTGCTAAATGTTGTAACACAGAAAAGAAGATTATCTTTCCTTTTTGTCAGCAGGCAGTCATGGTTCATCATCAGTGCATTTGTGTCTTCAGGGAGGGATACACTGTCCTTTGCTGGGAGCCCAGCAGTCTGTGGGTCTTTATGCATGAAGACCAAAGGTTCTCTGTCCTCCTTCCTGATAGATTTCTCTAATAAATTGAGAACAAAAAGGGCTTACCACATTAATGACATTCCTCCACTCATTGGCAAGCAGTGGACACTTCTTGCGCTAGGTGCTGAGGATAGCCCTGGTGTGACTAGGAGATGTGCACAGCTGTGCAATTAAAACATCCACCCACATCCTGGGAGCATTCGCCGTACTCGCTGCTGTTGGCCAGAGGGTCAATGCCTGCTAATGCTCCTTGGTAAATATGCAGCTGCACCACATTTGGCAGAATGGGAACTACTGGACATGCACAGCACAGAGTTCTTTACTGCTAGCACTGAAATTATGTCTCCATCTTTCTTCTCCTTTAGAGAACAAAAAAAATTAGCTTTATAATTTAATATCCCTCAAAATCATGTTTTAAACTGCTACCACAAAGAAGTTTTAAGGAAATATTTGGCCAACACTTAGTAACTGATCTTTAAGGACAAGCTCTTGAAATTATTGTGTAATTCCTGGTCTCCAACCTCATAATGAAAAAAGTGACCCTTCCCTAAAACCACCACCTAGCTACAAATCATTATTTCATTTCAAGGAAAAGATGATATTAAAATAACTAGACTAATTATATGCATTACATTTTAATAATCTTCCAGACCATCACATTTATGCTGAAGTGGTTTCTCTTTTTCTCAAAAGAAAATGTTTAGAGCATAATCATCATACATAGGTTGGGTTCTTTTTCCCATAAATCTGGTTTGAGTGTGAAACATGGGCTTCACAATGATTTGCTTTTGGTCTTGATTTCATCTGGGTTTTTAATGGCATGCACAACTATGTCAAAATGGCTTCTGACCTAAATAGCTCATCGTTGTCCTGGTAGGGCTGGAAACCATATGCAATGACTTAAGAGACAGTAATTGCTGGTGGATCTCAGGTATCTTCTCACCCTTCTAACAGAAGATAACATTTTACATAGGGAAGATGTTACTGCAAAATTTCAGCCCATACTGAAAAAAATAAAGTTGACAGACATGGTAGTGTGGGGACTACAAAAGCAAAGGGCTAGCTCAGGGCATGCTTGCACTAACCCAGAGGAACTAGATACGTTCTCCAGCTCTTTTTTTATTCAAACATAGCCTCAGGTCTGCTGAACTGTTCATAATATTCAACAACGGAAAGTTTCTAAAATCTTGCATTGGTTGAATTTTCACAGTGCGTCTTCCAAAACTACCCATGGCAGTATGCAATATTTATATCTAACCTGATATTTACAGCCCCATTCTGCAACTGTGAAGCTTCTTCCTGGAACACTGAATGAGCTTCAAGGGGGCTTCTGCTCATGGATGGATCTTGTGGCTAATGTGCCAGGCCCCTGGTTTAACAGTGAGGCAGTTTGATGTGCTAGCATGCAAGTGTCTCTTTTCTCTCTAACACAATTCTCTAAGTTCAAAGAATACCCAACACAGATGAAAATGTCCCTGACCTTTCCACCAAGCCAGCAGTGTTGTTCCATTTTTGCACTCTAGTAAGCGGCTCTAACAGTTTGAAGCCCACCTGATTCTACATACATTTAGCAATGTTTTGTTCTGCTAATAGTGTAATTTATTTCATGTGGTACAAAGGCTGCTGGGGAATTGGATGCTCTTCTCCTTGAATGGCATTCTCGGGATCTGTTCCCAGGTCATTCTTGCCTCTGAATATTTTCTGAACGCTTAAATTTTGAACTGTTCCTACCAGTCTGGCATGTAAATATCTAAGTGGTGATGCACACAGCAGCTCTTATAGAAGTCTTACATAGGCCAGGTTATTAAAACCCTCTCTAGGGGGTATTCTACTTTATTTGTGAAGCATTGTAACTGATTTCAATGATGCTGCTCATCAACTGAGGTGTTTTCAGTCAGAATAACGAAATACTGGATTCTGTACCTTCTAAATAGGATTCCTGCTTTCAGTAATCTAGTTTCTAATTGATAATGAATATTAAAATGTCTGCATGGGCAAATCCTATCCACATGTAAAGATATTAATTTTACAGTTTAGCCTGTTTACTACTAATATGGTGAAACATCTCCCTGCTTTTTAAATACAGTAAATGTACCTTAACACAGTCAGTAAGTACTGACTGCATGCTTCATTCAAAGCACTGGTATTTCCTTTCTTTACTCATGCTGGGTAATAATCATTCATCTTAAATTGTCTATCTTTTTTTGTAAGTCCAACTGAGAAGTAAATGTTCTGGTTGAGAAAGAGTAACCAAGTCTGACTCAAGCACCTGTGTTGATTAATATGGTATGTAATTTTGCAGCAAGCACCTCAAAGAAAAAGGATGTGAAATCAATTTGATGCGTTTATTTCCTATTTTATGCCATATTACGTTGATTATTGAAAGGTTGAGTTGGAGATTCCAACTTAAAAGGTATCCTCCTGAGTAATGGCTAAAAATTCTTGGGTTTTTTTTCAACAATAACTCCTAAAACTTGATTTATCTGAAATATAAATTAAGCCCTACTTGCTTGTCAAGTGCAGACTGAAGGGTGAGTGTAAAAATTTGAGGCTTGTCCTTTGGCTTAGTGCATATCATCCTAGTTCCGCTGATTTGAATAAATCGACACACATCTTCAGTAACCAAGGATCTGGCCTTTAGCAATGACTGTGTGAAATGGCCTCTACTTTCAAAGCACCCATGACTGCCTGTTCTGTTCATTTGAACTGCATGAGGGTCCAGTGTCTTTCTACTAGATTGCAATAGATACCAGACCTCTAGTGCACCCTGCTTCCCACCTGTCAATTGCCTTCACTTAGAGATTCAGGCAAAAAACTTCTCTTTCTTTTTCCTTTTAATCCCATTTAGATTTTTGGCTTCTGCAGTTGTTGCTAGTCCTCTGCAAAAGGACAAAAATCAGATGGAGTTTACACAGCTGTTTCTGGTCAGAAGCTGTCTCTAGTCCTTGATGGGATGGGCTTCTTGGGTGGCTACTGAGAAGGTTGTTCCCCTTGCCCCCTTTCTGAAAGTTGCATCTATGAATCTTTCCATCATTCTAGTTCAGCATTTAAAAAGCAGTAAACGGATGTGGACAAATTTAACCTGATCCCCTTCTGGGTGATAGAACAAAGGAAGATCTGGAAATTTCCAGATGGTCGCGATTTTCCCTTGGTAGGTTTTCTTTAAAGCTGAGGATTTGTTTGCTGAAAGTCATTGTTCCCTATCTTCTCAAGCTTCTTCAAAAAGTGTTTTAGAAATGTAATTCACCTAGCAAAAAAATGAGTATTAAGGAATTTGGGAATTTCCCCCTGCCTCTGCAGGTGTTTTTAGAATAGCAAGCCTTCGTTTCTTCTGGAATATGAACCACTCGTATCCAACTAGTACACAGTTTTGGGAATATATCTATATTGTGTTGTTCCTCTATGGAGATTTATAAATGGCTGCTACTTTAGGACACAAAACTGTTTAACCTTGTTTATCTTAAGATATTTTTCTATGAGCTAAATTAACCTTACAGAAATTATCTATTTCCTATTTCATTATCAAAGGAAGCCTTTAAGTTAAGACAATGGGGAAAAATACTTCTTCTTTTCCTTCCGCTCCATGCTATATCTATGAATATTGTATTTCCTACTAATGTTGTCCCCTTATATTGAAAATGCAGGCAGATAGGATGGGAAATAGCATTCACATAGCTCCTTATGACAGCCTAGCTAGTGACTGCAGTGTATCAGATTTTTGGTATATGAAATCAAATGAGCGTAGTATCCTGAGGATAGTGACACAATGGGAAATAAGTTCTGTGTATTCAAAATGATCTGTATACTGCAGATAACAATACTGAAGCAGATTGAAAAAAGCCCATGTTTTTCTACATGAAATTGTTTAAGTTTTGCTGGCAGAGAATTTAAAACAAAGCCAGATGACCTTTATTTCAATGTAATTATTTAGTTTCTGGGAAGAGAAACAACATGCTTGTATTTTGGGGTATTTCTACCTGATTTCTCTCATTTTTCTCTCATGCATAAAAGGAGGGTGAAACTGTGGGATTTCTAAGTCTGAGGAAGTACCCCATTTCCAGTTGTGAAAAGAGTATAGATGTGTGACTGTTTTATTCCCTTTTCTTTCCAAGCTTTTTAAAATATTTTCCTGCATTTTTAAATGAGAAAGAATAAAACCTCTATAATATCTGGGTGTATTCCTTTTTTATTTTTTTTTTTTAAATGTTCTACACCCTTTCAGAAATGTAAGCTCTTGATCTACTTCTCTCTCTTCCAGGGAGCACTTGGACAGCTAGCACCACTGATTCCTCTAGACCAATCTTTTTATGAGTGTCCATCACTGTAAACACCATCCACTAGAAGACTAAAACTTCATGGTTTTTAGTCATCATGGCTTTGGTTCCACATGAAGCAGTTTATTAATTCACATTTGCAAAACAAGGTTAAGGTTGTGTCCCACTACCTAGCAAAACAGTTCTTGCTCTCTCGGATAGCGCCATAAAGGACCTTTGCCTGTTGTGAATAAGACCTCATCTGAAATCCAGAAACCCTGCAAATGCTTCTAGCTACCTCCTGGTAGCATTTGCAGGACACCATAATATCTGGAACTCATCCACAGAAATGCAATAAAATATTTTTAAATACATACGAATCTTCAAATCTTTGGAAATCTGAGCAGCTTGCTTTGAGAATGCCTATAAACTAAATATCTTGCAGACCTGCAAACCACATCTGTTGCCAAAGTTTAATCCTAAATACTAAAAATGCAGAAAGAAGCTGGCTCATAAAGTGTGCCAGGGTGCTCCTATGTGCAGATGCATCATCTCCTTTTGCAAAGTCCCCGACAAATCCCCAACGTTTTCAATATGCAAAATCAACTTGCAGCTGCGTTAGCTGCTACAGAGGGGATTTCTGCATTGCAAAGAGAGAGTTTTCTTGGTGGTATTGCTTTATGTACATCAAGGACTTCACAGGCAATTTGGAATTTTATCTCACTGGGCTAGACTGTGGATGAGCTACCAGCCTTGGCTCTCTGGAAGTCGAGAGTCATGAGTTCCTTAAGTTCAGATAAATGGTCATCCACGCACGTGGTGGAGTTTTCCAAGAAATACATACATGCACACGCACAAAGTGTTATCCCTTAAGCTTTCATTTCCTTAGGAAACCAGGCAAACACACACAAACCCACCACCCCCAGGTGCACACACATACAGATAGACATTTTGTAGATCCATTTAAGAATCAGTTTGACAAGTCTACCAGACTGTACTGGTCCCTAAAGTGCTATTTTGTCCTGTTGCACATTTACATACGCTGCACGGCTAGCAGACTTTCGGAACTAAACGCAAGGGAATATGTGTGGTTGCTATAATGCTTTCAACATACGTGTTACTGCAAATCTCTACTTCTCTACATGTTAACTGGACTTGTGGGTTTGGTAGCACTTTTGCATAACTTCTGTTCATGCAGCTGAAAATCTCTCCTCTTCCTGAATGATCGAGTTCTGACCATTAAAATCAGAACCCAACAAAAAAGGTCAGCATTTAACAATCATCCATTATAAAAAATGTCCACATGTTTTTTCCTGTTCCCTAGATGTTGTTTACTGTCCCTAGATAACTAGGATGGATTTTTAGGTACTTTTTGGCTAACAGTTAACATATGTTCATCATATAGTTTGTATCTGTATTCAAGTGTATTGTATTTGTAATCTGTGTTCTGTATTTGAATCTCAGCTTGATTGCTTTTATGGGATTTCTTCTGTGTAAGGAAGTAAGGGTCAGACTTTTCCATGGGTTTCTCAAGAATAAGCTCGTTCTTCTGTTGCTGCTAGTGTACATGGCTATTTATACTGCGCTGAGGTAGGACTGAGTTAGACTGTTTGGCTTACATTTCGTTCCTTTGGTCCTTCCAGCAAGTGAGATGTGCGAGTCATCAGCTATTCAGTAGGATAACATTGTGAAATCATATATTTTTTTTACCAGCCAGCAGATAAAATGACAGCTGTCCCTGTGCTCTGGAATGTTATTGTGGTGGCCTCTTTTACAAGTTTTGTCAGCTTAAGTAAAACAAATGCCCTACTCATTTGCCTTAGGTTACAAAAGAACAACTAGGCATTTACTGTTGTTATAGGGAACCATAATTATTATCAATTACTAAGTGTGCAAACATATTTTGTATACTCAATGGATTTAGACCTATTTTCATTCCAGTCTAATTAGAAAGCTACATGGTAATCTCCAGCCTCAGGCTTTTTCTACCCGTCTTGAGTGACAGCTTAACTTATCCCTTCAAAATAAACAGAGCTGCCACATCCACAGCAAAGCTCCAAAAGGAGACCCCATACACAGTGACACAGCATTAAGAGATGACCTTTTTTTTAGCATTTCCCTTTTATTTTGCTTTGCAAAATTGTCTGCTAACTACTAGCTTCAATTTAACTTTGAAATTCAATTTCAGTATTTCCAGACCAAGTTAATATTTTCTTCCCTACGTGGTGGGAAAGGAAGAAAACAAATTTGAAGCAAAGATTAGTTAGTTGTCTATAAGACAAAAAAGATAAAATCAGGGAGTATAAAGCACTGAAGCAGGTATCTAAATGAGGTTATGGGCTCTCCTTTCTCATATGCTTTCCAGAGCGTGTTAGATAAACATGGGTTGGGGTTAGCCTAGGGATATCAGACCCTGCCTCTGGGCAAAAAAATAGTATTAGATGATCTCACGAGGTATCTTTCAGCCCTAGTTTTCTAAGATTAGATTCAAATTAGGCAGGAGGCTGAGCTGTGTGAGTCACTGAACTTAATCCACTGCTGCTAGAAATCAGGGCGCCTGCTGTGCACCCTGAAAGGTAAGAGCAGACCCTCTGTTTGAGAACTGCCACTGTAGGAGGGGGTAGACATGGAGGTGAGAGGATGCTGGCAGTACATCCCCAGGATGGAGGCTGTGAGCGACGCCAATCACAGTGGCCTCTGAGACTGGCAAGGTATTAGAGAAAGAGTTCAAAGGGAGTTTGCCTGCTCTTCGGGCAAAGAACTGGCTGAAAGAAGATGAAGAACTGGCTGAAGGAAGAGGGTTCCTAAGGTTTGGATCTCTGACTCCCTGCTGAGACTTGGTGGGCATCTCTGATGTAATTGAATGTTTGCTGGAAGGCAGCTTGATGCCCAGCTTCCACATCCCAGGTGAGCGTCCAGCTTGCTGGGTCACCAATCTACCCTCTCACTTTCTGCACTGCGTTATCTCTGTCCCAGTTTAGGTGTGGGAGCAGAGTGAAATAAGTCCATCTAGTGAGAGAATGGGAGGACCACTCCAGGACAACATGTAACCTAGTGGCTAAGGTGGCTTTCGAGGCATTTGGGAAACCAGCATCAAGTGCCTGCTTCATATCAGGTGAAGAAACGTCTGAGCTCTCGCTTCTGGTATCTCAGAAATAAGCTTTAGCCAATGGTCCTCTTGATAAGAGAGAGGCATAGTCCTTGTGGTCTCTTCTTGGGCGTGGGTTTTGGGTGGTTGTCACGAGCAAGCCTGCTGTAGGACCAGTATTTAACATGCATTAGGCACAAAGCAGTTTGGAGCTGAATGAAAGAAAATGGGGTTTCATGTCTCCAGGCTGAGGTCTGGGTTCTCAGGGTGCAAACCACAGGCTTTGTGCAGACCATGGCAATTAGGTACCTAAACCACCCCCACAAGTCTCATCCCATCAAACTGTGGTGTTTAACTCTTTATGTTTGTTGATGTTTATATTGTTTATAGTTACATTTTAGAGGGAAATGCAAACAAAGCTCCTTACCAAAAGAAAATATCTCATGGCACAACCAACATTTCTGTCAGGAAGAAGAAGGGGCCCCCTGTGATAGAGGATGGGTCACACCACCTGATGTGCAGCCAGGAGGTGTTTGATACCACAGCAATGATGCTTCCATGAGAATTTGGGTAGTTTAGAACAGAAGTTTCAAGCTTCAGCAAAGGGCAGGTGAGCGTATATATCCTCATGTTCACCGCCGTGTGCGTGACAGCACATGTATTTCAGTCAGAGGATGGATATGCTTTTTGATCATGGGAGAAGCCAGAACTGCTTGTGTCCATTTACAAGGTTAGGTAGCCTGACTCTGGCAAACAATTGGACTCTGTCTCTCTGTATCGTGTTAATATTTCTACTCTGGGATATACCATGGCTTTAGGACCTCAGGAAGAGCTGTTTGTGCAAATTACCGAGCAAATCAATGGTATGTGCATTCCAAGGACTCATAACTCAGGCAGAAAGAAAAAAAAATCATCAGATTGCTCAAAGGAACTTGTTTAGGGTGGCAGTTTCCTTGCCATATTTCAGTGCTCCGTCTCCAGCTATTCAGGCTGTCTAAAATAAATCACTGTCTTTTTTTCTTCTTTTTTTCCTGAACAATGGGGGAAGTGTGATCAATTTGTTTGTGCTAACTCTTTTTTATTTTAATTCTCCTTTCCCATAAAACCAAACAAAACCTGTAATTGTTTCTGTTGACAACTCTACCCTAAGACCTAAACATGGAAAAACTTTCAATGGGCTTAAAGTAGTATTTTAACCAGGAGAAGTCAAAATAGCTTAGCTGTTTTACCCACCACTGGAATGTAACGCAAGCTATGTACACAAACCAGGCCTCACATATTAAAAAACATCAATAAGAAGTAAGATCCATTCCCTCCTTTGGAAGCTAAGGATTTCATCCCACGTTGGAAGGATGCTGAGTCCAGACTCCTGTTAGGTGGCCTCATCCCAGACAGTGGTGAGTTCATATAAAATCACAACCAGTTGTGGGGTTTTTTTTTGCCAAAGCTGAATATATTTCCCTTTGAAGTTGGTGAGGAGCATGTTTTATTACGCATGGTGTTAACACCAGTTCAAAATTTTAACTCCTTTTTCATATTAAAATAAGAAATCGTGTCCATGAGAGGTTGAGACCGGCTTTTTAACTACAAGCTGCAACTCTTTTTTTTCTCAAATGAAATAAAGGCATGCTTGGGAGCCGGAGACCAAAAGGATGTTTCTAAGCTAAAAGGCAGGCAGAATAAGCTTGGCTTGTCACCAAGTTGCACTGAATTTGACAAATGAAATTTCATTAGAAGTGCAGGGGCGGTTGTGAAACTGCCAGTAAATAACTGTCTCCCCAGAGTCTCACACTTTTTCCAGAGTCTATTTTCTCTTTGGACTCCATTCTGCCAGGGACAATATTTTAAAAGCAAAAACCAGAGCTAAACGTCAGAGTTAGAAGTTAGTAGATAATAAAGGTCAAATGTATTTTTTCCAGGAGCTACTGGAATTTATGCCATTATTTTATCTTTTCTTCCTCCCTTGTGCTTTCTCTCACAGTTGTTACCGCTAATGGGTCCAAGCCAAGGCCATGAATCTAGACAAACTTGGGGATGGTTCCAGAGCTAAATTGGGTAGCTGACCTTTTTCTCTCCAATGACCTGAAGCAAAACCCAAGCCCCATCCCCACAACCCTGTGCTCTGAAATGCTTGGAGCTGTTTCAGACCTGGATCTGAACTTCATGGCTGATAACCCTCTCTAGTCATCATCCTTCAGTAATTCAAAGTATAAATTAAATGCACATCATCATTCATCCCACCAAACCACATCTGTGCGTGAAGCTACTTTTGCTCTCTCAGGGCATTACAAACCCATGAAGTATCTCTCCTGGCTGTTACTGAGCAAAGAAAAAGGGTTCTTTGTCTTGTTTCTTGCTGCTTCTGTAAGGAAGGTTTTCTGCTCTTTCTGGCTCAGGGATGTAAGACACTTCCATTTCCAAACTCTATCATGACATTTTGTGTTTTCTGTAAGAATTAGCTGTTGAATTTACTCATCTGTACCACCCCTTGCTGCTCCTCAGCTGGAATGTGGGCTCGGGTGGCCCTGACAATGCAACTTCTTTTGCTTTGAAGCCAAGGTGGGAGGTCCAGTGATGGTCCGAAGTGTGGGAACGCAGCTTTCCTGCGCAGACGCTGTCACTTGTGATTGACCGAGACTGGCTCGAGGCAGCACCCAAGCTCCCCCCTCAGTGACACAGTCTGAATATCTTCTTATAAATGGCACTCTGAAGGACACCTACTTCTGAAAACACGTATATCTGCATCTGTCTCTCTTTGTTATTAGATGCAATTTTGATCACGCGTAGAGATGTTTTGTAAGTGAACTCTTTCCTTCCCTGCATGCAAGGAAAGAGCTAGCTTTTCTTGGTAGCAGGTAAAACCAGGCATATGAAATGCCTGCTTCTGAAGTGCACAGCAGTGTCTCCAGATGGACGAGAGGTAGAAAAGGAGGTGCCCTCAGACTCATTCTCTAGTTTTCTTTTTAAAAACTTGAGACCACGTGCTTTGGGCAAAATTCATACCTGCTGCCATCAGAAGGGCAGAGCTGGGATTTCGGCCCCCTCATTTGGTTGATAATTTGCTGGGAAATGAGTCCTGCATACTACATGCTTCAACTGATAAAGTCAGCAGGACTACCCTCATCAGGCCATGTTCCACCCATCACTGATGTGAATGGAAGTCATTACACCAATAGTTTATGGGAAGGGGCTTTAGGTTATAGGGAGAATACAACTCTGGTCTTTGCTGCTCCAGGTTTCCTAAAGCCATAAATGCTTGCAGAACTAATACGAAGAGCATATTTCCAGTGTAGATGAAGTGGGAGGACTCAATTTCTTGATACAACTTCTGTTTTCTGGACCCTTAATTAGAACTTTCAAAAATCACTCATAACCCAGATGTCTTGCCACTGCTCTTAGTAGAAGGTAATCCTAGATGACCTTCCACAAATCCCTTTTAATTAGCCTCTTTCCCAGAGTGTGCCATGCCAGCAGACGATTAATACGGTAATCTTACTGTATTTGCAGCTGATTCTTTATTCTTTCTCTACAGATGGAATTTTATTTGGAGGCCCCGTGAAGTTTTAGGTCACGATCATCTACTGTGAAATCTATTCTCACCCTTAGGGAGTCTAGTCACATTTTGGGGAGGGCGGAAGGGGGATGATCTAAAATAAAATCTCGCAGATGATACGGCACAAAACACTGCACACAATTGCACACAACAACATACACAACGCTGCCAGCAGTCCTGCTGCTTCAGAACAAAAACTGTCTCTCATGAAATCTGAATTTACAAGTTGATTGTAATGCTATTGAACAAGCTAACAAATGCCGTACTATTGTGCAAGCTCACACAGGAGGCAGTGCTAACACATTCATTAATAGTACCAAATTGTGTCGATTGTGACATCAGATATACTTTTTAGTCTTGAGAAATAAGAATTTATTTATGCTGCTTATTATTGAGAAAGAATACAAAATGGTTCACATGAGAAAAAGTTCCCGTTATGGCACTTGGTATTCACCATTGTACTGGATAGAAAATAGCCATGTGAAAGAAAAATCTGGGGGATTTAGTTGGGCTAACTAGATTTGCTGGAAAACATGTCCTGCATATCACCTGCTGCAAATTTGATCTGAATTTGGGTCATCAATGAGATGTTAGACTGAAATGTAACGTATCATTAGGGAGGGTCAGCAGAACATTGAGCTTTGTATTTAAAATATTACAATCTATGTCAGGCATTAACTACATCAGCTGCTATATATGGCACTGTGGAAAGCATTTTGCAGCTGGACTCAGTAATTGTCTGAAAACATTTTCCCTGAAACTTTCTGTTTGAGGAAAAAAGGCAAAGAAATAGGTAAGTGTACTTTTGCCATCTCCGGGCTTTATGAAGGTATGACTTCGTGGATGGTCATGGGGGGTGAGAATCACAGAATCACTAAGGTTGGAAAAGACCTGTAAGATCATCAAGTCCAACCATCAACCAACACCACCATGCCCACTAAACCATGTCCCGCAGTGCCACGTCTACACGTTTTTGAACACCTCCAGGGATGGTGACTCCACCACTTCCCTGGGCAGCTTATTCCAGTGTCTCACCACTCTCTCAGTGAAGAAATTTTTCCTAGCAAAGTTTAGGGTAGCAACTGGTCATGTGGACCATGGGGAGTCTGGAAGGAGGATCTATCAATCTGTTTCAGCTGAGTTTATCTGTCCCAGTGGTAATCGGGGTACCAGCAGGTATTTGATGGCTTTATGGTAGGCGTGGGTTAGAAGCCACTGGAAGGGCTATAAATTTTCAGATTTGAGGCATGAATTGACCTGTAACTGATGGAGGTTAAGGGAGAAGCTTCTCCTTTGGGGAAACTGCTAGGTTATTTGTGTCTTAGCAAGGCAGCTGGTTTTACATCAAAACCAGCACATGGGTTAGAAGGACAGTTAGTTGTATCAAAATACAGTGGTTCCTGTGTACTCCAGCTGTCAGGCTGGGTAGGGAAGCTCTGTCATATGGTGAAGGCGCACTGTAAAAGAGATCTGCCAGTAATTTCTTACAGTAGCTGCATATATACAGTATAGGTAAATGCTGGGAATCAGGTCCTACAAGACATTAGCAGTCCTGTCATTTACTAAAGTCCTTGTACATGAAGAGTACACCAAACCTTGCAGAATGGCAACCTGGGGCACCTGTCATTTGAGGAGCAAAGGGGAAAACCAGAAAACCAGGAGATCTGATGGCAAAGAAATGGGAGAGACTGTCAGCAGTGGTATTTTATACTGTTTCCCACTACATTCTGGGAGCCAGTAAAGATTTCTGAAGATACTTGCTTGATAAAACACCCACTGCTTGTTTTAATTAGCTTGGTCTCATTTTTAATAGGCACCAGCTGAAAATTTTGAGTGGGATCTTGCATGCATTTCGGTATTAATGCAGAAAGATGGGCCTGACAGAGTTCAAACTTGCATCCCGGTTATTGCAGGTGTAGTTCCATGGGTCTGGTCTTGTGCAGTGTTGGGGGAGTGGCATGATCCAGCTGAATTAAACTTTGTGGGTCGGGGCTAGCTTTTGCATTTCACTTGAAAAACTTAAAACATATGAAGGGCATTTAGGTTCCTTTTCGCTCATCTCTGCTCCAGGCTGCTGAAGTCTTCTGCTGAAAGCAAGAAATGACTGCCTGTGGTGGACAGCTTTTCTATTAAGAGATAGTTAAAGCATGTCAGCAATCTTTGGCTGATAGCAGACAAACTGAACTCCTCTCATGTTCCCTCACACAAAGCCTTTAAGTCTTGCTGACATGCCTGGAATTGAAAAAGCCAACGATGAGCTGTAATAGTAGCTTGTAAACACAGGGCGTGGCCACACCTTTCAGTGTCTACAGCCTAAGGGAGCAGATCTGCCAACCTATGTCTGCCCTTAAATGCCAGGAAACAAATCATTGGTAATAAAACACAATGGCTGTTCTCCATCTGTAATCAATTTCTGTTTAACTAATGCTGTTAAGTAGAAAATAGCCACAGGCATCTCTTATTAGGTCCTTGAATAAACAATGGCTGTAGCTCAAATGTTTTATTAACAGGGAGGGGAGCAGCCAGCAGTTCCTTTTCCAGGTGTCAGTAGCTGCTGCTAGGGTTTGCATAGCTGTGGGCAGGCGGGAATGGTCCACGTTACTGCCGTCATCCTCTGCTTGTGTGATGAAGGGAAGCGTGCCTCTGTTTGCTGCACAGCCTGGACGGGTATGGTGTGTTCATAATAGCAAGCAAGATCTGTAACCCAGTGAGAAAAGTAAGTCTTTCTGCTAGTTGCAAATAGCTTTGGGGCCAACCATCAAAAAAGTCAACTAGGGGCAGGGAGAGAATTTCTGGGTGTCTGGAGGAAAATGATGGAGCTGGGGCTGCTTCTAAGCTCTTAAGTAGAGAGCCTGGGACAAGCCACCTTACGTGTTTCCTATCTCCCCTTGAGCAGGCTTGGGGTGCAACTGCTGATGGCATTGCAGTCCCCTTGAGCAGGCCAGCTGCATATAGTCAAGATGTTTTTTCAGGCTCAATAGGCAAGAGGGGTTCAAGATGTACTGTTGGAATTGGGGTCCAGTGCAAAAGTTGTCAAAAGCTGAAGGTGATGATGTGACTTTGATTTGACTGACCAAAAGCCATACACAGATAACACATCTCAACTTTTCTAGGCTTAAGGTTATTCACTCTTTAAGTTAGTTTTTTTGTGGAATCTATAAATTACAAAACCCAGCTCTTGTAAAGTGGAAATTCTGTGCTATGTATGCACACAGGGCTTGGCTGTTCTCTTACAAAAAAATGCCATGCCATGCCAAACAAATAATCATAAGCATAAGGAAATGTCATGAATGAGAGAAGGGAGAAAAAGAATAAAATTAAATAAGGCTCCTTAAAAATATTCTGGGAAATGAGCAGACATTATGAGCAAGTAAAGACATTCTCGTTTGTAGGCAGACTGGTGAATCTATGTTCTTCAATGGCATTCTAATGCTGCTGATAAGAAATGCATGTATTCATGTGACTTAAGTAGTTGCTAGATCCTCTTGCTTTAGGATTAAAGCAAATAAAGCTTTAAGGTATTTTCAGAGAGCCCCTTCACTTCTACCCTGCTCTTTGTTAGCTTGAAAGAAACAAACCAGAAGGATTCCTAGAGGAAAATATTTATGTTCATTTGGGGCAACCCAAAGCCTTTCATTTGTTTTTGTTTTGAAAGGCAAACGTTTGCCCTGAGTTTGAGCGGAGCCCGCAGGTGCTGTGGCTGGTCCCGGTAACCTGCGCGGGCGGCTGGCAGGGCGGCGTGCCTCGCCGCGCTGAGCTTCGGTCTTTGCTGGGCGTGTTACGGGCCTTGTGAAAATCTGAGTATTTCTGGTTTGGGTTAGGTTAGAGAAACTGTGAAAGGAAGGGGTTTGGTTTTGTTCTGGTTTTCCCTTCGTGCTATTCAGCGCCAATGGCTTCAGCCAGATCAAAACTGAGAAAAGCAAAAGGGATTTCTCCCTGACTTCCCCCCAGTGTCTGACTGCTTCTGGCCCTGAAAAAGTTGGTTCTGAGCATTAAATGTTAGCACTGATCTATTCCAGCCCTTTTGTATGTATCTGTATTTAGTTTGCTTAGTTAGGAACTTAGTTTAGTTCCTTTTCCAACAGAACAGTAATGGTGATCATGCAATAGGGGTTTATGTAAAATGGCTATCCAAAAATGCTATATATTGCTACAAAGAGTGTTTACTTTGGCTGCTTCTTACATGAATCCTAGTGATCCACATACACACTGTGGTAACCCTACACAACAGTGAAACAGAATGACTAGAGGCTGTCTTTAAGTGGGCAAGGTAGTATTAAACACTTATACAAGGAGTCAGGAAAGCTGGAACAGCCCAGTCCTTAAATAGCTGGTTACTCAGCAGCTGAGGAATGTGGATTCTGGGTCCCTAGGCTCTCCCTTCCCCAGTCATCCTTGTAACTCAGTGATACCTTCTCTATTTGGTCAAGGGTGCATTAATACATAGTCCAAACTTCAGCTAAATGTCTCCTTCAGCTCTATTTCTGATTCTCGTTACTCTCCAGTAAGCTAGAGCTTGAGATGTGCCTCACTTACACTTTGTCAGACTTGGAAAAGAGAGAGGACTAAGTTGGCGTTAAACTTGTACCTGGCTGCAGTGTAGGAGTTACTGGGTTGGATGCAGGTGTAAAACAGAGCAGGCTTAGGCTTTTTTCCAGACTTTGTTTTGCCTGCCAGCATTTCCTGAGGACTACTCTATCCCGTGAGGGTTGTTACAGGATGGACTTCCCGCTTACGAGTTGTCCCCAAGGCCTTACTCCTGCAAACACAGGAGCTGCTCCCAAGGCCAGGTTTCCTTGAAGGATTCCTTTAGATAAACTGTGGCCAATGTGTGTTGACGAACTACTTGCACAGCAGATGGGAAACGAATGGAAAGCATACAAAACCCTCTATCCACATTACAAGTTTGTCTATTTTCTGCCTCCACTTCTAATCCAGTCTGAAGCTTGTCTCTTTCGTTGGAAAAAAAAATATCCAAGTGCTTGGTATTTTTCTTCGAGATCCATTATGAGGTACTCTGTTTTTCTTGCTGCTTCATTGGACACTAAATGCAAATTTTGCCATGGTGATTTTTAATGACCTAAAGCTCTGTATACAACATTTCTGTAATTGGGTATATTTCAAGCAGTTGCTACTTCAGGCCTTCATCTCCCTGTATTTCAGTGGAGAGGAAAATAAACAGTCAATGTCAACTGGAGGTGGAGGTTATAGATGGAAAACTATGGCTCCATGAATGAAAGTATTATTCACGGAGTGACATGTAATCCCCAAGTCCAGGTTGGGAGAACTGCTGCTCAGCTGAGGCCACTTTTAAAACCTATAAGGCAACTTGCTTTCCTTGTAAACTAAGGAATCAGGTATAAATACATTTTACTGCACTTTAAAGTACAAAACAAAACAGATGGTTGAAAGGTACTGTGCTCTCTTGTCAGCTCTCACCCTCTTTACGTGGACTTCTTCCAGCCCTCCCAGTCTTTGTGCGTTTTAATACAGTTATTAATCTCAGTTTCCCTCCACCCTTGGCAAGGGGCCTTTCCCCTTGCCAGTCTTTGGTCAAGCAATACTGCTGAAGCCTGATTCAGAACCTGCTGATGATGCCAAACCTGTGATTAGCTATTGTTTAGAAACCCTAATAATTAGGTAGGGTGTACACGTTCAGCTGGAAGCCAGTGATCTTGTGCAGGAGGTCAGGGGATGGGGACGGTTTTCTGGACAAGTGTCACAGTGCAGTTCAGTTTACTGTAGTGCAAAGCATCAGGGGATGTGCACTGAAAACCCCCAACGACACATTGGGATGAGGACATCCTCAGGAAGGGCATGTTGTGATGCAGCTGCCTGCACAAACCTGGTGGGTTGGCTTCGTTGCCTGAACTGCAGAAGCAGATAAAACACTGAGGGCTGAGTTAAAAAACAAAAAAACCCCCAAACTTTCTCTAAACAAAAAATGATTGAATGCTGGGATTCTTGGAAAATCTGGGAGCTGGCAGGGTGCTGTAGAAACCAGCACGTATTCTGAGTCTTGTGCTCCAGAAAATGTATCGTGAGCTGGCAGCGCTGAACAGTGGAAGGCTTATAAGGATAAAATATTAATGCTGTGTGCTTCAAGGTGCTGCATGTCAAGAGGAAGGTACTTGATTCAAGTATAACTTGCTTGGGGGCCATCTGAGCATGCAGACTTGTTTCAGCTTGTGACTAACTGCTGTGTCTTGTTTCTGCCATCTGCCTCCAAATGAGCAGCTAAGAGGACAATTTAGTTTAGTTGTGCACATAATCACGGAATGATAGGGGTTGGAAGGACCTCTGGAGATCATCTAGTCCAACTCCCTCCCCAGAGCAGGTTCACCTAGAGCAGATTGCACAGGAATGCATCCAGGTGAGTTTTGAGTATCTCCAGAGAAGGAGACTCCACAAAACAGCTCCCCTGAATTCAGACATGGGCATGGCTTTGCCAAATGGGTTGGGTTGTGCACAGAGGGCAAGATGTTGCCCTTGCCCCATTACCATGCAAGCACTAAGATGTGTGGGCAGAGCTTAGTTGGCTGTTGTTTGGGAGGCGCTAGTGTTAGGTACAAATTATATTTCTCAGGGCAGGAAGGCTGAAATTTATCCTGCCTAGCTGAGATGCTGAGAGCTAGGTAGCTCCAGGGCTTATTCAGTCTAACACCAGTTTCTATTGACTGTGGAGAGAACAATCTAGTTGTCTGTCTTAGGTGAGGTGGACGCTAATGCCCCAGATCCTTGGGTGCAGGGATGGCTGGAGAAATAAAACACTGTGGCGCTAGCAAGATAGTCAAGGACCAACGCTTCTTTCTGTAAATCCCGGATGTGGAGTTGGGGGATATAGTGGGTGGGGATGCCTGCATGGGTAGACACTGAGACAAATGTGATCGCCCCCTTTCAATTGACTAATTGAGGATGGAGTGATCCTGTTCCTCTCTTTGGTGGGCTATGAGACGTGTACTTCACCTCTGCTGGGCAGCGCTACAAGGCAGAGACTTCCCTTCTCTCTTCTAGCTGGGCACTTTGGCCCAAGTGCAGGGCGGTGGTTTTGGTCAGTTCCTGAGAATAATAAAAAAACTATATCTGAATCCTGCTGTCTCTTCCCAGGCACGCTACGGATGCAAGCAAGCCTAGGTTTCTTATTTGACCTCATTTTATACTTTTCTAAGAGAGAAACGAGGAGGGTCTGCAACTGAGAGTCCTGGCTGGAAGATAGTAAAGTCTGCCACAAGCATCTATCTACCTGCCTTAGTAACAGGAGAGAAGGAAAGTTTCTGCTCAGTGGAAGAAAGCAAGCAAGCGCAGCTAAAACCTTGCTAAATGTAGGGAGTCACTTGCTACCTTTCAGCTCCTGCTTACTCCCTGTGATTTGGCAACGCTCCATTCTGCCTGCACAATTTCTTCAGTGTGACTGGGCTTTGCAAAAACCTCCGTAATCCAACACAGAAAGGTTTTATGCAACTGCATCCAACACAGTCCTATTTCACTTGATTTAAACGAGAAAGTTAAATCTCAGTCTAGACGGAGTGCTCTCTAGCTCCTGCTAATCTTGCACCCGGCGAGATGTATCATCTATGAGTATGTTTCTCATTTTCCAGATGAGCCCAGGGGATCTGCACCCCCCTCCATAAAATTCCTGTCTGTGCTAAATTGCCTTTTAGTCCTGATTTATACCTCAATAAAACACATCATGAGAAGAAGAAAATGTTTAATTGTATAACTGACATGACTTATGCAGGGCACATTTTTGGTCCTTATTTATGCACTCATCTTCTTTAAAACGGGTATGAAGACCTATGACTTTCACTTACAGTGGGGACAGTAAAAGGTGAGGAAAATAAATGTGGTGAAGGACAAGGAGTAAACCCTAAACTAGTATGGCTTCTGGAAAAGGACCGCTGTTAAAAGAATCACTGAAAAATATGAAGAGATGCAGGTTGGATTTGGGATCTTAAGGGGTTTCAAGAAAAACTTTGAGATTCCTCCTGTCCTCTATCAGACCAAGCCAGAAAATAACCTTACGTTGGGGCTGTTTGATGCTGAAAATTGGAAAAACTTTCTTTTCTCAAAGCAGTTAACAAGTGAAGAAATCTTCATATATGTTGCTTATGAAATCATTGATTCTGAGTTCTTGTTTGATTTCTTTCACCTAAACCCTTTTCAAAATTGCGCTGTGCTTTTCTTTTAAAATAGTTTTCTCAAGGGTGAATAGGGTGCTAGAGAACAAGAGGCAGGTACGCAACCCTGTGTTGAGGTTTCTGCTGCAACGTTTCCACTGGCAACCTTGTTCTACTGATGACAGGCGCCCTGGCAGCACCTTAAACAAGTGTTCAAGTGGCACATGCAAGATAAGAAGACTCCAGGATAATTAGAAATGGGTTCATTACCGGGAGGCCGGCATGATTTACTTAATTACATCATAAATGTGCTTCCTTATCTTTTCTATCACCTGTGTAAGGATGTAGTTTCCAAGACTGTTCTTTGGGGGTGAAAGCTAAGGAGCAAAGTTAAGCTTTTTGTGCAGCTCCAATTTGGTCTCATTACTGTTAAAAAGTTTATTATGGCACAGAGTTAGGGTTGACATATGCTTTGTTCTGCATGACGTGACTTTTGCCTCAAGGGCCATCTAAACTTAAAACGCTGGAGAGTAAGTGTGTGGTAATGCATGGACATGCCTATATATTTGCCTATTAGGCTGATAGAAGAAATACTTCATAAATATGTAGGTCAGTAGCATTCTTATCTCCTTGTCTTTTACTGTCTTGGCCCTGAGCCTACTTGCCTTACCTGTGGTGTTGTCCTCTGCATGGGAACTCGGCTGCTATGGTGCTGTGGACCAGCAAACGGGGAGTGTGAAGTTGGGAACTCGTGAAGGTTTCAGAGCCGTGGGGTACAAGATCTCCTAAAATGTCTTAGACGGTCCATAGGAGATGCTGAATTCTTCCTGTTGACATCTAGAAATCTCCCTTAAATATGAAAAGTGATCAGCACAATCTTGAAAAGTTCTCCTCTAACGGAGAGATGGATGAAGATGCTCATGTCTTCATACTTAGATGCTGTACCCCAATGGGCTGCACCAGTCCCCTGAGACTTTGTTTACTAGAGACAAGCCTCCCCCTTCTTTACCGGAGAAAATCCTCCTGGCGATATGTTCAGTAAAGATACACTTACTACCAAGACTTGCAGTGTTATCCCTACCCAGGAACCCAGCTCTTGCTGGCTTTGGCACTAAGACTGGTTGCGACCAAGCCTAACAAGGAGCGCTCTGCCTGACCTCTGAACAACGTGGGTGTTCAGTCAGCCTCTGAGAAAGAGTATTTTCTTGCTGAACTGAAAAGAAAGGCAGTTACGCTTCTATTAAAACAGCTTTTGACTTTGTAGAAAGTGAAACTTACCATTATTCAGTGTTTCTGGCTTCCACCTACAGTATGTTAATCGAAGGAACACAGGAGCTTTGTGCATAGGCGATGGTTATCTCCATAGGAAATCCAGCATTGTGGTTACACCGGCTGGTTTTTTGCCTTTCCCAACTGTAGGACTTCTTTTCACTTGCAGGATTTCCTTGTTCCAAATATTTCTTCATAGACCCAAGTGCTTTTTTTTTCTCCTCTGAAAGAAAAGGTCAATAAAACAGAAATGTACAAAGGAGGAAAATGTCTTTCCATTTAGTTACCGTCCTGCCAATTCAAACAGTTCTGCGCGGGGTTTCCCTGCACGCCTCTCGTGATGAAGCACAGACTGACCTCAGGGAAAAATTCTGATTCTCTCTAAAATACGATTAAATAACTTTGCCACTGTCAGCGATACGTGTTTTTAATCAGCAGCGTGACCTTTTTTATATCCCTGTTAAGGGCTAAGGAATTTTGGCAGGTATCATAAACTGATGCATGCTGCATGGCCTTACTTTACTGCTCCCAATGCATCTATCAGGAAGGCTGATATCCAGAACTGTTCAATAGCTCTGGAATGCTTATTCCAGCAGTTCCTTCATCTGCAGATCTGCAGCCTAATATTGCAGCTTTGTGCTGGAGAACCAAAAGGTCAAACAAACCTCATCTGGGGTAAAATCAGCTACTTTGTGGGCTTCCCTGAACAAGCTTTGAGAGAAATGCAGCCGGTAAACCAAAGCACAACCAGTCCACAACTGTGGATTGAAAATATAATATTTTGTGAGTTTGAATAGCTTAGCATTTTTTAAAATATTTTCGTTGCTCTTCATATTGGGACAGTGCCTAGAGCCAGACCACCATATGGATTATGCAAACATAAAACAAAGGGTTGCTCTCTATACTGGAGATCATTAATCTAGCTTTAAAATGACCAGTCGTGCTTTCAGAGGTCATTTGGGTTTGTTTTTTAAACCTGCTTGTTGTCTTGAGTAACCCAAACATAACATAGCTGAGGCCCTGCCCTTATTCTGATAAGGGACACAAAACCTGCTATCGTGAATGGAATTTGCCTCCTGAGCGTTCAGGTATATATAGGTGACTGTCCACTGATAACCAGTTCCTCTGTGTGAATTTTCTGAGACACTTCATGCTTCAAAGAAAGACCTGAACTTCATGGGGGGGGAAAAAACCCCAACCAAACAAAAAAAAACCCAACCCAAAAAACCCCGTGGGAGTTGTCAGGAAATGGCTGAGCAAGCTTGTGAGAAAATAGTGAGTTAAAGGAATATGCGAAGAGTTTATGCCACGCGTGGAGGGTGTGAAGTTTTAGATGGGCTCAGTGTACAGCTGCAGTAAGCCGTAACGTAATCCTTCTAGCATGCGACGCGCAGGATGAGCTAGAGGTTGAGTAGAGTTACTTGGCTTTGGGATCTTTTCCGTTTGCCAGGAGAGTCAATCTGAAGGAAACCTTGGAAATGGAGCACACTTACTTTTTTTGAAGAGCTCAGTAACTTTCACTATTTGTACTTCCAAATCCAGAAAAGTGGTTTTCACAAATGACTCTGTTTCTCTTGACTTGTCAGGGGGGTCTCTGAGGTATGACAGTGGCTCCTGAACTTCAGAATGCTTTCACTGTCCTCCTGGTAGCATGTGGAGAGCCCAGGAAGCATGACTTCCCTGCTGCCCCCAGATTCTTCTAGACAACATTAATGCCTTGTCCAAACATTACGGAGGACACAACTGCACAAAACGAGGAAGAAATGACTGCTGCCTTAAAATATGCTCATATCATGGCACTAACACCTGCCCCCGCTCCCAACCAAAATAGATTTATAGCAAAGGCACTGGGTGAGCTCTAGGGTCCTTCAGCTGACGGCGAGACTGCTGGTAAAGGTTGCATAGCAGTCTCCGTTCTCTGCTCCCAACAAATGAGGAAAACATGTCCTGGCAAGGACTTCTCCTGTCTGTCTGGGTCTTAAGCACAGAAGCAGCACTTCCCAGGGAAGAAAAAGAAATTATATTTTCGTGTGCGAATAGCAGCCAGCAGCTGGTTGTGTTTTTTGTTGTTTATTCCCCCTGCCCCCCGACTTCTAAAATGTGTTCCACTTGTTGAACCCAGTTTCTCACCCCTCATGCAACCCGGGTTTAAAGAACAGGATCAGAAACTTCCCCATGTGTCAAATACAGCAAGTGTCCTGAGGGATGGAGGGGCCGGAGGCGACTTGTTGCACCAAGCCCATTGTATTAACTCAGGATGCATCCAGAGCTGTGATCAAACATTGGGCCAAAGTGGCCACCTGAGAGACAACTTCAGGGGGACGATTCATGAAAGCAGTATGTGCTGCCTCACTGCAGGACTGCCGGTGTTGGCTTTACTTAGTTCATCTCTCTGGACTCTTTTAGCAATTGCCTTTGCTCTCCTCTTCCTCCTCTCCAGCTCCTGCGGTGTGAGCCATGCACCGCTTGTCATCCCTCCTCTCAAACTGGAGGGCAGGAACGTTATTTCCTTCTCTGTCTTCCCACCACGACAACTTTTCTTCTGCAAGGTACAGCTTTGAGGAAGGACAGTATGTGCCTTTCTTGTCTCCCATCAGGGGAGTGACAGGGTCAAACAGCTCATGTGGGATTTCTGGTTCCTGCTGAACGTGCATCTCCCCTGTGACCTGGGAGATGTGCTGACGCCGCTGGGGTTTGTTGAGGTGTGGGGAATCTTACAGGCATAGCTGTGGGGTGCAGTTATGCCACTGCAGTAATGCCAGTGTCAATTCCTTTGCTGGTGGATCAAGAGTTCAGGCTGTTCGAGCTATTTCTGAAGCGGTAACTCTCGAGTGCGGCAGGACAGGCAAGGTGTTTGATCCAAGCGATGCTCCCGCTTTCCTGAGATGCATTACTGACTGGGTGGTGGTGCTCAGCTCAGGAAGGACCATATAGCTGGCGGGAGTCGCTAACTGAGAGGTCCATACAACGGAGTAAAGCAGGATGGCCTTTTGCTGAGGGCATCAAGTAAGAGTCTGAAGTCTGTTGGCATGTTATTTCATCTGTTGGTATGGGGTTTTTCCACTGCCCAAGAGTGAGGCATGAAACCTGCCTATGAAGTGCCTACAGCATTCATCCCTTTTTCTTACTTAAGAGAATCTTGAAGGGAGTTGCGTTTCTTGCTTTCATGTTAGGGAGCAGTAACCTCATGCTAAATTCCATCAACCAAAGGCTGCAAGATACTTGAGCTTTCAGCCAGCACTTGACTTCATAGCTTAGGCAACCAAATAGCGCTCCAGAAGTAAAACAGGGATTCTCAAACGAGTGCTTTGGGATTATTACCCTTACATTTCAATTAATATGTTCATTCCTTTAGTGCAGTCTGAGGCATACAGAAAACATTTGTTTTGCTAAATGGTACCAAGAGCAAAATTACCCTTCTATGATCCATGTGGTTTACCAGAGTAAATCATAGTACTAAAAAATGATGGAAAGACAGATCCAATTAAAATCCTTTTGAAAATAAAAACACTAAAGAAATCCTTGTCAGCTGTGTTTAAGGAAGAAAGGCAAACATAAAATTTTAAGCCCCCCTTCTCTAAAGAAGGATGACATTGTACTGAAGGGCTAACTACTGCTCTATATACTGCATGATTTTACTTTGTACCCTTTCATAGCACCGAGGAAAGAAAATAAGGTACAACCCACATGCCTTCCAGATCTGCCATAAGGCATTTTTCCCCCTCTTGCTCCAAAATGAACAAATGCTCTGTGCCTTTGCTTCACAAACAGATTATTTATTGCTTGATGCTGAATTCCCCTTTTATTTGCTATATTATTTTCACCAGTGTATTTCTAAAGTTGCTCTTTCAGGTATCTGCTCTTCTAGCACTCAGAATTGCCTCTCTGTGCTGCATGAAGTGCTACAGGAAGTTATTAATTTCTAATGAGGAGAACAGCCTGAGGGACAGGCTACACAGGCAGTCCTTGTGACCTAAGCAGGTAACAGCGAGAGCGCGAGCACTGGTGCGAGGACCTAAAGTGACTTGTACGAGGTCTGGGCAGAAGATAGCTGGTGGCATTAGGAACAGAGTCCGTGTTTTCCGCATCACAAGAGGGTCTCACCTTTGACAACTCTGGATGGCAGGATTTTCAGGACCCCAAAAACAGTCACTGTTGCAGCTGGAAATAACCATCTAACCTGCTCTGCTCACGGGGGGACTGGTCGGGAGAGTTCTGGCCAGATGCAGAAGTGGAGAGGAAAGCATTGGTAGGTAGGGGTGAGGAGAGCTGGGAGAAGTTGGCAAAAAGCAGGGATAGATGGCCGAGGCATAAACCTTGATTAATGGGTGTTTGGTTTTGCTGTTCAGAAAGCGTGTGGGAGCAGAGAGATTGCAAAGGTGCTTCCAAATTAAGCTTGCAGGAATGTGCCCGAATTCCCCGGGGCAGCCATAGCGTAACCTGCAGTGAGAGTCACCTGGTGCTTCTCGCTTGGAAGATCCTGCTTGAAGGTGTTCACACATCTGCCAGACTTTGGCCAGGTGGGTTGATGGTTTTGGGGTGAAACCACAGGCACAGCTCCTGTAACTGGCCCCGGTTCCTGAACCGAGAGCCACTCCTGCCCTGGCTGTGTGGAATGGGCCTCACCTGATGGCTGCTGCTCAACTGCAACTTTAACCGCCATGCTTAAACCATAAATACCTCTCCATCTATTAAGCAAGCTGGAGGGTAAATTGTTGAAGAGCATTACCCCAGAGGTCATTCTCCTTCAGGGCTTGAAGCAGAGGTCTGGGTTGCATTTCCTTTCTCTGCAATAGGCTGCAAACCTGCTGGAAGATGTCTGTCTCACCTCCTTCTGGGAGGAGCACTGTAAAGGGAATAATGACAGGTTGTTGCACTAGGCATAGTAGAGAGGTGTAAATGTTGCTCACAAACCCCTATTTCACAAGTGAAAGTCTGTTCTTCTGGTGTTTCTTGTAAAATATTAGGAAATTGATGCTAGAAGCATCCTATTAACGTTGTTTGATCGATGTTTTTTGATGATACTAATGGTACTTTTAAAAATGAATCAATGCGAAAGTCAAGGTCATCTGTATGATCTTTACTTGAGGTTAAGTTGCTGATGTTACAAAACTCTTCTCCTTATCACTCAGTGTAGTCACTCTCTTTCTGTTTCCTTTTCATGCTGCGTGGCCCCAGGCGTTACCTGGTATATACTGTATGTCCTCCTCAGCCCTGAACTGCATAGTTATTTTTATGTTCGGCTGTCAGGTAGTGCTGCTGTTGTAGATGTCCCCACAGTCTTTATCTGCCTAGTGATGAAAGGTGATATTCTGGAGGGAGCAGAGAAGCACAGAAAGTTAATTCAGCATCATCCAGGGCAGGATGTGCTGCAGCTGCCATCAGGCATCTCATCTGAGCTGCTTCTCAATGGATGGGGAAAGACATTTCTGAAATGTTTTTTCAGCTGAAGTCTACTTCTTTCATAATTATTTGGGGGGGGGGGAGGGAAATACGCAATCCAAAACATTGCTTTTCATTTCCATTTAAAACATGCTTTTTATATTACACTTTAGATACCTGTGTTCTTAAACAGTTTTGTTTTGGAAAATAGTAAACCCAAATGTTTGAATTTCTGATAATACTTGCTGACAACTATTTTCTGACTTTGACCCAACTTTGTTCACGGGTTCACTTGACTGAAAACTAGATTTGTTTTCAGGTCAAAATGAACTGTGAAATAGAGAGGAAAAAATCCCAAACCTTTCTTACTTGTACATAACATTTTTCTTACACTACTTGATTAATTTAAGTATAGCTCTCTGCTTTTGGTTGCTGTTGTCCATGCTTACCATTCCAGCAAAGCAGACCAAAAATGTTTCAGTGTAATTAATTGGAAGTAGATGAATATGAAGTGTCTATTTTCAGAGCCTGGGGTTAAACAAGGTAATGGGCATTCTGTAGGAACTGCGCAACTGTTATGGATGCAATGTGAGCCTATGGAAACTTTTTTTGTACAAGACACCATGATTTTTCTTTCAACAAACTGCTCACTACTTCAGCAGCACGTTATGACTTTACGACAAATAAAGCAGGGGCCTTCTAGACAGGATATTTGTTAGGGCAAAGCCCCTGACTAACACTTAAAGTATTGGCAATGAACGAGGCAGGGGATTTATGGAAAAATAATATGTGATAAAATGCATATGGGTGAAGACTAAAGCTAAGAAATTCAGGTATAAAGGCTATTTGCACAGCCTTGATTCAGAGTACTTGACTTTGTAGCTATAGTATCTTTTAATCTGTAATAATTTTTTATGCTAGGAGTGCTGGACTGAGATGTGGCAGGGAAGTTTGATGTGCGTGTGTGCACATATATATACATATAGCATATATCTATCTCATATATATATATGTGTATTTAAAACATATATATTGGTCTATGCTCGGTTGTTCCTCCAGCCTACATTCTGTCTGCATGGAGAGAATTGAGGGAGAGGGGACCTGGACCCTTCTCAGCCTTCCTCCGTGGTACGAGCGAGCAGGCTGATGCAGAGCCCTGCAGTACCCGCTGCGTGTGGCACGTGTGGCGGCAGATGAGCTGCTTGGGTTGATAGGACTCCCCTTGCAGTGGAGCTTCACTTACTCAGACAAGGGAGAAGGGCAGTTTTTGTGTCTCCTGTGTTATTTAGCATCATTAATTCACAAAAAAAATCCCAACAGCAGGCAGCACATACACTGTGGGTGCAAGGCACTCCTTTCTGGTGACTTTGCACCAGGGTGGTAACTGCCTTACCTGAGGTGAGCAAGAGGAAGGAAGTGAAACCAAAGATGAATTTTTCTAGCCTTTCACTCCTGGAAGGGGGTGAAATTTGTTTGTGTTTCCATGTCAGATGAGCATGGACATTGCAGCCTCGCTCTGCGTGCCATGTGGCACAGCAAATGCTGCCAACGCTCTGTAAACAGTATGCTCTGTAGCTGCCAGGTTGAGCTCCGTCAGCTCCCTGAGCAAAGCGTGCTGGGCTTGTTGTTAAGTACTGCTAGTTCAGTGCTCAGAAAAAACAAGCTGGGCTAAGTCCTGGGAGCGTTTGGCAGCTTTTTTCCCCTTCTGTCGCAGAGCAGTAGGGAAATGTCGGGCAATTCAGCATGGGCAGCTACAACAGATGGGTGCAAGCTCTGACATACACTTCTGTACTTTGCAGTTTTGTGAACTTTCAGGTACAAGCTGTTGCTTTGGGCGTCTCTCAACATATTTGCAAATAGGGAATAATGTTGAAGAGATTGAGAGGGATCAAATATGGCACCAGTAAGTGCTCAGTGTGCACCGGGCCGTGCTGCTTTCTCTGTTCAGGCACATCACGCTTTGGGAGGTACAACCTGGTAGTGGAAAAGCTGGAGGTGTGCCTCGTTGCTAGGGTTCAAACCTGTACCCTTGCTGAATGAGTCTAGGGAAGATTATTACACCTATACATGTACTTGCTCCTGGGCAAATCTACGGACTTGCGTTATCCCATCTGCGGTGCTCTAAGCATGATATTTGCCACCCACCGAGTCTTTAACTGTGCATGGGGGTAGGAGGAGGTAAGTCATACAGAACAGGAGGTAATAAAGAGCCTAATGAACAGCAGGCAAAGCAGACATGAGTTAATGTAAAAGCAGAGTAAGTAGCATTGTTAAAGGAAAATAAAGCTTTGGCTGTCCTGTTGGAAGTGCATGTATCAGCAGGAGTCCCCGTGTTCTAATTTAAGTGAAGAATTAGTCACAGGCGGCAGAGCAGAGCCTCGGGGAGGTGAAACAATGCCTGTAGCTGCCTCCGAGAGCCCTGCTCTTCCCAGGAGCATGCCAGGAGCCCCGCTGGTGTCTGCCAGTGGGCAGACAGGCATCAGCCTGTATCCTTCTGCAGTCTCTTGCTCACAAGCCCAAATTATCAGGGACCCATTTGGTCCCAGGCAGTAAATGAGCAATAAAGGTTGACGTGGCAGCGGAGAGGAGCTGCGGGCACTTGGGTTCTGCCTGGGCAGCTGTTAGCAGGATGGCGTTCCACCCTGTGCAAGCCCACGCGTTTGTAAGGGGGATGGGAACGCTCTGACTGGCACCCGTGGCATACGGGCAGTACGCTTGAGGAAGTCATCGTCGCAAACTGCCGATGCCTGTGTGAACATAACCCACAACTGCAGCTGTGATCTTCTGCCTGACCCTACGCTAGCGCACGCTTGCTCTACGCTATGCCAAAGGCAGGAGAGAAGGTTACAGGTAGGTAGCTCTGTTTGGCTTCAAAGCTGATGCTAGAAGTGACTTTTCCCACCCACCCCCCTCCTGCAGTTAACCATTATGAACACGCCATTCTGAGTTAAGGCAAGACAAACATTAAACACTTAAATTTACCCTGCCCAGCATTTGAGGCATGGCTTGCAATTCCTCTCAAGTCTAGTTGCACCAGCAGCTGCTGACGTTGCCAGCCGTGCTGGTGTGCCCAGCGCCTCTGCCAGAAGCTGCTGCCACCGCGGCAGAGACGACAAGAGAAGCAGTACGCTCCCCTCTCCCCAGGGCAGTTCGCAGCCTCACACGCTAGCGCCAGCTGAGGTCAATGCCAGTGTAAGGAGGGATGCTGGGCTCCGATGTGTGCAGCTGAGAGCCATGCTTCAAATATTTCTGTTGTAGCAGTAGTAACTGAAGCTTACCCAGCCCCTGGCAAGTCAGGAAGAAGCTTTCAGTCCATAGGGATTGCAAGTTGCTTCTGACCTTGCCTGGTTTACCTCACCAGTTTTATATGATGGGAGGTCAAATAATTGCTATGCAGACCTCTTTTACACAGCTCTGAGGCACCCACTTCGTCATCCCTGCTCAGAAGTCATGTGTTAGGAGATATCACTTAGATTCAGCACCTCATCCTGCCTTAAAAGCTTTATGCTCTTAAACTCCCGTGGACCTCCTGGTCCATTTACTTCCCATATTATGACTTAACCTCTTCCCAGTTCCTGTTTTTATTTGTCTTCTCCCACTTTCTTGGGATTTCTTGGCTGCCTAAGTCCATACTCTAAACAAACCATGTAAGAAAAATGGGCAAAACCAGAGCAGAGCATCCAGGTTTAAAATTTATCATGTGCTTTGGATGGGTAATTACCAATTGCATTGCTTCAAGAACTATTTTTACAATCGCCATTGAAAGCTCATTGCAACTCGTATTCCTTTTTCAGCAATGGTGCATCAGCTCATTGAATTAGTAGTTGTAAATGTCACTTGGACTTGATGGGAGGAGGATGAACGATCTAATTAAAAAGTTTGGTTGTAAGATGCTGGGGTGAGCAGTGGTCCAGTCTAATATGAACTTTCTAGGGGAAAGAGCATGAAATTAGAACTATAAAGAAGTGTAGAAGCTGCCATAGTTGGCAGGATAATGACTAATCTCATCACTTGGCTAATTGACAGGTTTTAAATTTGGTGCCTACATTCCCTCCGCCACATGAGGTGAACTGGGAACCTCAGCATAGCTCTCCTGGTTTTGTGCTGTGTCAGTGATGACTTGCCCGTGACTCTGGCCTGAGTGCTAGGGCACTGGTGGATCAAGAGCCTAGACTTGCAAACAGTTAATAGTGAAGAGCTGAAAGCAGACCGATGAGTACTCCCTCCTCCTTTTCCTGCAAGACTTTACAACTAGGTGATTTAAGTATGTTCACAAGAGTTGAGGCATGGGTGATCATGTGAGACAGAGGAACAGAATTAAACATTGGTTTCCTTGCATCACAGCTGAGCTGTAGGGTATGAGGAGAACCACAGCCTCCTCCAGTTTTGTTTTATGCAAACCTGTGAGTAATAGCTCTAGTTCTCTACTAAACTGGGCCCCTTGGACAAAGTAGGCAAATGAAGTCTTAGTCTGTGGATCCCCTCTAAATCTGAACTTGAGCAAGCCAGCTGGTTGTTCAGCTGTAACTTTGCTAGCCAAGATGTTTGCCATCTCTGCTTTGCACAAAAAAATACCTGCCATAGTGACAGGATATGTTATACAGGGTGGGCGAAGGGCCTGGCCAGCGAAGTCTATCTTCTAAACACCGTGTGTTACAGTGGAGTAGCTGCCATTGACTGAATGTTCCTATACCTGCAGGCTGGCAGAAATATTCTGGTTCCCTCAGCTGCTATGAATGATTTTCCATATGAGGTTGAGACTTGTTGGACTATCTAAAGAACTGTAACATTAGTGGAAGGGACTTGCATCCAAGGTGACAGTAGTTTGTTAGTGACATGTCTCATGAGTTGAACTAAATCATGGTTTGAGCTGTCAGGATGGTAATTAAAGACAAAAGGAATAGTTTGGATTCTCATGTGCTAAAAAAAATAAATCCCAAGCATACTTTTTTATTGAAACCAAATGTGTTTATGAAAGGCGGGAGTTACCTAAGAAAGATACGTATTTAGATGTGCATAGTTGTCAGTTGTCAACTACTCATTTGAAGCCCTATAAATAGTACCTCATCCATTTTTGTGTTATGAGATGTGCATATGATAGCTGGGGGTTATCTTGGGTATGCTTTCCTCTCAGTGCTAATCCAGTTCTGCTTCAGGAATATCAGTTCATTCCCTTTCATGCTTATTTTCCCCTGGCTTACTTGCAGCACTATCAAATAATCAGAATTTGAAAATCTGCCAAAGGGTAATTGTTTTCAGCATTGGGATAAATATGAAAACACCACTTGTGACATTTTAAGCCATTCATTTTTGGTTTGTGTTTTTGTTTGTGTGGGTTTTTTCTTTCCCCAATCACAGCGAGTTACATCCCTAGATAAACATCTCACTAGCATACCAGTTAGACCGTCATCCAAGCCCAAATGTATATGTTGGGTTTGCTAACAGAAAGAAGGGCATACCACTTGGCAGCAAACACTTCTCAAAGTTCAGCAAGCCTCTGACATAAATTTTTATATATATAAGGCAGAGGGGTTTTTTCCAAAGTTCTGGAAAATATTTTCCTTAAGCTCCAACAATAATGAAAAACACTTGTTTGTAGCAATGTCTGCGCTGTTGCATTCAAGGCTCGCCTGGAATGCGCTGGCTCGGGGGTCAGATGAGCTCACAGCAAAGATGGGGAAGGGAGCACAAGGTGGCTGTAAGGAAATGCAGTGTGTTAGCTGGCTGAGCAGCCCGGGCAAATAACCTTGGTACTCGCAGTTTTCTCACCTACGAAAGCAACTCTCGAGACTTTCACGCTCCAGCAGCTCGGCTGCAGAGTGTACCACCTCTAGGAGATGGTATGAGGAACTAACGCCCAACCTTGACTTGGGCTTGCTCCAGGGGAATTCAGCTCATGAGAGCCCCGGCCACGGCACAGCATGGGGCTGGGGCTGCTCTCACCCGCAGCGGTGCAAATCTGGAATCACTCGGAGAGTGCAATAATCAGAACGGAGTATTTCCCTTGCCAGGTCGATAAGCCTGCTTCACGTTTGTGTTGGTGCATGGCAGAAAGCGGTCTAAAGGGCTCAGTCCATGGGATGCCACATAGCTCTGACCAGGAGCTGGATGTCTTCTGCTCCTCTTGTGGGGAAGGACCGTCCCTTTCACCTGGTGTGTTCAGGACCACACGCAGCCACCTTATTTCAAGAATGGGAATAGGAGCTGTTGCACGTGTTGCTCTGATCTCTGCGCCATTCGGACTCAATTGGAGCAGTAATTTGTGTGTGGAAGCGTTATTTCGTGCGCTGTGGCTCGTGGCTACAGATAAATCTGATAATTGACCAGTTCATTGCAGCGTAGGTGTGAAGAACTAATCTGGGCAGACCTCAAACAGGGTGTCATGTCTTCGTTTCAAACAGATCAATCGAGGAAAAAGTCACCTGTTGGAGCACTGTGGAGAGCTGTGGTTTCCCTCCTCCGGAGATCTGCCTCTGGCAGCTGCGTGTTCAGCTGCGGTTGAGACTGATCTCAAAGGAAACATGTCAGTAGCAAATGAAAAGGTGGTAATGAGTTTGCTTGTCTCAGCTGCCCTGGCTGCACCTGTATAAATGTGTGATTGCCCTTATATGCAACAAGGCATGGTTGGACTTGATGATCTTACAGGTCTTTTCCAACCTTAGTGATTCTGTGAAATGGGTCTAAAACGCCACTCCCCAATTTTTCCCCTGAATCTATGCCCTGGTTCCATAGGGACCATCTGCCTTAAGGAGAGCAAATCCCATGGCTTGTGCCAGCTCCGTCAAATCTGGCAGTGGATCCAAACCTTGGGAGAAAGGACATGGATTTACCATTCATCAGATGGCACGTTTTCCAAATGTGCTAAATGATTAACAGTGGACAAGATTGGGATCCGTAACCTTCTGGTGGCCCTGGTAGCGCTCCGAGATGCGTGCAGGGGCAATCAAAAAGCAGTTTCAGTATATCTGCTTCAGTTTGCCAGCAGTCACAAACCCACAGTTGCATATAAGCATTTTTTTTTTTTTTGTTGGACAGGTGACGGAGGAGGAGATTGTGCATTCAAAGGAGTATTACGAGAGGTCATTTTTTCTGGTGGCACTGGAATGTGCTTTTCTCAGCATGGAAGCTGTGGAGGTCAGAGGAGTTTCTTCCTGCTTTTGCAATAGCAGTAAGTTTCAGTTTACAAAACAGTTTCCCTGGGACACGAACACAAGACATTTGACAGCCTTGTTAGAGATAAGTTGTTTGGGAATGGTTTTCTCCAGATTGTTTTTTGTAACAAAAAAAATAATCCTACCTTGTCTAAAATGAACCCTTTTGATGAGAATTAATAATTCTAAGAGACTCAGCTGTAAAAATGTCAGGTTTTTTTTGTTGTTGTTTAAAGGGCCTCATTTTGATACATTTTGGGGTAGAAAAACTCCAGCTCAAAATTACTTTCATTTTAACACTTGACCTAATTATAGGAACCCTGAAACAAGAAAATCAACATATTTTGAAGTGCTCAAAGATTTAAAAAAACACAATGGTGGAAAGAATGGATAAGGTTTTTCAGATTTTCATTTTTTGTAAATCTGGATTTTTCTTTATAATAATTCTCTGAAAGCCTGAAATATTTTCCCGCACATAGGAGGATTGTTTCTAGGCCGGTTTATTATGGATTTAGTAGTAAAGCTACGTATTCTACGATAGATAACCTTACAAATATTGTTTGAGGAGAAAAGGAAGTCTGACTCAGTGAGCCTTTTAGTAGAATTACTCAAACCAGAGGTCTTTCCTACACGATACTAGAGGTACCTGCTTTCTCTCTGATGCTTTCCAGACAGCACTTATAAAGAAAAAGGCATGCTATCTCTGAACAGAGGGGTATGGAGAAGTGAGGGCTGTGTGGTGGAGTGCTGTTGGACATGTGAGCATGTACCCAGAGGCCGGACCAAATGAAAACTGAGTTTTGTTGAGCTCCACCCCATCCTACCTCCACTGGTCTCTTCTAAGGGCTCTTTCCCCCTCCAGCCTTTTTAGAAATCCTCACCCTGCAGGAGGAGAGAAGATAGGGAGGAACCCGGGGTCCAGCCACAATAGCTGTGCCCAGACGCTCTTGTGCCATGCTGAGGAGTGGGGTGGAACAACTGGAGATGCTTCCCACACACACCACAAAAGATGCATGTCGGTAGGGTGGAGCAACTTTGAGATGTCTGGTGATGGACATAAGGCTTTTCAAGTAGGCTGTGGTGGCAGCGGTGTCCCACATTTAATGGTTGTCCATCAATCCAGGATCACCGTGTGGGACTGAAATAATTTACCTTCCCTGTCCACTGCTTGTCCCACAGCCACCTGTAACGCTACATGGTCTGTAGGGCTGCTGACACCACTGGGAGATGGGCTTGTGAATAATCCTGATGAGATCCTGGCCGTGATGATTTTTTAGCTGATGGGGAGGGAAGTGGTGGAGATTGACCTACTCCTCTGCTCCCCCACCTCCTGTAGGACTTGAATTCGAGAACTCTCCTCTCTGTCCCTTTGCTTTGGTGCTTTATTCCCCTCTGTTTCCCTCCTTCAGAGTTTTATTCTTACCATCTTTATCCCCCCTGCTTTCTGCTGCTTTTGTGTTTTGAGAGCCAACAATGAGAACAGTCACAGCCTAGGACTTGCTATGAACAGAGCCTGAGCAAATCCATCCATCGCTGCAATCAAGGGCTTTTTAACTATTTGTTTGTTCTGTATTGAAGTTTTTAAATTTCCAACTTAAAGTTTTGGAGGAGTATCTCAGAGGTGGGATGATGGCAGTAGAGCTGATGGGGAAGTCCCTGAGGACTTGCTCTGAGAAGACAGCATGGACTGGGTTGTAGGAGGCTTTATGTAATAATGCTCTCTCCAGCTTCCCCTGACACTTCGGATTAGTGGTCCTCGCCCTTTCCTGAATTAAAAAAGGCTGACCAAAGAGGTCCCTTCCAGCACGTCAGCATGCCTGCTGCTTCTTGATAAACATGCTTTATGTCAAACAACTTATCTCACTTGAGTTTTCCCTGAACCACTCTCCTGTTGTGATAGCTGTTGTTGCCCTTCCTGCTGGGAGTGAGCATGTTCATCAAGGGGAAAACGCCAGGGCAGGTTGTGGGAGATGAAGCATATCCCTGACGAAAAGGAAGAAGAAGGTGGAGACCAAGACTTTGCACAAGATCCCCTCCCAAAAGCCCCTTAATCATCTTCTGTCATACCCCCAGTGCCTTCTGTTTAATTCCAGGAAGTCCTTAACTCTTACCTAGTTTACTAAGTATTGCCATCAGTAAGAAAATGATGCTTAAACCAAGTTTTACTGGAGCCTCCAAAAACTTTGAGTTGATCTTTGCTGGCTTGACTCCAGAGCCAGCCAAGGCGTAATGGATCACCTGTTGAAGGTTGGCCATCCCCAGAGTAGCCCCATAAGCTAAACCCAATGAGCAAATCGGCGTGGAATGGCTCCGTGCTGCAAAGGCTGTTTTATGTTGTTTTAAACTCAAAAGCTGGAAAATTCAGAGCCAGCACTAGATGTTTGTTCGGCTTTCAAAGCTGAGCATCAGGGAGCCATTCCTTAAATAATGGATGTCTGTTCTCTGAGCCCAGATGTGCATATAGCATGGGTCTTGCCAGCGTTTTCCCTTCCTCATGCTTCCCACACAAATGTGCATGCAGCTTTCTAGCCATCCGTCTTTACCCTTTAAAGTTGGTGTGAGGGGTAGCAGCTGTTCCTTCTTCAATACAGGTGGCAATAACATTGTACAAATCGTTTTCAACCTTAATCAGTAAAGCTTGCCACACGAGTGATCCTGTTTCTTGCCAGAAGTGATAAATTGGACACAATTTTGGAGCGGAGGAAATGTTAGACAAAATACATTAGTCAAAGACACTTCAGGGTATCAGTTACTTTCCCATGGTATGTAAGTAATAATTCAGTTCTTAAAACCTTCCACCTGGATTTGGAAGGTCACCTGAGCTCCTGTTGCAGGCATTTAGCAGCGAGTTAGTGTGAGGTAGCAGCGCTAACCGGTATGTGAATTGGTAGATAGCATCGCATTACCATTTACGTAACTAGAAACAGCAGCAGACTCCCGCCTGGAATTTGGGATACTGGTCTTTATTAATCCATCTTACTGGGCCCAGGCTGGGACATTCCTGTCACTCACTATCATTTTACACAGGCAGCCAATCTCAAATTATCACAGCTTTATCCCTTCCTTAAATAGCACGAGCTGGGCAGAGGGTAATGACAACGCACAGAGATGCACCCAGCACAAATGGACATCTGAAGGTCAGTCATCCCTTCCTTCCACCTTCGGTGGCTGCCTTTGCCTAGTGCGTGCAACGGAGAGGTTATCCTGAATGAACCAAAGGAATCAAGAGCTGAGATGCTTAGAGAGGGGAGCTTTTTCTTTCCATAATGCTTCTGCCACCTTTCCTTGCCCTGAGTAAACCCGTTGCTCCTCTCAGGGAAAGAAGGTGCTGAAGGAGGGCAGTGGGGTTATCCTCTTGTTACTGGTCACGTGCAGCGCTGGTGAAGGGATCTGTCAGACCGGACTCTCTTTGTCTTAGGTGCTGCACAAAGCTTAACAAATATCATGGTTTGAAGTGATGGAGTTGCATCACTTCAAGTAAACTCAGTAAGAGGATGATGCGAGAAGGGATAGATTCCACCGGCACCTCTTACAGCAAGTTCCTTCCCCTGACCAAAAGAAGGGCAGAGATGAAAGTTTTGAGAGTTTTAACCAGATTTTCTACTTTTTTTTTTAAAGCAACCATCTTTGTGCTTGTGTGTAGAAATTTTATTTCTAACCCAGCAGAGAGGGGACAACATGTAGAGGAAGTCAGAATGGCCAAGACAAAATCACAGTTTTCTCTACTGCGGGCTGAGGAAAAATGTGTTCTCATTTACTGCACCCATACCTCCATCATATTTCAGCACCAGGAATTGGAAAATAACGAAGTCAGTTGTCAAGACATTGAAGCCAAAACCAGCCAGCTGGGTCAAATAAGAAAAAGATGGGAGCGGTGACTCAAATAGTTGAAGAGCAGGTGGTAATCTGATAAGTTCTGGGGCAAATCCCAGGAAGGCTGATACAGAGTTGAACTTAGGAAGGGGTTAGAAGAAGGTAATAAAATTCATGGTAATCAATGTAGTTTTATGAAAACTGTCTTGTCAAATAATTGCAATGTAATTTTTGTAAGATGCCACCTGTTTTGTCGGTAGAGGTAATGGTTTTGATATCTACTTAAACATATATTGAAATTTCTGTAAGGCATATGGATTTGTTCCACATGATGTTCTGAGTAAAAAACAAAACTATAAATATGTAAGACTAATTAAAGACATTAAATGAATTGCAGTCTGGCTAATAGTCACATTTTCTAGAGTAATTATAAATGAGGAAGTGTTCAGAATGGATGTTCCTGACAGATATACCAAAGGGCTCATTCTTAGGCTCGGAGCTATTCAGTAACTTGGGTTTTGACTTGAGAGCACATGTCGTATTTCATTAGGCAAAGACAATGATGATGATGCAACCATTGATGAAGTAATAAAGGACAATGTCAAGGACAGAACTGTTCTTCAGGGTCTTCTGGATTGTCTGGTAAACTAATCTCATCCAAAAAAATGTGTATTTAAATCTTCAGTCAAATTCAAGGTACTTGCAGACTAAAAATGTACTTTTAGAGCCATGTCATTTGACTGGGAGATTGTGTTTTGGAAACGAGTGACTCAGCCAGGCTTGTTGTTATAATGGATAATCAGCTAAACACGAGCTCCCTGTGTGATACAGTATACCTGAAAGCAAATGCTACCATCTCGGATTAGAGCAAATTGCTGAGTAAAGGTCAAGGAGGTGATATTTCCATGTGTACAGCATTAATGAGACCATTACTGAAATACTGAGTTGGCTCCTGGTGTTTATGCTTTTAAAAGAATGTTGACAGATGGACAGAGAACAGAGAATGGCCGAGCAGCACGAGCATAGGTTGAACCGTGCTGTCTAAAGAGAGGCAAGAGAAACTAAATGAATTTATTTTGTTGAAGATGAGATTTAATATTTTTCCACTAACACCTGAAAGTAAAGATATAATTAATAATCAAAAACTGTCTCTGGGTATAGCAAGATCTAATGGTTAGGTGCAAGATCTAATGGTTAGGTGCTCAAGGTAGACAAATTCAGGTTAGAAAACAGGCAACTAAAAATGCCTTTTGCTTTCAGGGTCAGCAGCAAACCACTTAACTCAGGATGTGGGGCTCACATGTTGTGTGAAGCCTGTAAGCAAGCAATGAATCTTTTTCAAAAAGATAGGATCCTGGTAGACAAGAAGTCGTGTGAGACATAAGTGGTGTGATAAAAATACTATGGCTGATATAGTCAGGTCAGGCTAAGTGAGCTTACTGGTTTCAGTGGCTCTAGACAGAGAGAACTGATTTCTCCCACGTAATTTTAGCAATTTTGAGTAGAACCACTGAATGCCTGGAAACGACCAAATGTTCAGTTGTTGCAGGCGGTGGTGTAGGGAAACTTGGTTTCATCTGAGCATCTCGGGTGGGAACGGCAGCGCAGGCAGCAGTGCCATCTTTCAGCTTGCCAGCCAAGCGCGAAGCTCCCTGGGGACACTGCCACTAACCAGCAGCGAGCCGTACGGTACGCTGTGGTTAGCTTAGGTCACCTGCTAACTCGGCGCTGTTCCTGGTGTGCGTTAAAGCAGGCAGGGTACCCTCCATCCCCTAACTTGGAGCTGCTTTCCCTCCAGAAAGGGTGTGCTGCACTCGGGATCTGTAACGCTGGGGTAGTTCTGCGGTAGCCACGCAGAAGCCTTAAGGGAGGCGAGTCTGGCCCTACGGATGCTTTGTGCTATCCTAGTGATCAAATTTGCTGGAGAGGGGGTCAGCCAGGCTTTGGGTCAGTATCTCAAACCTGTTCAAAACACCAAACAAGGATGAAATCTAATAATCCCTGTCATCTCATGGCTTCCAATGATTTTTATGGTCACACAGCCAGGATGTTACTATTGGTTTTCTTGTACTTCTGAACACCACAAATACTGAGGAAGGGTGAAGCCTTTTCACTGTAGTTTCTGAGCTGAAGACAGCCTTTCAGGAGGGCAGTGAAAGGACAAAGTTCTTAATACAAAGGAAAATACCAATATGGCTCTTTCATGGCTCCATGAGGTGCTAAATATTTACGTCAACTTACAATTGGTTTTCAAATTTGGCATATCGTCAGCATATAAATCGCGTAGAACACAATATTAGGCAAACTAAAAAAAAAAACCCAACAAACAAAAAATTGCACTCAAATTCGGAACAAAGCATAGAGATGAAAAGTAGATTTAGGCAGGCATTTTATAGGTTGTAGGGTAGCTTGGCATATTGCAGCCATCAAAGAAAGATGGGAAGAAAAATGTACCATTCCCTTTCTGCTGCTCTGTGAGGAAGAGGAAAAGTTCTGTGCATAAATACATTAAAGACTGAGATATAACAGATGTACTGTACCTATATACGTAGGAAGATCTAGATCAGGATGAACTTCTTGGTCCACCATGGGATCTGAATCCTAGTTTTGGACCAGCAAGAACCTGCCAGTGACTGACAGTACTGGCTTGTACACCTGTGATGTAAGAATCACCATATTTTCTTCGTACATAGGTGCAGCAGGAACACCAATGTTAGACATTTGGCTGCACTTGGATGCAAGAGGAGGCATTTTATGTTAGGTAGGATATGCAGCCTGAAAATCTATTCCTTGCTAACTTAGGGGGCTGAAAGGAGTAGGCTAGCAGGCACACCTATCTTCATGGTATGGTTTATATGAAGCAATTGCACTTTGGAGAGTGTGATGTGTGGTGGGGGTAAAGTAGGAGTGAGGGGCAGGGGGTCACTAATCTCTCAGATAGGG
Organism: Gavia stellata; assembly: GCF_030936135.1. NCBI lineage: Eukaryota > Metazoa > Chordata > Aves > Gaviiformes > Gaviidae > Gavia > Gavia stellata. The sequence goes on along the minus strand of NC_082596.1, from coordinate 99,004,773 downwards.
AGACAGGAGTTCAATGAGAGAGGCATTAGAGGGTCATTACTCAATGTAGAGATAACTGGCTGGATAAATGATCTGCCCCCACCACTGCAGAGGTCAGCATGGGCCATTTATGAAGCTTGTCTGGCATGTGTGAGCTGCAACGGTACAGTAAAACGTGTGCATGTGAGTGTCCGTCCTGTACGTGAGTGCATTGGTCCTGAACAACCCTGCTTAAGGTGCCATGGGCCAGAATAAGTGACTGCAGCACAAACACACTCAAAAAGCCTCTTGATTCTTTCTGTCAGGCTCTTCTCTTACTTCCAGCACAAACACTGCAGAGCAAGGCTTTTTACACAGGCAGCAAGTAACACATCTCATGTTTGTTAGACGTATTTTGAACCCCGACTTTGTATCTATTTGTAGCTCGGATCCATTCCCCAAATGGAATAAACTTTACCAGCAGAATAAGGACTTTCTGATGTTAGTTTGATGATGTCTATGCTGGGGCCTTTGCTATGATCAAAAATTTTGATGGGTTGATTTTTTTAACGTATTCATTTGCACAGCTATGCTAGCGTCAAAGCAAAGAGTAGGTTTAAGGACTGGGGTCCTGCATATCTTCCTTTCATAGCAATGGCGTTGCCCACATGTTTGTTCTGCTTCATGGGACAGATTTAGAAAAGCTTGTTTTGATAAACTGTTTGCTTGCTTGGCTTGGCATTCCCAAACACCGTGTCAGCTTTCCACAGAGCATCTTGTTTGGGTGGGTCGGGGAATTCAGCCTGCTGCTCGGCAGCACGCAGCCAGCAAGTGGCATGACTCAATGAGAAGATGATTGGGTTTATTTTTTTTTTTTTCTGAGTAATTACACAAGAATTGCAAAGCTACTTTCCAAAAGTGGGAAGAGAGGGTCTGAAATGGATCTGAATTTTCTGCCGGGTGTTTGGGAGTTGAGAGCCACATTAGGCAGCGGTTAATAATGGTAATTTTAATACGTTCCTTTGGGTGGGGGGTGTTTCTAGATGCGTGGTTCGTCAGTGTGTGTTTCTCCGTGGCTACGTCTGCAGCAGGAAACATGCAGGGAGAAAGCTAGAGATGAGACCTGAATTCTGAGGGCCTGATCTGTATTGAAGGATTTCCAAAGTACACAAAAACAAGCATCTTGCCTGCATGGAGGGCCCTGCCGTCCCTCCCGATCATCCCTCTCCCATTTTAACACTCTCTCTTCTGAGCTCCATTATGTAGGTACAGAGGTGGTGGGTGCCTGGAGGTGGCTTAGTAAACACAGGAAGAATGGAGTGATCAGCCACTATAAAACTAAGTAAAATAAGGTGGAAACATGGGCAGTGGGAGCTAGAAACTAAACAACACTGAAAAGAGAGGGAAGGCTGATATTAGTCCGTAATTTCTAGGAGGCTGGCATATTTGCTAAGGGAAAACAAGTAAGATGCAGGCACACAGCATTTCTTCAGACCTGTGTACTTGAAAGCTTGTCTGTTGTTTTCTTAATTTCAGTTTGCCTAATGCAAGCTACTGCTTCTCTCTGAGACCTGTTTGTCATTTGCATCCTTATACTGTGGCTCTGTCTATCACTAGGATGCTGACAGAGAAGTTTTGCAGGGAATACTAACGGTGGGTGGATGCTGAAGGGATTCTGGTTTGGGTATTGTTCCATTTGTGGAGGCAAAAATGCTGAAGACTGAAGAAAATAAGTGAAATGAAGAGGAAATGACACCTCATTCTAATTTCCAACCTAAATGTATTACTGACCAGGATAAACACATTTTCAGGGTGTGGGAACAACACTGTCTTTCATCTTTGGTCACTCGCTCTTTTCTGCCGTGTTTCCCTCCTGGGTGTGTTTTCTGGCAGCAGTCGGACCTTTCTCCACCTTCCCTCGCTGGGTTTCCACCGCAGCGGGTCCCAGCCAGCACGAGCTGGTGGCTGCCGAGAGCAGTGGTCCCACCCTTCATCCCCCTTCCGTCAGGGCCACCGCCGCCTCCCGGGCATTTGCCCAGCTGGGAGCAGAGCTGTTCGCTGCCCTCCTCTCCTCACCCTCTAACCTCCCTCCCCTCCCACGCCATTATTTTTAACCCAGATCAGCATCTTGATCCACTTCACCCTGTGGCCTCCTGCTTCTGCCAACAGAAAGAGGCTGTGAAACTAGAGTTAACCCCAACTTCTTCAGGCTTCCCGCAGCCCTTCTCACCCTGGGCAGCTCATCCCCATCTGCTGCAAGCATCTCCCCTGGTAACGTGGAAGATGGTTCCAGTCTTTTCCACTGCTACAGCACATGAGGACAGGCTCGTATTTCCTGTGTGGTGGACGCGGGACGAAGCCTGGTGCAATGTACGTAGGCTTCAGTGAAAAGTTATTGGATCCCGCAGTACATTTGTAACTGGTAGGATGTGCTAGGAGAGTTGGGTATTTTTCTCCTCTGCTTTCCTCATGTTTTTCACTATGATATTTCACCCAATCTTTTCTTACAATCCTCAAGACTGTTCCACTCATGATAGACAAGAAGGAAAATATCTCCTCAATAAATAACTGTTACAGTCACAAAGTTGTGGGAATAAAACTCTAAATTGGAAAATGCACCAGCAGTGTATTTCTGCATGGAGTTTGTATATTTTACTTCTCAGTCTGACTGTGCTGGCCTCAATAGGCTCCAAGCATAATCCCCCCCCTGCTGAGGTCAATAGGGGTAGGATCCATCTCGTCTAACTTTACAGGTGTGTGCTATATGCAGCTATATCTGGAGTAGTCAGACTCCCTTTGTAGTCACGGGGGAGTAAATGTCTTTTGGCACTAATCAGTCCGACCTATTTTAGCTTTCTGCCTAAGGATGTGGACTTATGTCTTTTCACGGAGAGTAATTCAGTTGCCAATAATGAGTTCAGGTTTGGATCTCTACATCTCAAGTCAGCTGATGTGTACCCTCAAACTTTCCAGTTACTTCACTTGGCTCCAGACCAGATCTTGGCAGATCAGCATTTAGTCATGACCACTCACGTAGTTATAATGATGATAACCTTCGAGTTCTTGCCTCAGAAGGTCTTTAACTAAATGGATGTGATGCTATTGGAGAGAAGGCCCGCAGGTTATTGTAGTTTAATTGCCCTGTGTGCTCTCAAGAGCTCTCCAGTGATGACTGACAATGTTTCTATACCTTTAATGACAACTGACAGTTTACAGAATCTCAGAATAATTTAGGTAGGAAAGGGACCTCTTGAGCTCACCTAGCTCAACCTCCTGCTCAAAGCAGGGCCAGCAATGGGATCAGCCCGGGTCACTCAGGGCTTTGTCCTGCTGGTCTTTAAAACCTCCAGGGATGGAGCCTTCTTGGTCTCTCTGGGCAGCCTGCTCTGCTGCTTGGCTGTCCTCGTGGGGAAAATTACTTTCCTCACGTCAAACCAAACTCTAACTGCTAAGAAGTAGTCTTATTATTAATTATCGTTAAGCTGTGCATTTAGAATAGCTTCAAAAAATCAAAAGCCCATTGGTATTTATTGGGAGTACTTCCCTAAAGCAAAATGCTCACTGGGATTCATTATTTAGCTGAATCCTGATACAAAATAGAAGTAAGAATCTGATGTGGGAACTCTCAACAGCTCAAATAAAAAGAGCAGTTAATTACATTTCTGGGAGATGCTGGTGCTGTTTGGAATGAAAGCTGTGAAGTGCAGAGGTGCTCAGGCTGGTTGTGCACAGGCTTTTTTTATTTTCTTTTTGGCACTTGGTAGTGCACTGTGTGCACGATGTGCGCCCACCGTTGCGTTCGACTTTGTGACTCCCTTGCGAAGGAGGACTGAGTTACACTTGCTGTTTAGAAAGGAGAAGCCGTGGTGCAGAAATCCAGACGCTTCTGACCTCATTTTAATTGTCAGAAAGTTAGACATGCAGTCCCAGGCTAGCAACCCACAGTCCTTTTAGAAAAGGAGAAACAGGTCCCTCCAGAGGTTTTATCTCTTCCCTACTTGTTTCAGGGTGAAAAATGGCCTGTCTGTCTTCACCGACGCTGGTGGAATCTGAACAGTCAGTCTAAATTATTAGTCTTTACCTGAGACTCGGGGCTAAAATCCCGGTTAAAGCTAAGCTGTGGCATAACCATTTAAGTCCTTCTCGCCCAGACTAGTCACGGAGAACTGTGAGTGCTGCTAGGTTTTTCTTCCAAATCAAACAAAGCCTCCAGACCGCCCCTCGTTGCCTGAGGGATGCCATGGAGATGTAGGGGGGCTGAGGGAGATGGTGAATGGGCTATTCTCCCCCTCCACCCTCACCTCCCCCTTTGGCAGGAGGTTTGTGCTCCGTTGGTGTTGGCGTGGGTTCGTTCCCTCTGGGGGAGTGAACAGGGGGTTGTACTTGGTGTTTCCACTCCTGTCTCCTTGCATCTGTGGCTGATCCTGGCAATGGGGACAGAAACTGCCCTCTGCTCCTGCTGAAAAGGGACCTAACCCATTTTGCTGGGGAAAACGTTGCCATTTAGCTGCCAGAGTGCTTGGACGTATCGCAAATTGCTTCAGTAGAAATGGCACTAAAATATCCCTAATTTCCTCCCCCATGTCAGGATCTTTACTATTCATGGCAGTGACACAGCCATCACAGCTGGACTGCTTGTTTTCTTCAACACCTCTGCAGACACCTAGATGAAACCCAACTGCTAGTGACTTTTGCTGGGGGATGGAGGGTTTTGGCTTTTGTTTTGTACAGTCCTTGAGATAAGCTGAATTCTCACCTTGGGGGAAAAAATCGCCCCGGCGTGTGCAGCGCAAAGCAAAATGACAGCACCCTGGGACACAAACCACCAGCTTTATTTCCAGTCTGTGGGAATCCTGGCTGGGTTACACTGTTCGTAGGTTTGACTAGGAGAGCACTTCAAACAAAGAAACTTTAATACTGAAAAGAAACCTTGATCGCTTTTTCCTAAGTATTGAAGCGCTCTCTTGCACAACCAGCTTGCAGCAATGAGAAGTGCTGAGGGTCCCTGTCCCAGTCCTTCCTCAAAGGCCCCTTGGTGCTTTGGTTAGAAGAGTCGTGCAGTAACCTAAATGACAGCAAGTCTCAATTAAGATTTAGTTTGGAGGCTAAAAACTATCCAATGATTTAGTCTCAGGGATTAAGGAAAACAAAACCTTACCGACGGCTGGATAAAATTCACATTCCTTTCAATTGTGATCATCGTACATCAAGGAAATGTTTGAAATGTTGGCAGTCTCCTACGATATGCCTGCAAAAGTTATTATATTGCTTTAAGTAATTTAAGAAAAAGGAACCAAGAGCTATAGCACAAATGTGTTATATAAATCTTCATTGGGATCACTGTTGTTTTTACAAAAATAGTTTGACTGATGCCGGGTCCCAGTGGGTGACCTTTAAAAGAGACCACATCAAATGGAGGGGCAGAGCTGCAGCTCTCCACCCCCACGCTGGCTCTTCTTCTCCTCACTTCTCCTCACCAGAGTGCCTCTAGACAGCTATGTCATCTGTAGCCATAAAATAAATTGAAGAATGTCTGTCTCGCTAAAGGCAAAAAAGGAGCCCTTTTCTCATCTCCGTTGAAGCGGACCGCGTCCCTAGCTGGGCTGCAAAGTGAGCTGTGTACCTGCACAGGAGCTTAAATGACTCTAAAATCTCCTTCTCCTCCCTCACCTCGGATTGAGGTGTCCTGGGTTGAGAGGGATGTGTTTGTGGGGCCTGGGCAGGGAGAGACAGGAGTCCTAGCTCTGTGCCACCTTTAATTTGCTGTTTAATTAGAGTGGGTACAGCATCATTTGCTACTCATGTCTATCAACATCAAACTGTTAATGCTAGAGGAAGGAGAAAGTTTGATTTTTCAGAGGGGCTTTCTGAAGCACAGCTCCTCCTAGGAAATACATGTGGGATGGTTCATCAGCAGTGATGCTTCTTACCCAGAGTACTTGTGCTCAAAAGAAGAGTTCAGCATAGCATTGAGGGTGTGCAGATCACGAGATCGCTTGTATGATATTTGAACCAGACTGCAGGGGTCAAAACTCACCAATTATTGTGGTAGAAAATCTTAGGCACTTTTTTTCCTTTTTCTTCAACAAAGGTATGCTTGGTTGCAGCTTAGAAAATCTTTTGTGTATTGCTTTGAGTCAGAAAGGTGAGTAGAAACAGTCAGTGCTATCATTACACAAGGGTGTCTTATTTTTAGATAGCCATACAAGAGTAATATAAGGCAAAATAAAATCCTGCTGAGGTGTCCTGCATGAGACGTTTAGAGATGCTGTATTGGCAAACAAGCGTTCATCTACTCAGATAGAAGCGGCACTGGTGGAACAAACCATTGCTCGGAGGGAGGTGAAGTGTTAGTGAAAGCAGATTTGTTTCCCTGTGGCCTAGGGGCAAAGGCGGGGATGGGGATGTGGGTGCTTCATGGCCACCTGCTCCCCTATGGCCACGTTTCTGCACCAGGCCATCGCGTGTCTCAACACATCGTGTGACCTTGTGAAGAAATGATACACCGGTGCTCAGCTAGCCAAGGCAGCCTCCCTCAACCTATGAATCACAGTGATGGAGGTAATTTCTTGCAGTCCAGATGCTTTTATAAAATAAGATTAATTTTCCCTTCTTTCTTTTTTTCCATGAACCCATGAACAAATATCCTCTTCTCAGATGTTTCAGTCCCTAGTACTCCTTGTCACCCTCTAGAAGAGCCCTTCGGTCCCTCTCTAGCAGCAGACAACCAGCGGGAGGAAGCCAACAGGTTTAGAAGCTACCTTAGAGAAGGGGAAAATGTCGCAGAGCTTAGACCAGCTCTGGTTTAAGCATCCCTAAGAGCCACAAAATCCTTTGGAGCTTTCCCTGTTCATGCTGAATGCATGGATATTGCAGTCATTTCCATAACAACAAGTAAGGTCCAGAAGCCAAAATTTGGTTTTCTATGAAAGATAAATAGACGATGCAGCAACGGGTACTTGTTTGGATGCCCTTTTGGGCAGGGAGCCCAGTGCAGTTCAGGCACAGGACAGGAGGAACTTGATCAGTAATTGGACAGAGGGAAGAACGCGAATATACATCTGGGTGTGATCGCTGCTTGCTCCTTACCTCAGGGAAGATATCTACGCAGTATCTTGGGAGTCTCTCCAACAAGAATACAGGGTGAATCAATTATGGGGCATGTTGCACCTACAGCTTTTTTTCTGGCCTGCCATGTAGACGCAACCACCGAGTTTTAAATCGGAGGGATCGCAAAGATTAATTGAAGATCATTAATTTTTACCCTGTAATATACTGGCCTGCCTAAATCTTCTGGGAATCTGGTTGTTTAGATCTCTTTTACTGATGATAGAGGAGAACTGTTGATTTGGTCTTAGATGGGATGTCAGAGGGTCTGAGCACAGCTGACTACATGCTTCAAACCAAGTGATGGCACGTATCATACCACTTCTTATACCACTTACAGACAGAGAACAGTCTCTGCTTTTCAGGCAGTTCCCCAGACACTTTTGGGAGTGTTTTTGAGTATTTGATATTCATGAATATACTCTTTGGTTAGTATTTGATTCATTCAAATTGTTTTTCCACTGGATGGCAAGAACAATAGTTTCCAGTTTCGATTCTTGAAAGTACAACTTTAAAATTTCTTTAAAATGCCAATATTTGCTTAAAATACGCTGCTTCTGATAAAATGCCTGCCACTAAGCTTCTATGGTAGAGCACTCAGAGAATGCTTTGCTCCAAAAAAGCAAATTGAGGTGAGAGAAAGCTAATTAAAATTGTTTTATTTTTAAAAAAACCAACCTGTAACCTACAATCAAAGATATTCTGAGTAGTTATGGAAACATCTTAACTATCATTATCAATTAGCTCACCTTGATTACTGGGGGCAAACTCTCCAGGATCAGAGAAAGGACGTAAGTTGGACTCTGTGGGAAACCATGCAGATCAAAATACCTGGTCTAGTGTTAAGGAGAAAATTCACTTTTGGGGGAAGGGTAGGCAGGACGACTGGCAGAAGGAGTTCATGGGGACTGTTAAGAGGGTGATGGAGAATGCCGTACCTTCCCCAACTACTTCACCCTTCCTCATCCCCCTTGAAACACCAGGTTCCTCCTTCCCTATTTGCACTCCTCTCACCTCCTCTGTCACAGGCCTGAATTTTGAATGCTCCTGCTGCAAGGTGTTGTGTCTCACCAGCTTTCAAAGCTTGGTCCCAACACGTTCACTTATCTCTGCTGTCAGGTGCAGGGCAGCCCTCTAAGCCACAGTGGGCCCCTGGCTCTGGAGTTTGAGTCAAAGCTCTTTCCAAGAGGCAGTGTGGCTTGTCTGATGAAATGCAAGTTGCTATTATCAGCCTTGTTTTGTTTTCCTGAGAGGCAGACAAAAAATGTCATGTTCCAGGCACCTAGCCTCAGCACAACACTCCCATGCCTCTCCTTGGTCAAGCTTTGCCTACTGTTTGTATGATGCTTTTACCAGCGTAGATTACTTTTTTAACTGACCCTGTGAAGCAACGTTGCTTCAAAGGAAGCCTCAGTACTGAGATGGATTTTCTCTCTCTTATTTCCTGGCTTAGAGAGGGCTACCGTGTCTGCAGCTGGTAGATACGGACTTCAGCAACCTACAACGAGGTTGCTGAGGATTGCTTTTAGTGAGGTTTGGCCACTACACAGGTGTCTCCAGCCTTTCCTTGTCCTCCTGGCTGCATATGGACAGGTCTCAAGAAGAGAAGGAAAAAAACCAAGGCAACTATTCAGTGCAGTAGAAGCAATAGTCCCTCTTTAAAAATTCACAGTGTTGCAAATTACTTAGCTGAATTTACTCTACAAGCATTTTCTCCAAGCATATTTTTTTAGCCCAGGAAATGATTCCTTCAAACAGGCCAAAAGAGGACAGAACGATTCATTTTCTGCTTACAATACACAATGTGACCCAAATCATATCCTATTGGCATATCCTACCACACCCTGAACGGTGTCTCTCCAAGAGGCTGGACAGCCTGGTGCAGGTCACCATGTAATATTTTATTTCCTGAGTATTCGTACTTGGTCTCTGTACAATCACAGATCAGTTGTGAACAGCTGCAGAAAGTGAAAGAGAGGGGCATGTACCACTGACACAGCTTTGCAGACGTTATTCAAACAATGTTTGCAGATGCTTTTTTTTTTTTCCAATTTTTTTTACTTCTTAAATGCCACTGGCATTAGAAAACACCTTGCCTAACACCGCAGACTAGCAAAGCAGCAATCATGTTATGTTCCTCAGTCACTATGAGCTGCCTAAATAAAGCAAAAAAATTGTGATTAAAATTCAACGACGTGAAAATCTACAGGCCAGAAGTCCTAGGAATGAATAGGAATGACCTAGGCACACCCATGGTGAAATCTGCACTTGCAAAGAATGATCTCTTCTGTCTTTAAAAGTCTATTTTAAAATCATCTTTGAGCTTTCTCACATCCTAAACCTCTGTTTAGAGAACTATCAGTACGTCCTGGTGCATCCAAGACTGACTGAAGTAGATTTTACTGTACATTCAACACTAAAAAGCAAATGAGAAACTTCCTGTTTGATAAATACAATCAATGATATAATTAAGAGTTGACAATCTCTTTGGTAATGCGTAGCTTTGCGTAAGGATGGGCTTTCTCCAGAGGCGTTTATAATGTGTTTCCTCTCAGCAAACGGCAGGTGCATGGCTTTTGGCCCCTTCTTCACCAGGAGTGGCAACTCTGCAAGTAAAACTCGCTGCTGCCAGCCAGCTTCCTGATTTGCCTTTGGAAAAGAGGCAGGACTCCTCTGATTTCGCATGAAACGCATCTTCATTAAAGAACTTACCAGCATCCAAATAGTCAGAGGAGATAAATTGCAATGGTCAGTAGTACTATTATTTCAACAAAATATTATTTAAAAAAAAAAAGCCCGTGAGAGTGAAACAGCAGATAATTTAGCCTTTAACAAGCAGAGTTCGAATTAATTGGTAGGATTGTTTAAAAAATCAAGAAGGTCGCTGCGTATCTAAATGAAGAGGGACCAGACTGCTTCTAGACTTGCAGGTTCGGGCTCAGCCATTAGACAGCAGTGCCTCTCCGAAATGCCAGCGGAGGGGTTTCGTTGGGCGGCACTTACCTTGCCGGGGATGCTGCTCCTAACGCCCTCCGCCAACCCTTCTCATCAGGTTTCTTGCATCCTCCACAAGGTTAACGTAGCCTGAGGAAGCCACATCTGCCCATTGGTCCGTTAGGGAAGGCTTGGTTGTAGGAGTACATTTTTACTCCATCTACCCTCTTTCTTGTAAAAGAGAGAAACCACAAATGTTTTTCTTCCGGTTTTAGTCATTTCCTCTCCGCTTGGCAAACTGTTTTTTGACAGGATCTCTCAGATATTCAGGCTGAGTGCTCCTTGAGTAAGAGAGCCCATGGGGAGAGCTCAGTGGTTGTCTGTGGCTGTCTTTTAGGCACCAGATTCAGGGGAGCTATCCCGCGTAATAATTTCATTTTATTATGATGATTTACTTGGCAGCCCCAGTTCCCGAGGATATTTCTAACCTTGCTTCGGTGCTAAAAAAGAGCTTTGTAGCTCTGGAAAGTCAGATCGCAGGTTTTTAGCTTTCCGCACCGCAGCCCGGCGGTGCCGTGCGTGGTGAGATGGCTGCTGGCTCCCAGAGCTCAGCACCTCCGTCAGCACCCATGATTACGGTCATGGGCAATAAGTGCCTCGGTGCTTCAGGACCCTCGCTCTTGTTATCACAAATGATTAAGAAACCAAGAGCCTGAGTTGCTTTAAAAAAATGGAGTTAAGGGATACTGGGGTTGCTGCAGACAGAGGTTTCCTTCCCATGCAGGCAGGGATCAGGAGTGATGGAGGTTTAGCATGCACCCCTTCATCAGCGTGGAGCTGGGACAAGGCCTGGCCATTTGTCTAAACCCACAAAGTGGGAAAGTACAATTAGGTGAACAACCCCTTTCTTCAATGGCAAAACTCCCATCAGTCATAAAGCGAAGAACATCTAATGGAGGAGGGAGCACGAGGGAAGCTCCTGTGTCCTCTGAGACATCGCTGCAGGTGTTTTGGTTGTCCTGCCCACCGGTGCCAGGGATTTCTAGAGGAACAACAGATGTAGTACCACGCTGATGGTGGGCTTTTCCACGGCTGTTTGCAGGGCCTGAAGGGAACAAGCTGTCAAGCAGAGGCTGTTCAACCGCGCTGCCCTTCTGCCAGCCTCACCAAGCAGGCAGGGGAAAACCTGATTAACTCAGGAGAAAGGCACTGATGTCTATCATGCAAACAGTCCTGAGTAACTGATCTCTCCATAATGGTCAGTACTGAGGCGTCTCTAAACTCCCCTCATGGCACGATGAAGCATGGATGAAGGGGGAGAGAGGGTGGTATGGATAGAAAGAGATAAAGTGATGGTGCGCATCAAGAGGAAATTTGAGAAATCTGTTAGTCAAGACAAGACCCAAAGAGCTCTGTCAATGAGTGGGAAAATTGAGCCAGACCTCTGAGGGCAAAGGCAGTGGGCAGAGAGGGAGTGGGAAGCGCTGGGGTCTGACAGGCCACCAGCAAGAAAGCTGGAGTTAGCAAAAGAAGAGGTGAGGAAGAGGGAAAGGTTTATTTGTTGCACTTCAGCTTCTTAGTCTCAGTGCACATGACTTCAGAGCGGGGTACTTGCTGGAGTCCTTCCTGGGGGAACAGAGTACAAAAGGTAAATTTATTAATTTCTGTATGCTACACAACTACAAAGAACCCTCAATCCATCCCCAGGTCCATTCTGCTCCGAAAGGCATAAGCAACCAAAGCTGATTGATCAATCACCTTATGAAGCAAGCGCTGTTTCTATTTTTATCTTTATCTAAACTGCCTGTTTGTTAGTCCTAGCTTTTTCCACCTGTAACACATTTTTAACATTGTCAAATATTTCTGATCTCCAGACTAATCAGCTGCTCCGCTACATAAATATGGTTGTTAAATTGCTTATGGAACATTTTGCCGAAGACGGGTCTTCACATCTGAGACAGGAGGACCCAGACCAAGCTCTGTGCTCACTAACAGCCAGCAGCTGATCATGCTGGTCTCCTCCCTGAAGTTGCATTTCCCTTTTGCTTCAGGGGCCAAGCTGGCTGCAGCTCCTAGCTCCATGGGTGCTAGTATCTGCTAATTTATTTTGAGGTGGCATGATCAGGACTTCAGGTCCACAAAAATGGATTGCCTGCCTTGCCCTGGTCCAGAGCTTATCACCTCTGCAGATGCAACAGCCTGGCTAACATATCTGCTCCTACGTTTCTAGGTATGACCATGTGTACCAAAGTGACTTGTATCAGCTTTAACCTGGCCGCAGAGCGAATTAGCTGAGCTTTCTGGGTTGTGATCCCTGCTGCACTGGCTGCTGCAGCTGAAGCAGGGGCAGGTGCCCAGCTCTAGCACCAAGGACTCCTCCAGCTTCTGCAGTTTCAGCTCCTCGGACAGTGAACCAGGGCTTGCAGGACCCTCAGTGCCTCTGTGTGTCGTGTTTGGAAAGCCTGCTTCCCGCGGAAACAAACCTTCAGTAACAAAGACGGGAGTTGCAGCTATGTATTAGCGCTGTGGGGGTGTGTTACCTCCAAAAGAACAGGGCAGGTAGAAGGCAGAAAGGGTCCTCAGGCATTTGGAAACCTAGAAAATCCAACTAATTAGACTACATCAGACCTGAACAGGCTGGAGTTGTTATTCTGATGAGGTATGAGTATTATTTTCTTAATGTGCACAGTCCTCAGGGCAACCTGTGACATGTTGACAAAAGATGCCTCTTACTGCTGAAAACCAGTCATCTTTTTGTATGCATGTATGAGCCTTTTCATATTAATTTCTGCTGCACTGGGAGGATTGCTATTTTCTGTGTCAGCAGAGAGGTGAAGCATTTGCCTGGTCCTCAGAAGTCTCATCATAGGTTTGTAAACTCTTTGCTGTAATTTCAAATAGGAAATCCCCTCCGGCATGTGGATAAATGCTCCTGGTGAAGTCAAATAATAGATATCTTACAGTAAATCCAAGGAAACATATCTGAGGACCCTCCTTCATCCAGAAATCAAGGGTTAATTTTAGGTGAAAGGAAAGAACCAAATGCTTTTGCTGCAGTGTGTTGAGCACATCAAAATAATTACTTGGGTTTTCCCATCTCTTTCAAGTCAACGTCTTCATTCCCAGCTTCTCATTTTCCTCAGCTGGACGGACTGATGCTGTGTGTTCAGATAGGTGCTCCTCTTTTTCCGGTATGATAGCTGTGTGTCTTGTAATTTGGAATGGACATGTGAATCAGTTTGTCCTTCCCTATGTGAAACCCATTATTCTCCAAAATTTTGGGTTGAATAATGGTCCCAGGCTTACTTGTCTAAAAGAAATTTAGTAGTCCTTCCTGATGGTCACCGAGTTGGTGAAAAATGCCAGCAAAGTGTTGCTCAAACACCAAAAGAAAACAGACGACTCCTTTCAGGCAGCTCCAGTGCGTTTCAGACTGCATCCACATTACAAACATCATCTGCTGCTGTGTTTGGCTTGCAGAACCTTCTCTTCCCAGAGAGATTCCTGGTATAAACACCAGTGGGTTCACTTTTGAATGATTTGCTGTCTGTTAATTCTTTCACTCTCTTACAGCCTACAGTGCTGCTTGGCAAAAGTTGTTTCCAGAGGTATTCCACCTTTAGAAGAAATCCTTTCCCTATTCAACACTGGTCCAACAGGTCCATTTATTCTCCCGAACAGTAGCTTATACCCCTGCTATAGTCATCTGTAATCCTTTTCCCTAAGTCCAGTGGCCATCTCTTTCTCTTTTGCTAAAGATACTTCTCTCACCAAATCATCTTCCAACAGCCCCATGAATCTCTATGTTTATAGCCGCCTTTGAGGTAATTAGTGCCTTGTAATGTTTAGGCTCATCAAGTTTTGCCTGAGCATCAGCTCCCAGAGCTGTCTATGTATCTGCGCCCCAGTTCCTCAGGAAAAGCATGTTTTAGGTAAATCGCTTTTACATAGCGCAGTTGCACGAAACATGACATGAAACAAAACGTTGCACAAAATGACGCAGCAGGCTCGAGGACTTTTGCACCTTGCTGCTTTCCCGTTTTCGCTGTCTCTGGCATGCGGCCGTCGCGGCAGGCAGTCCTGTTTAGCCCTGCGCCCCTCTGGGCTGGGGTCTGCAGACCCTGGGCTGCTCCGGGAGCACTTCTTAGCTAATTAAGCTTAACAGAGCAAGCCTCTGGCTGTGGCTCATTTGCGTCTTATTTTTTCCTCCAGGAGCTGCTTTGGCGTAAATTCACCTGTGATGAAGCTTGCAAGCAGGACAAATACTCAGGGAGAGGTGGATGTGCTACCCCGGTGTAAGCCGGGGTGTTCACAAAGGTGGGATAGCTGATTAAGGCAGTGGACTGAAAGCCAGAAGGCTTGAGCCTCTTTTCCCATCTCTGCCGTGGAGTGTGGTCTCTGATAATATATTCTGGCACCCTGTTAATACCTTCTTTCTCCTCTTCTCCTCAGCAATATCAACTGCAGAGTCCCTTTGCATCAGGATTGACTTTTGGCTTGTATTTTTTTCAGCACCATTAAAAACTGTTGCCTCTCCCCCTGGCCTGTACATTAGACAGATACATTTAAAGTGATCCCCAGTACAAACCTTGAATAATGACAGCAATAAAGAAGAAGGAACTAGAGAGACTTGGTCCTAGGAAACACAAATGATTCTTCATGGGTGTCTGCATTGCATCAGTGCGCATCAGTGAGCTCTTGGGGACAGCTTCCCTTGGTTTTCCTGAAACACACTTGTTTCAGACAGATCTATGATTCAGGGATTTGGGTCTGACCCCGCCAAACACTCCAAAAAGACCTTTCCTTGTTCATCGGAACAAAAATCTACGTTAAAAGAATCCCAGATGTAGAGGTATTGAACCCAGGTACAAACTGTCTGCCCTGGGTCTCCCTCTCATTTCCATGCACTGAGTTAATTTTGCTGCTGAGGGAATGAAGCTGTCTTGAAGCATCAGCAGATACCAAACAGTAAAACCATCCACTGAGTTTTAACTGGGCTCGGGTCAACATTATGTGAAAAGATAAGTCTCCAAGTGAAGCTATAATAATTGCTCCAAATTGTGCTCAGGGCATTAGAGATTTGCTGGAAGATTCATGGCCCGGAAGGAGCCTTTTACGGTAAATCTGGTCCCACATCTGGTTTGACATTGCAGTCTGAAAATGGGTACGGTTTAAAGAGTTTTGTGTCTTGCCAGGAAGGCTGTAGCACAAAGCACTTGATATCTTTTTCACCCAGTGGGAACAGAATAGCTCTGACTCCTGTTGGTTTGGATGCTGACTAAAGCTGTGGCTCTGAGAAAAAAAGACAACAGTGGCTTCTGGGTGCTTTTTACCAAACTGAAAATAGACGTCCAAGAGGCGGGTTCTGGCCACGGTCTAAGCAGTCGTGTTGAATGCCACGCTGCTGGGTTATGAAAGGGTAAGCAGGGTCCTTTCTGATGCATCTCGGTGCCAGCGTGAATTAGACAGGGGCAGTTTGCATGAAATAGTGCAAACGGCGCAGGGCAGTCTCAGCTCGACGGGGCTGCGGCTGTGCTCAGCAAATGAGACGGGCTGGGAGCGATGGGGAGAGAAGGTATCGCGTGAGCCAACCCATCGCAACTGGCCTGATAGATCCATTTCGGTCATGCTCAGGCTCCTGATTCACCTCCCACCTTTGGGATGCTTGCCGTCAAAAGAAATAATAGAAATAAGTTACTGTAAAATGGGAGACCGGGATCAGCTTCATAATTTATAGTCAGCTGCACTTTAAATTCCTTTTTTACGGCTTTCTAACTGCAAGCTTCTGAGACACGACTTTCTCTCAGGGCAGAGAGATCGTTGCAGTAAAATTTCTCTGGGATACTTTGTTTATCTGTGGTAAGGTTAGATTGCTCAACACGCACTTAAGTAAATACCATAAAACCCAAAGACTATCTTTAGCCACTGCAAATTGTTTTCCCTAAAATAGTGAAGTACGTAACTGGCATTGCTTGAGCAAGAGTTTATTACATTGTTCCAGTATTTTTTCGTGTAGTAGGAAGAGGGGAAGAGGGCAGAGCAGTAGAGAATAACTGGGAGTAAAGCCCTTCTCCTTTTTCTTGGTACTAGGAGAAGCAGCCAAGGCTGGCCCTGAGGCAGTAGCAGACGCGACTCCACGGGTGACTGAGTGCAGAGGCTGACGTGTGCGCGGTGTTCTGCCGAGGCAGGGGGGAGCAGGGTGGCCTGTTTTGGGAGAAGCGTCAGATGGTAGCGTGCCTGGGAGAGACAATGGGAAAAACGTAGATGGGGCACGCATTAAGGTCTGTGGGTTGTTGACAGCCGGGAGGTGCTCACAGGCAAAGATTTGGTTTGGGTGGCATATCCTACATCCCTCCAGAGCTGCATTTCTGGGCCAAGGCTGGCGTAGGGGGTCAGGGGAGCTTTAGAGGAAGGAATTGGCAGGGCAGCCTCCATGTGACTTGTGCAATCTCCATGCTTGGTTTTCGTACACGGGGAAAGGAAAGCCTTGAGTACACTAGTTGTGTACTAGTTGATCGCAAGATCACCCTGAGTCACTAGCATGACCTGCCCTTAAAGAAAGGGAAATGTGATCTCGACAGAAATTGCCAGGAGGGGCATACAAATATCACTGCTATTTTGTAAAGCACCGAGATGTCTTCTAGAAGTCTAGTCACCTGCTTCTAAGAAAAATCTGGGACAGATGCAGAGACAGGTCATTAGTTCATTAAATAAATGATTAGGGGTTGGATTTTGTTAGGGAAAGGTATTAAAAAGCCCACTGGTTTGTTTAGCTTAGCAAAACAAAAGCTTCAAGGGTGTACAATTGCTGTCTATAGATACTTCAGCAAATACACACCGGAAAAAGAAGAGAGCTCTTTAAGCTGAAGGAGAGCTCTGACACAAGAACAAATGAACCTCAAGTGCTCATGCCAGCCCTGGAAGGAGACATCTACCCTTGAGAGAAGCAAGAAGGTATCAGTGTGGTAAAAACAAACCTCATTTGAAGGTGCAGATGGAAAGGCATTGTATGACCTGGGACAGGGAAGTCATTTCCAATCTTATGTCCCCATTTGCAGCAGGGTTTACAATATCTGGTGGTGAGAACAGAAACTTTTTAGTTGGTGGGCAGTTTAGCATGGGAAGTATTTGAGATCATCTCTCATGTTTCTAGTACCTTGTGCTTGCACAGTTTTGGGCTCCTGTGCAAAGCACCGAGTGACATTGTTCTGACTTACCTTCGCTTTGGGTTTATTTGGACAAGGGTAAAAGTCTGCAACGAGACTGAGCTATGGGTTCATATGGAGACCAGCTGTGAAGACATGGAGAACTTTTGTAAAGGGCTGAAGTATGTGTGAGGGCACTTGCAGCAGTTCTGTGGGTTGCGTGTCTTGTTAGTCTTTGCTGTTTATTACCCCTTTGTTTAAAATTAATGGGAGTTGTATGTGTCTTGTAAATGAACATATAGGATCATTTCCAAAATCTCTATCCATTTATTTCTCTCCTAAGTAGAAACTAATGAGATCTGCAGAAATTGTTCATTGTAAATAAACTCCTTTACAAATATTCAAATGTTTCTGTTTAATAAGTTAGTTGTAAATATTATTGTTGTAGTTCAATTGTTACCAGAAATAACTCAGTCCTGGAATTCACTCCCTGATAATATGTTACATCTTCCTGGAATAACTACATTCCAGAGGTCACATTCTGCGAATAGCTTTCCTAACTTAAATTGCTAGTCAAATAGTCTGAAGGGTCCTATATGACTGCTATT
Source organism: Gavia stellata (assembly GCF_030936135.1). NCBI lineage: Eukaryota > Metazoa > Chordata > Aves > Gaviiformes > Gaviidae > Gavia > Gavia stellata. The sequence continues at coordinate 98,987,021 of NC_082596.1, read as the reverse complement.
GCGAAACCCGGCTTTCCCGGTAGCCATCTGCATTTAATCACTTTCAGGGGAAAAGTTAGGTGTGGTGCTTTTGGACCCATGCTTTTCTTTTGAGAGTGCATACCTGCAAGTATCTTCATTATTCACATTTTATGTTCAGGTGAAGGATGTTCATACCTCCCATTCCCAAAAAACACAGCGGGGTACTGCTAATAATGACCATTCTGCAGTGTCAAGTTATACTTTGGCAATAGCTTCAATATTATCACCATGGTGCTATAAAGAAATGAGGAATATGCGTTTGGGCTTGGGTTAGAACAGAGCACCGCAGTTTTCATATGCGTTCTCGTTTCTGTAATTTAAGAACATCCAGGCTAGGTGAAAGTTAGAAATCAACTGAGAGTCTGGAAATGGCACGGCTAACAAAAGGAACAGGTCTTCCTTAAAACAAACTGAAGTTATTACTATCCTTGGGGCAGGACTCAGCTGATAGGGAGAAGGATGAGGGGGAAAAAGAGATGGATGCAGAGCACAGATGGGGTGATGTTCTTCAGGAGACGTCATCTGAATTTAAGAGAACCGTTTCACCTTAGCTCTCCAGCGTGAAAAATATTAAAGTTTCTAACAGAAAACTTTACGGGACTAAGGACCAAACCCCCTTTCTCAATTATGCCAGCTAATTCCTGCAGCTCGGTGAAGTTAGTGAGGAAACTGGAAGGCAGAGCTTTGGCACAGGGACGAATGGGGCATCAAGGAAAAACATTGAGTGGAGTGGGGCATCACTAGTGGAAAAATGCAGGAAATTCTTTCTGCAGTCTCCAGACTGCAATTACCTCTATTTTTTTCCAGGTAAACCACCCCCAATTCCCCAATCATATATCTTCTTTCTTCTTCAAAGTGTAATTTATCATGAATGTACAAGCAGAAAAAAGGCTGGTTCTGAACAGTCTACATAACCTTTTTTTCCCCTGCTGTACAGTAAAACAGTGGTATGATCCTGACCATTTGATGAGAAAATAGGAAGGTGGAGGGTCCCTCTAGAACAGGCACTACTTCTTTTGTAAACATTTTGCATGGAAAACACTGCATTTGGCAGTGTAACAAAACCTGCAGTATTTTGGCTGAACTTTTTTGAGTTTGGGAGCATTTGTTTGGGGTTTTTTTCCCCCAAATGGTAACATTTTACTTTCTATTAGATGCACACGATGGATAACTTCATTTAACCAAAACCCTGATTTTTCCATAGGAAACCACTTGCAGTGGAAAAAGGTTTTGTTCCAACTCAAAGAGCAGGCAACGGGCCACGCAGCAGGAGAACCAGGGACCTAACCCAGCCTCAGTCGCAGCAGCAGGGCTTACAGGGGGTGTGTTTTCCTCGTAAGCTTTTATAACCTCGGCAGTGTTTCTAACAGCAAGCAAGTAGCTACCAGGACTCAAACAGCTCTCTGGTGACCATCACGTTCCTGAGGCTCCACTTGGCTGCAGCACGGCTTTATATAGCTATTTATTCCTTAATAGCTACAGGGATCGACCACATGGAACAGCATCCTCGGAGCCGGTACTGCGCTGGCTCTGAGCCTGTGAGGCCCCCTAATTTCTCCTGTTACATCCTGAGGTTGCTCTCTTTGGAAAGCCCCACCAAGCTCGGTAGGATCGGTTATAGGGCAGCTGCTGCCAAACAGCTTTGTGGGGCTGCTCAGGAAATAGTCTCTGAACCAGCGAGGCTCGGCTTTTCTAGCAGAGGAGCGGTGAGGGACCGGCGCTGGTCTGAGCCCTCTGGGAAGGCACGGGGGACTGAGAGATAAGGAGAGGTTTCTTGGTTGTAGGCTGAGGGTTATGTTGAGCACCAGTATTGCAGGGCAATGCACACCAAGCTCTCGGTACACCCTGGGGGGCAGTCGGGAGTTAAACCTGCAAGTGGAGGGTGTCCTCAGGATCCCATTTACAGGGGTCTCGGGCATCTGTTGGGGGGCAGTTGGCTGAAACACCAAGCCACGGCTTGGTGGGAAGAAGGGTTTTCTGCTTGGTGGGCTAGCAGGCACCTGATGAGCAGGCATCACACCTTCCCCTCCCGTAGCCACTGTGCAGAGGTGCAGCGTGCAGTGAGGGACGGCACTGCTAAACCTGCTGAGGCCCTGGACCACCCGATGCCATGATTTGTTGTTGCAAGACTAGGTGGAGCGGTCACTCATCAGCGCATACTTGATCCCCACCAGGGAGGGGGACGCAGTGACATTTGGATGTGATGGGTGGGCCAGGCCCTGCTAAGTCAGCCAGAACCTGCAGTACAGGGTTTATCCCGATTTCATGCTCTTGTGGTGGCTTTGTACTGATGGCAAGGTCTGCTCCGGCATCAATCCAGCCAGTGCAAGAGTAACCGTCAACACTTTTTAACCAACTTGAGCCAGCAGAATGAATTTCTATCAGATCAGCTTTTGCATCACATGGTCACACGGTTTCCCGTAGGGGACTAGCGGTATCTGAATTCACTCTTTTCTATGCCCTGCCTGAAAAAAGCAGCTCTGCTGATCACCTGCACTTGCAGAAAGGACGGGGAGGAGGAGGGAGAGAAGGAGAGGATGAGTTTGCCTGCTGGGGACTGAGGATTCGCATGCAGGGGTCCTAGGAGAGAGTTAACCCTGGAGCTCAGCACTCTCTTCCTCCAGGGCTCTGCTTTGCTTGCCCAGGGCTAGTAACCCCTGGATGGAAGTGTGGCTGTAAAGGATGGGGGAGGGCAGGGGGAGATTTTATTTAAGGAACCTTTCCAGAAAGAGCTGCCTGTGTGATTATTCTTGCACTGTTCAATAACATACACTGTAAGAGAGAGGGAGTACGATATTCTCCAGATAGGGAAGAGGACTTTCTGTGTTTTGAACTGTTTCAGAGAGGCCCCTCACAAAGACTTCAGAACAAAACTAAAAATAGCTTACTCCATTAATACCAAGGAAACACTTTTTTTGCCAAGAAACTGCAATCCTATTTTTTATGCCCACTGATCTTAGAAAGCAGACTTATAACTCCCTTTGTGTTGGGCCTCTTTCTGAGTAAAGAGCATTAGGAAGATCAAGGCTGCTTTGTATTTTGTTTGAGGAGCTATCAAATAGCAGCAGTATCAGATAATGTGGATTATCATCTTATGGCTCTCTACAGTTTTATGCATTTTAATTACTTGTACAGAAAGAATTCTGGGGGGCATCTGAGGCTTAGAAACAGACACTAATTAAACAAGCAAAGTGTGCTTAGATCTCTATTTTTCTGAACTGTATCAATAACAAAATTCTCTAACAGGTCAACACAAACTTCCTCCTCCACCTCTCATCTGAGCTGCGGGTACTGAACAGTGTAATGTTTTCATAATCATCTGATTTATGTAACAGCAGATAAACTCAAAACACAGAAAGAAATTGGGCCAGAAAATCCACAGTGGCCATTCCAGTAGCTTTCCAGAATCCCTGACAAACCTCATGTCAAATCCCCAGCTGCAGCTTTACATGAAGAAAGCCCATTTTTCCCTGTGGATCAATGTTGTTATGAAAAAACATTATTAAGTCGTAGGTAGAAAGGGTGATTTGTTCAGGGCAGCGTAGAAACATATCCAAGCTCAGCCTGGTCCCACTTCATCTTCCTTCCAGTAGGTAGGTGCTGGGAGGAGCATTAGTGCAAGATGAGCACACCTTAGAGACTTGAAGATCATTGACTACTTGCCTGAAGTTATCAGGAAGCCTAACAGTCGACCCTGGAGGGGTGGAAAAGAGACACTAAATCATGATCAAGAATATGCCAAGATTATGGGAATATGGGTGGAGGGTTGGCAATTTCTTTCAACAACCTTGTTCTTCTGTCAAAATGATGATATTTTAGCTATGTCTGGACTGCTGGCTCTGGTCTGGTGAACAGGGTTGTTTTTATCAGCCATTGTCAGTTGAATTGTTAGCTGCGCACTGGTTATAGAAACCCAAGCGCTAAATACAATTGCTGACCCCTCAGCATCCCTTGTCTTATGCATTCCTTTCCTTAACAAAGCTGAGTCCTTGGGGTCAATTGCACGCTACTGCAATGGGTATTTACCAATACTTGATGTGACACAGAATATGGCAATATTTCCAGAAAGAGAACTCTCCGAGGCAGGCCGTTTCCAGTGTGCACGCACGTGCCTGTATTTGTGTGCATGCTGGCTATACTGTTCTCCAAAACAGGGAGATAAGAATGGGATTATCCCATATCTGCCAGCTATAGGCTTCTCAGACCTTTCTCTGAAGCATCTGGTGCTGACTAGCATCAGAGACAGGATATTGACCTTTGTATCTAAGCAACTCTGGCAATTCCCATATTTCCAGGCACTGGACAGAAACAGACTGTTTTCTAGTAGAGGGTGGCTCATATTTCTTGCCAATGCTGACAGTCAAATGCTGCTTTCACGTTCTCTCTTACTCCTGATACAAAACTTCAGGCTGAAGGTCAAAGGGTAGATCCTGGATGTTCCCATGCAAGGAAAATCAATTTAGATTCACAAAAGACAGCAGTCAGTGCAGAAGGTCACTGCATGGTCTCAGTTGCTCTTTGGGTTTAGAAATTTGAACAGGCAGGAAGGTGGGGGATGAACAAGGATGAACTGGCGGAGCAGAATTGCTTGTGGACTGGCAGAACAAGAGCATGAGAAGAGCTGTAGGCAGAAGGGCCATCTGCAGTAGAGATTGACCCATCTCACTGTGCCAAGACCTGGACTATCCTAAAATCTCATCCGTAGTTGTACTTTAGCCTCAGTTCATCCCGTTGTGAAGTGGGATGTCCACTAAGTTTGGATTTCAGATCCAACCGGAGACTTTTTACTTTATTTTATGGAGAAGTTTGATACCAGATAGTTTGCTTTGAATCAAGCAAGGGACTCGGACAAAGAATGACTGATTCCTTGCACAAGGATGAATAGAGATGCTTTTGAGCTTGAAACACTGCTCTCCTGGTGTAGCGGGAAAATCTGCTTGGCCTTTAACAGACAATTTGACCCCACAGGAAATTCAAGCTGAGAAACACTTTCCAAGGGGTTTTGGGGGGATTCTTTGCCTTATAAAGACGCTCATTTCCCCCAAAAAGACATTAGCAAGAGTCAATGCTCTTTGGAGGGGCCAGGGCAAAAGACTTTGAATGAAAGGCAATGGGGAAAGCAGCTCTCAGGGCAATAAGGCAGGATACGTCTCCGCCCAGCACACAGCATGTGGAGGAGGTATCGGTCCTCTCCACCACCACCCCCCGCTTGCCTTTCTGCTTTCAGGCTGGTGAGTGCATCGAATGGAGCCGCTCTCCATAGGTCTCACCAGGAGGTGCTTATAGCTTGTATTAAGGATGTTGGCAAACTCAAGCTACTCATTATTGCATCATGTTTAAGCTAAGTTTCACAAAGGGAGATAGACTATTGCTTCTCTGAGAGGCTAACGTCGTCATTTGGTAAAAAAGCACCCAATGAGTGAATTCTCCCTTCCACCTCATTACATCTTTGAGCACTGCTCAGTAATAACACCATGCACGGCTTCAAATTTAAGCACCAAGATCCCTACAGACATCAACTGTTTTGCAGCTTTCATGTATGCAGCAGAGCACAACAGCTCCCCAAGGGCCAGACCGGTGCTGTTGTTTTCATCTGGAGACAGATTCCTGCTGCAGAGTCTAACGCCGCATTGAATTCAGTGGGGTTACATCAGAAGTAGAATATGAGTCAGGATCTTAGCTTGTAATTTGGCATTTAGTTCATATTTGGTGTTGCTATAAATAGGTCACTTGGCTGCGATTCTTATTTCCAGATTTATTTATTGTTTTTAACCCCAGATATGCTTGTTTAGACCGAGAGTATGTGATGAGTCTTAAAATGTCAGACTTGGAATGGGAAAGGGCAGATAACTGAGGCATGGCTCACTCCTGTCCCAGGCTGCTCGCTGCCTTCCCACTTTGGGCAGAAAAGGGCCAAATGATCAGTCTTGGCGCAGTCACTGAGGGTTGTTTTGAGTTCCTAGGAATTTAACCCTATGACTTTGACCTTTGACAAGAACACTTAATTATTTCCAGCTCTCCAGCCAGGTTGTAAACTGGCCCTTTAGAAAAGTTTCCTGCTCTCCATAAAAGAGAGCTCACGGCTCCTGTCGTAGGACAGTTTGCATTCTTTGAATGGAGGGGCTTCTTGAATCAGCGGGACACTACGGTTGGGTTAAAGAGTTCAGCATTTGGTTTTGTTTTTAACAGTAGATTAATCCATGTTCCAAAATGCCATCCTGTGTCCAGATTTTGTGTCTCCCAAAATTTTCCTTTTGTTTTTTGTTTCCCCAGATTCTGGAATTTGAGATTGTTCCACTATAAAACCAGAATTTGTCTGCAAAATCAGAATAAAAACTATTCCACCCTTTTCTTATTTTCAGGGTCACACTTGGATAATAATCAATATTTTTTTCATCCAAATACCCAGCAGTGACTGCCTTGTGCTCCTGAACCTTTACGTTTCAGTAAGAGCTTATGGGTGTATCTCTTCCCTTGGCTGACATATCACGCTGCATATGGCACACTTCCCATACGAGGCGAGAGAATATTTTCTTTTCACCTTTTTCTGTAATGCTCTCCATGCATTCCAGTTTGCCAAGGGGACATTTCTCCTTCAGTCAAAAAATAATGAATGCAAAATACTAGTTATGCCAAACTATCCAATAAATTGGAAGGCAAGACCCCAGCTGCAGCACATCATGCCTTAATGAAGAAGTATTTCATCCCACGCTTCCTCTGGTTTAGGTAAACACACAGACCTAAACAACCACAACACACCAGGGAGTAAAGACACTGCCTGGCAGCCTTGCAAGGCTCCTGCTTTTTAGCAGCCCAAAGATGGGCAGGTGAGGTACATGCTGACCTCCGTGCGCACGTCACGAGCTATTGAAACCATCGAAGCCTCACTTAAATGACAGTGAAGTTTAACGGAGGGTGTAACTCTGCCTTCCCACTTAACAGCTTTACCAGTAAGTTGCTGCTTTTTCCTTACATGGGGATGTGGTTGGTGGGGACATTCTTCTAAAATGAAAAGGCGGCTCTCAGTACCAAAAACCACTTGCCCGCATTTCTAGCATGATGCACTGTAAGGCAGCAAAACAGAGCTGAAAACCAAACTTTTACTGAAACACCTATTTTTAGACTGATTTCTCAGCTCTTGCAGCCCCAGGCTCTGCCTGCTGGATCTGAGGCAGAGCCCCGTGCCCCCCGAGGGCACAGCAGCTAGAGCTGGCCTGAAGCAGGCAGCTCAGGTCCAAATCTGCTTTTGCATCAGCCCAGGTGTGCAGGATGGGGTCAGGCTGGGGTGAAGAATCGCTTGGAACGCCTGCACCCCGTGAAGGTTTGGCCAAGCCTGAGCTGCAACCAGAAACTCCCCTGGTACCCCCAAGCCTTCACCTCCAGGTTTGGGGTCACTGAGTAGCTGGAAAGCTGCCCAGTGGGAAAGGTCCTGGGGGTGTTGATCGACAGCCAGCTGAATGGGAGCCAGCAGTGTGCCCAGGTGGCCAAGAAGGCCAACGCCATCCTGGCCTGTATCAGAAAGAGTGTGGGCAGCAGGAGCAGGGAGGTGATCGTGCCCCTGTACTCGGCATTGGTGAGGCCACACCTCGAATGCTGTGTTCAGTTTTGGGCCCCTCACTACAAGAAGGACATTGAGGTGCTGGAGCGTGTCCAGAGAAGGGCGACGAAGCTGGTGAGGGGTCTGGAGCACAAGTCTGATGAGGAGCGGCTGAGGGAACTGGGGTTGTTCAGTCTGGAGCAGAGGAGGCTGAGGGGAGACCTCATCGCTCTCTACAACTACCTGAAAGGGGGTTGTGGTGAGGTGGGTGTTGGTCTCTTCTCCCAAGTGACAAGCGACAGGACAAGAGGAAATAGCCTCAAGTTGCGCCAGGGGAGGTTTAGGCTGGATATTAGGAAAAACTTCCTCGCTGAAACAGTTGTCAGACATTGGAACAGGCTGCCCAGGGAGGTGGTGGAGTCACCATCCCCGGAGGTATTTAAAAGATGTGTGGATGAGGCACCTGGGGACATGGTTTAGTGGTGGGCTTGGCAGTGTTGGGTTACTGGTTGGACTTGATGATCTTACAGGTCTTTTCCAACCTAAATGATTCTATGATTCTATTCTATGATTCTATGAGTCTGTGACCGACTGCAGGACCATCATGCAGGTGAAGTGTGTGAGATGCCGGTGAGGACAGAAATGAACAGCACACTTCCGTTGCCTCATTGCGGGGAGGGGGGCATGGAAATGCGTGCATTGAAGATCACCAGCGGTAGCAGTGATTGCATTTCTTGGTCTGCAGAGCACAAATGAGTTTAGACAGGGATGTTATTAAACTTGTCTCGGAGAACAGAAAGCAGCTGTAAGCATCGTTCCTGCTTGGAGGTAGTGCCCTATGCCTCGCAGAAGGCTGGATTCCTGACTGTGACCTGGGAAATTCCAGCCCTTCCCCTGCCAGCTTCCACCTTAGTTATACATGGGAACACAGCCATTGCCAGGCAAAGGAATTAAAAAAAAAAAAAGTTGGAAAGCTTTACAGGCCACAAGCCCTCAGGGAAAGGGCTGCATTTCAAGATAAATCCATTTAGCTCTAAACAGAAATGGATGTTTGTAAAACGATGCAGAATCTCAGTTGCTGAAAACAAAACAGCGATTAGCGGTGATGCTGAAGTCTGTGTCTTGAAGGGTTCTTCTTTTTTCATACTTTTGCCCCCTCACAGTCTCCTGCCTGTCCGCAATGTCCTGAAAATGCCTTCTGCCACCTTAACCTCACCAACAGTGTTTTGCCGCAGGTGAATTGCATTTTCATGTGTCCTTTCCCATAAGTTTTTTCTTCAGTTCAAGCCTGCAAATGATTGACTTTTTGAATTGCAATTCCATGCTGCCTGAACCGAATTCTCACCCGGAGGCTGCTTTATACCACTCCAGCAATGCTAAACTGCCAGTGTGGTATAAAAGACCTGGACATTAAAAAAACACCCTCTCCTGTCTCTAGAATATTTTCCATATTCTACAGAAGTATGAACTACTTCTGTTTTCTCAAAAGAAAAAAAAAGAAGCAAACCCACCCATTTAATATTCCTACTCCTCATATGTACCATATGGTATTTTAAATACCATCTTTCAGGGGCCTTCTTTTTTATAAGTTAAGAAGTTTTATGGCATAAATATTTTCCCCGTGAGGTTAGGAAACCAGTGTGTCGGACACTATATTTTTTAACAGTTATGGTATATTAGATCATGGTCTTTTGTGGTTAGGTATGACATCAGGCCACCACAGAGCCATACCAGGAGAATCACATGGAGGAAAACATGTCAACTTAATAGCTTTCAACATTCAGGGGAATTCGGAAAGGCCAAAACCTGGGTATGTGGAATGATCTGGTGTTATTCTGACAAAGCTAACCTGAGGTGACTTGCAAGCATGCATACTTATAAGAAGTTTAGAGAAAGCGATAAGGTGAAAAGAATTACTATCTGGATATTGCAACTTCAGCAAAAAAATCAGGTGGGTAGGCAGGCCAGCTACTGCCCTTGCTTGCCTTCCAGTAAATCCCTGATAATTCACCTGCCATCTGAAGCTCTTGGTACCGCCTTTCCTAGATGAGAAAGGCAGCCCAAACTGCTAACAGCCCCAGCTCGTGATCGGCTGCACCTGGCCTGCCACTTTGGTGATGTTTTTATTTATCCATTCCACCTATCTGGGGTTTTATCTTAATGCAGCAGTGCCAATCCTTAGACCTTTCAGCCATCGTCATGGGGAAACACACAAGAAAAATAACTTTTCCCGGAAGGCAGATCTGCAAGAACAAGTGCCAAAATGCTGATGGGCAGCGGGAACACAGCGATGCCTCCGGCTGGCTGTGGGTGATTTAGGTGGGGAGGGAGGTCGGGACCCAGCCCTGGGGGGATATAACCTGCCTTGGGGGATTCCCCACTTCTGGGCTGGGTTGTGGAGCTGCCCTGCCCTGTCTTGACACAGGCGCAGAGGGATTCGTTCCTGCCTTGTGCTGCTCCCATCCTCCTGGGGCTCATACCACAACTGCTCTCCCACCCAGAGCGCCTGGGGAGCACGGTTTTGCTCTCCCGCTACCTCTGCAGCCACAGTCAATGACTGCCATGGAGCAAGGGCCTCTCCGAGACACATAGCGTGGCTTGGGAGGGAATTAGATCTCGGCAAGGTCTGCCCCTGCGGCAGGCAAGCAACCAGCTACGGAGATTCGCATCAACTGCTGAGGAGGAGTCGTTGCCTCCATGGAGCTCAGATCCCAGGCTTGTAGAGGGGTTTTTTTCTGTGGTTTTTTTTTTTGCAGAGAAAATGCCCACAACTTTATTTGGGAATTTGCTATTTCTGTTTCTGACCTATAAAAGGATTTGTCTGCCGGGAAGGTTTTCTCCTTTTTCTAACTATGCTAATTGGTCTAATGAAAAATATTTCTTCTACCTGTAAGCTTTATCTTGGCTAGGACTTACTCCATCCCATTCCCAGCAGATAGCGAAGTGCAGTTCCCACTGCTGACCTTCTATGTTGAAGGATAGAGGCAACACACAAGATATCCTGTATCTCCAATAAACCTCGGAGAGCTTGAGTTGCAAGCAGTTTCCTATTGATGTGTGTACATGCCTGCATGTGTAAGAGGAGCTAGCTCAAATTGCAAAGGCTGTCTTCCTATTGGCATTTCTTAACTTTTAAGTCCTCAGCTTTGTAAGCTAGATAATGTCCGATTAGCATAGATTTGCATTTAGGCATGCAATAAAATGCCTTCAAATGCTGACACCACCAGTTATTTTATATCGTTCAGATTACAGATTTATTGATACGATGGGTGCATATTTTTTTTCCCCGAAATGGAAAGGGTAAGAGGGACTTCAGATTCAGATGTATTTTATACGCTGATGTTATGAACCTTTGCTACTCCTGCTCCATGGTCTGCTGTCACCGCTGCTCCTGTCCCTGCCACAGCAGAGAAGCAATGTCAGGCACAGTGGCAGGAGCTGTTTCACCCCCAGCAGCAGGGGATGCAGTTGGTACCAAGTTTCTCTATTTTCCCTTTTTGAGGAGGAACACATCTTCTACACCAGTGTGTCTTAGGCACTGGAAAATACATCAGCTGCTGGGACTGCTCATACATGCAGGACTCTCCTGGGAGGTAATCCCTTGATACTGATTTCCATTATAGCTTATACTGATTTGATGTCTATAATCAGTCAAGTCAGCAGTATTTTTTTTAACTGAAAAAGTGTCCTATGACTATTTTATTATTTTTCACCCTTGGAATTTTTATGTAGCTATTATGACCTTCTATTCTTAGGGGCTTTCCTTTGCAACGTGCAGTTCAGATGTATAAACAAAAATTATTCAGAAACAATCCCATGTGATCCATAAGGCCATTCAGACTTAACCAGTCTGCCTTATACTTTGATTACTGACTGTTCACAGCAATGTGATTACAAAGGATATACAGTTCAAGGATTCCTGTTAGAAATTTTTGGGGAGATAATTCTGAATAAAGAACTCAGATTTATTATTTTTTCAGCTGTTTACAGACAATCTACAAACTTGGTGAGAGAATAATTTTGTGGACTTCATTGCATGAAAGCAATTATTAAATCGACTCTAAGGGAAGTGGACTGGATTTTGACTTCCTCCTCCTGTCATTGTCCTTGCTAAACGACTTGTACAAAAGCACCGATAGCAAATTTCACACACAGTTTTTCTTATCAGTCCTTGCACAGGGAGATGAAGAGAAGATATTTCTGATAACATTTAAAGTTATTCTTTTTTTTTTTTTTTAGATTGCAGCATGTTCATAATGGCGTAGAAAAGGAAATCAGTTCTTCTGACTCTGCACGTGGGACAAACCCCCGAGAGCCAATTCATTTGCTTTGCTCACAGCGAGCCGCTGCTCTCCACTTTTGATTTCATAACAGCTTAACACTAGCTTAAATATTATCCTTTTTAACTTGCTTTAATGTGCTCAGGCACTTCCCTGAGCGGGGCTTCATAAACACCTCAGAGCCACGTCGTCACGCTGCACCCTTGTCTTGCGTTGGCCTCTTCCATAACAGCCCCTGATTTGTGGAGAGGCGCGGGGAGCCCCGTCAGAAACACACATAGCGTTAGACCCTCCAACAAGGGCAAGATACTTGCTTAGTGTTGCGCTGGGTTGGGTATGCCTTTACTTCTGAGCCCTTAAGGGCAGGGGAAGGTTACTTCCTTGCCCTGGGTTGTTGCAAAACACTATTATTAATGGTTGGCAGGTATTTATCAGAGAGTAATAAGGAACTTCCTGGCTTTTCAGGGAAACATTTACTGTGCCTTTTCTAAACCACCAAATAATGATTATGCCCACGATTTTCAAAGAAAACCCTCTGCTAGGCACTGAAAAGAGAAACGGGAGCAGCCGGGAATTAGCGCAGGGAGCAGCAAAGCAGCCGGCAGGGAGGCAGCTTTGTATGGTATCTGCAGATGTTGTTGAGAATAGCACTGCCCTGGTATGGCCCAAAGGAAGAATTTGTCCCAATCACAGCAGAACCTTTGGAAATTATTGGAGTGGTAAAGTTCCGTGTCAATCTAGCAGCAAAATCCTCTCCCTCCTGTGTTCTGTGACAAAGACGGAGGATAAATATTCTCGGCTGGGAATTGTACAAAAGGAGCCCTTAGAAGTTCTGCAGTCCCTGGTTTCAGCCCTTAGCAAGGGATTGCTTTAAGCTGTAAAAAAGGAGTTTAAACATTCCCTAATTAGCCTCTTTTCTTTGTCCAGAGTCTTCTCATGTCTCCAGCTGCTGTATTCATGTGCTTCCCCAGCTGAAAGGGAACCAGACACAGGGCAAGCGAGTCTGTAAGACTCCCTCTCTAACAGTGCTTGGAGAGCAGAGTGAAAGCATTCGAGAAAAGCAGTGGTGGCTCTTCCCTGGGCTGTTTTGCACCCTTTTGGTATGCTCTTACCCCAAAAGCTGATGATTCCTAGCATAGGCATTGCCATGCTGGTGGTGTTCCATTCCTAGTGGAAGGTTAAAGTTTCTGCTTCTGACTGGTGTGTTTCATCACAACTGTCAATAAAAGCAACGGATGAAGGTGAAGTCCTTGAACTCTACATTGGCTACGGTCCGAGTCTTGCATCTACTTATATTGGTGTGCTACAGTATATTACAAACCTCTGATCATAAACAGAGGTTAGATAAATACTGCTGAGACAACTGATAGTGGCCAGGGGTGAAAAAAAACACAGTTGTTTGTTGCTAGGATGGTGCTTGTCTTCTAGAGGAGGAGGTGGTGTCTTTTTTCTGATGTTGACAACTTTCCCTGGCAGAACAGCCAGTCTTTCTAAGAGCTGAAATGTGACTGACACTGTATAAAACCTGTGTCTCTCCTACTTTGTGTATTAAACTGTGTATAAAAGACTGCTCATTCGTATACTGGACAAATATGCTAACCCCTTTGAAGCTGGCTGAAGGAAGGATTTTACTTGTTATTTTTCAGGCAGTTCTTGGCTAGTTCTGGGCACACAAAACATACAGAGTCCACAAGACCCTCGCTCGCCTGTGAGGAAGATGGACTTGATGTTGTAGAAGAGCATGTTTTCACACTGTAAGCAAACTGCGGTGCCGTTCACACCAGCATGGTTTAGAAAAGAGAGTTTCATTTCTTCTTTTTTCAGAGGGAGTCATGGACTTCAATTTTCCATTTAAAAAAAACCCCTGTTTCTCTAACTTCTTGTAATGGAAGGAATCACATAATGTACCTAATGCTGGACTAGACATTGTTGATACTGCTTCTCAGGAAACTCAAAGTAAAACCATTCATAACTCTGATGGCCAAGTCAGAAGCTCTGCTGGAAGCAGGACAGGGGGCTTTTTCTGTTTGTATTATCAGTGCTTGATAGGCAATTTGTCTAATGTGGTAAGAATCTGGACTGGAAGAGATGGAAACAGTAAACTAAAACAGGCAACTTTGGGCATCACCTGAAGTAACACCTGTTGCAGTACCAGTGAAGCTCCTGGGAGCTTCATTTAAAGGGAACATGGAGAAATGGAGTATCTTGCTCGTGTACTACAATCCTCCACCATCACCACCGTGAGCTTCTGTATTATGTACTCTGTGAAACAAAGCAGTCACTGTTAAAAAATTTTGCTGGCAGATCTCATGGAGTATACTTTAATTATTCTGTGTTCCTGCTCTCAGCAGCCGAGGAGGACAAATATGGTAGAGCCATCCTTCACCTCTTCACCTCTCTCCTTCACCTCTCAAGCATTTTGCCCGATTGCACTTCTCTCCGTTTTTCTTGGTGACAGTGGTCTTGGAGGAGTCTGCCCCAGAGAAGAGGTCTGGGTGAGAGGAGTCACTGTTATGATGCACTGTGTGGGGTATTCTCTGAGCCAAAGAAGTGATAATTTGCCCTGCCCCTGCTCCTGCCTTCTCCCCCATAGCTCTGCTGTACGTTGGCGTGCTTCCATCACCCTGTAAGGTTGCAAACCAGCCTGTCGCTGGGGAATGGTAACAGATGGACTCTTCCAGTGTCTCCTCCGGTCTCTGCAAGGTCTCTGTGTCCTGCGACAATTCTGTTGTGGCGTTCAGCAGTAGGATCATATGAACTTGTTTATGGTCTGTTTTCATAATTCTGATAAGAGGGAGGACAGGGACATGTAAACATTAACTGTTGGATACCTGCCCGATGGACCTAAGGACTAATTACAGCGGGTGTGATTGGGTTTGGTTTAAACAAACAGATTGTTTTATGAAGTTTTTTTAATATATATTTGATAAGGGAAAAACCATAAAAATTTGAATGATTAAATTAATTAAGTTCAAAGCGTATTAAATTCAAAGCACAAATCTTAAGTTGAAACAAAGTCCTTCCCTCCCCACCCCAACAGAAGAGAGTATCTGGATTTTTAGACTGGAAGGTTACCAGCGGGTGACAAAGGAGACCTTTGTTCTGCTCTTGGCCGCACTTCTTGCTTGCAGGCTGACCTTCTTCAGGCAAGGCTCTCTCGCCCAGCTGAAAAAGGGAGTGTAATGATAGCGACCTATTTGGCAAAGTGCTTTGAGATCAATCTGTGAAAAAGCGCTGGGGGTGAGTTGCCTTTGCAAATGTTTCACCTTGGTATGCTACTTCAGCTTGGAAAATATTACTTGCTAAATTTGGATAGGTTTTAGTGTTTGTGATTCATTCACAGGGAGTTGCTGACTTCTTTAAGCTCTTCCCTTATTTGTAGGTATTTGCTAACTAGTTTACTAAATGGGCTGTTCTGAGGCTGTTTGCCGCCCTTGGCATCGCTTACCCTCCGTGGGACTGAGTCACGCACCACCAGGTCTTACACTAGTGTGTGGCAGTTCAGGTAGACGGAAGCAAAACCCCAGCCTTGAGCACAGCCTAGGGCTTGGCATGGTGGGATGGGGTGGGATGGGGTGGGATGGGGTGGGGTGGGTGGGTGCAGTGGCAGCTCCACTCCCCGCATCCGTCCGGACTCTGTCGGCGTGTGACTCACAGCTGGCTGAGCAGACAGCGGTGGGACTTCTGGCAGGTCACAGGCTTGATAACAGCTGAGGACAAAGAGGAGTTGTTATCTTGAGTGCACGCAGGAGTACTCTCAGCGCAGACAGGGTATTTGGCACGTAAAATCATGAGCTAAGCACTACATGCAAAAGGTAACTGTAATAGAAGTACACTGAGCGCATTTTGTTCCTGGCTACTTCCTCGATAAAATAATCTGCAAACTGCGACAGCTCTTTCCTTTAGCAAATTTCCTTTCTCCCTTAGCTCCTATTTTAAGAATATTCCCATTCCATATTCTGAAAAAAGTGTCTCGTTATTTTGAAGCCTCCTGCAGGGAGTGAATACGCAGTTCCAACCTGCTCACGCTTTCTCATAAATTGATTTAAAACCTTGTACGTGGACACACTGTGATCTCAACTGGTGCTCGTACTGATGTCTTCCATGAAAACACACAGCTGTCCCTTAATGGGAGATTAGTGATTCAGTAAGATGTCTTTTTATTACTGTTGTTGTTTTCTCACTAGTGAAACAGGCTTGTGCTCTGTGCTATCAATTACATTACAAATCATGTAATGTGATGACTTGGTACTTTTTTTTTTTTAAGAAAATGTAGCTCTAAGTTTTATTCAGTCTGGTTATTTCACAGCTTCAGAATTTGTTGTCTAAGTCCCTAGTTACTGCAGCTGTAGATAAAGACTTGAAAATCTGAATCTCTTAAAGCTCAGGAACGTGACAGAAAATAGACCCCAAAAGGTCACACACAGTTTGTTTCTGTGGGAGAGGAGAAGGTGAGGAGGAGGAGATAAAAAAGCTGGCATGGGATCTTTGCAGCTAACTCTGCTGTCAGTGGGGCTGCTGGCACCGTGTGGCTCTTGGGGCTCTTTGGAAAGTTTTCTCTGTTTAGCCTCCGAGTCTGAATTCTTCCAGCCTTGTTTAGTCTTTCTGGGCTCCCTTAAAGGTCAGCTGAGAGAAAACATGAATTGGCTCATCCAGAGGGAGCTGCCACTTCTCTCTCCCGCTTGGCAACACAGGGGAAGCGTCTAGAGCATGGTGGTGTGAGAGGAATTAGCTGCTTCTGCTTTCTCCCTTCCCCCATTGTAAATTTTGTTCCCTGAATGAATGAGCCAGACTTAGTACCAATTTTATTCCCAACAGTCCTTGATACGCAACCTAAAAAAACCTCAAAACCCACATATATCTCCCGTAGCCCACAGCTTTTTCTGGAGCTGATGAAAAACAGAGCTGATCTCATGGGCTATTTTTATACAGTGATGTCTAAAATACTTGATTTTTGTCATAGTGAATGACTGCACTATACTTGTAAGTAAATTAGTTCAATTTGGTTGTTTCCATTTATGTAAATTGACAAATATCAGAGCTTAACTCAGATGAAGTAAGCCTTTTCTTTTTTTTTTTTCCAAGTTACTTTCAAGTTCTTAAGCCCCACTTCCACCCCTGTCCTCTTCCCCCAGGTCTCCCCTAATAGCAAACACCAAGGTAACGCCTGCCAGAGACGGGCTGAGCTCTCGAGACAGTAGCCTTTGGTCTCAGAATAAGAGCAGGTGAGTAATTGCACACTTACAGCCCCGGACCAGAGCGGTGAGTGCTGCAGCGGAGATGGCACATTCATTCACAGTCCCTGGAGGCAGAGGCCGTGGTCCTGCCAGCCCCACATCCTTGTGCCGTCCCAGCAGCTGTGATAAGCCACCAAAGCTTCACAGAGAAGTTCCTGAGATGGTGGCAAAGAGAGCGAGAACCCAAATGTCCGACTTCAATGTACGATGAACAGTTGTCGTTAGCCATGTCAGATATAGGCTGGGTGGTTTTCCAGTTTCTGGTTTTCTTCTCCGTCGATGCTGCTGAAGTGTTCGGGCAGCCAGTCTGTTCCCTGTCAACTCCCACTCTTACTTTTTTCCTTAAAAGTAATATTAAAAGTGCTTGCGTTTGTATTTATTTTTTAGTATCAAAGAGTAGACTAGCGTGCAGAGTCTTGCCTGCTGGGTTTGCATTTTGGCCAGCAAAGTCACTGCTCCTGTCATGCACTTGACACCCTCTTGCTGCTCACCAGCCACCCAGGTGGGCACAGCCCAGCCTTTGCCTCAGAGCCGTCCATTCGAGTAAAGTGCGTTTTTTGGCAATTCAAGCAATTGCTAATCTGAAAAACTGAAAAATGGAAGTTCACTAAATGGAGCACAGGCTGCTGCTGAATGCAGAGCTGTTTGTAAAAAGAAACTGCTTCATGAAAGCAGTACAGGTTCTCTCCGGTTTTGCTTTCTAAAAATCAAATCAAGGAAATGCAAGTGTTCTGAGTTTTATTCAGGCCCTACTTTAGCAGCATTTGCCTTACCTGGGGGAAACAGGCATGACTAAGGTGGTAGACAAAGGGCTCTTTTCCAAAAGGGTTCAGGTACCTAATGTCGGTTTGAGGTGCTTCTGCCTAAACGCAGATCCCCAAAACCTCTTTGCTACCCTAGGGGACCTGGAAACCTAACCCCGGCCTCAGCAATTATATCAGAGCTCGGCATGAAATGGTGGTGGCTGCTTTTTATCCGCTCATTTTTGAAAGGGGAGATAAAAACGTTCGTATCTCTTTACCACCCAAGGACATTTGAATTCATATCTCTCACTTCCCCAGAGGATGTCCTAAGCAGCTATCTAGAGACTATCCTGAAGCGGTACACTCATTGTTGCAACTCTTCCTGGCTTAAAGTAGTTATATGTATAATTATGAAGGTACACACACAAAAGAATGACTCTGTGTGGTGGTTAAATACTCATTGTAGGACCCAGTTCTTACTCCAGGGATGTTAAGGTTTATTTATCTATTTATTTGTATAAGACTACTATTCAGTGAATTGTTCAATTCAGAAAGGAACAAAGCTTACTGAATCTTCATAAAAGCTTGTATTAATTCAGATCCAACATTTGGGTCCATTATACATACACAAACACACAGGCTCTAAAGGAAAAACTCCAAAATATTTAACCGGGCAAAACGTTTTGCAGACAGCCCTGTTCCACCGCAAAGCAAGCACTGGCAGTAAGCACCAGCTTGCTTAACAGAAAGGAAATACTCTTGTTGCCTGCCCGTAAGCAGGTGCAGCATCAGACTGGGATGTTTTCATAAACACAGAGGCATACTTCTCTGTTACATCTGCGTCATTTAAAGAAAAATAAAAGGATAATCTTCTCATTGCCATCTTCTCTGCTTCCAGCTTTCTGAATTATTTGCACTGATTTCATGGAAGGAAATGCTGATCCTGTGTTGCAATATATAGCCCAGGCTGGAATAGTAATTGTGTCTTAAATACTCAAGGTAGAAAACATATTCCATTAACTTCTTGCCACCTAAAGGGTCACGTTAATCAACTTTTTATCAGTATCTTCTTCAAAGCTTTCTCAAATTGGTATTATATAATATATGCTTTCCCACTGTTCTTTCGGTATCATTTTTTCTGACTGCTATTATACCATCTGTCTCCGGACTACAAATACTTACCCCAAACCTGCACCGTTCTTGCATATCTGTGGAAAAGTAGTCACCCAAAGCAGCTGCTGAAACCCTTGGCCACCAAGACGAGCGTGCTGAACTTGCTTCAGACAACACTGGGGAGACTGCCTCCTTCCCCCAGCTGCTGTGGGCCAGGGGAGGGGGAATCCAGTCTGGGAGGAATGGAAACCCCTCAGAGGGTTTGAACAGTTCAAGAAAGAGAAGAATCGGTGACTGTCAAAGAGCAGACCCATCTGCATCATCAGGGAACAAGAGGGGTCTGCAGACCCAAGGTTTATGTGATTTACACAATCTGTCCTGTGTCCCATGGTACGTGGCAAAACGCTATTTGGAAGAAGCAGTCTGAAGTTGCTGCTTTTTCATCTTGACCACATCTTGGTGGCTTTTGCATTTCTAGTTGGACCTACTAAGAAAATACGGTCCGGTCCATCAGACAAGTTGTTATAACCTGAAGAGCCAGGACAAGCATAGGGTCAAGTTGTGCAATTTCAGCCCAGTGCAATTTCACTATGGATTTACTAAGACAGTTACTTCCCTCTCAGGAGTTTGTCCTTTTGAATGCCCAAATGCACCCTCAAAATCTCTGTCCTTCATGGGCACCTTGCAACTGAGATCTGCCTTCTCTGTATCTGTTGTTTTGATGGAGCTGAGGGTAAACCTGCGTGATGTGGCTGCCCTTATGTCTCTCTCCCTTTGAGATTCAGCAGCTGTTTTTATAAAGAGCCGACCTTTCCTTTTTCCAAGTCTAGCCCTTCTGCCTTGGAGAAGTGCCCTCTCGTCAGAGCCATGCCACCTTCCTCAGAGTGTTTATGTCCTCTCCCCAGGAAAAGATTACAAATTATGGCATGAATGCATTTTTTTAAAACACACAACCTCTTATTAGACAGTGTTTTTAAGTAAAACAGCAGGTGAGCTTGTTAACTCCATCTGCCACTCTTCTCACGGAGCGTATGTTTTTTAAACAAACTTTCATATCCTCTGCTAAATTAAAGAAGTGTTGTTTTCAACAGGAATACCCTGAGTATAATCATGATATACATATGTGCCCTTTTTTAAAAAAAAACAATAACTACCATCTGCCACTTTCTTAGTAAACATTGTGATATTATGTCATGAACTCAATTACGCAGATCACTGGGGTGTGGACAACCTGTTGCTGCTTTTTAAAAATAAGTGTTGAAATAAAGCTTTGCTTTAGGTGCAGCAAATCCATTACTGAATGTTCGTCAAAGAGAACGGGCTCATTTCAGCCAGCTGTGCGTGTTCCCTTACGTCAGCGGGGAAACTGCCTGGCACAACTAGCTTGTTTCTTATTGACTTGTGTCATTATAGGCAGGGTTAATAAATGGCACCAGTTCCTGCAAAGGCTACCCCAAACCCCTTATTCTGCTGTCTGACTTTGGCCAAGCCTGTTGAGAAATGATGGTATCATTCACCAGATCCGCTTTTTGGCCAAATGTTCTCTGTGGCAGGGGACACATGCCTCGGGCTTGGTTTTAGAAATAGATTCGTTTATTTAGAAAAATGCCAGCCTGAAGGGCTGAGGCACTGCTAGTACAGGGGAGAAAGAGGAGGCAGAAGAGAATTTTGTTGACAGGAAGAGAAAATTTGGTGGCCCCCTTGAAATCTGAGGTTGGAAGCCACTGGGGAAGACCAGAAGAAAAGTGGGACTCAGAATTGGTGGAAAAGTGCTTAAATGCACTGAGCAAAGGCATTGGACAGAGATAGAGAGAGCACATGAAAAGAAAGGCAGAAAAATGGTAAAAAGATTCAATGAGTGTTTAAGGAATAGGGTGGGGGTCACTCCTCCCTCTCCCCCAGCTCCTAAGAGATCACAATTTATTCATTAAAGAAGTGGTGGAAGCTTGAAAGCTAAGAACTCCAAGGTTAAGAGATGCTTGTTTTAATTAGAGCCTTTTTAGATATAAAGAATTAGAAACAGTTCTTAATTGTACACTAGGTGTGATCATGCAACATCTGCTAATTGAATGAGGAAAGCATCTTTTAGGAAGGGAAATGAGTTAC
This sequence comes from Gavia stellata, assembly GCF_030936135.1. Lineage (NCBI taxonomy): Eukaryota > Metazoa > Chordata > Aves > Gaviiformes > Gaviidae > Gavia > Gavia stellata. The sequence goes on along the minus strand of NC_082596.1, from coordinate 98,965,984 downwards.
AAGTCTAGAGGCAATCTATATTGCAAATCTAAGAGGACAATCATGGCTACGATTCCTAATCTATTTCTCACAGGGTATTGAGTCATTTTCTCTGGAAAACCTACAGAAATCTACTGTGTTATACCAGGTATTATTCAGAAATAAATTTCATCCTGTTTCAAATTATTACTGGCATCAGTTTCAGCCTGGCACTTCGGGAATCTTTAAATGTCTATGTACCTGGTTTATTTTGCGTTCACAGAACATACGGGTCAGACCCCCATCATCCTGCTTCGGTATTAGTTGTAAATTGATGTTGGGTTGATACACCTGAAATGACTCCTGGGCAGTTTTAATACCTTCTCTCTCTCTTTTAATTTTGGCCTGTCTTCTTTCCCCTCCCTACCCAAACTCACCTGCTGTCTCTTACTGGTATTTTGAGCAACTGACTTGGGGGGGGAAGGAAACCCTTCTGTGATAGTAGGGGCCAAACTTCTTTGATGCGCACAGCAAAACTCCTATTGACTTTAATGGAAGAAGGATCAGTCCAGAGCCCCCCTCCCCTTCTTTTTGCGGTTTGTTTTTTTGTTTGTTTGTTTTGCGTTTCTTTTTGGCTAAAATGCAGTAACATGCTGTGTAGATGTATCTATTGCATTCAGTAAAACCCCAATAAAGAGCTTTATAAGGTTCCCATGACCTGTTTATTACTCAGGAGGTGTCCGTGTTTGATGTGGTGGGCACATTGTGCCTGATTCGTTACACCTGTTTGGTTCTCCGCTGAAATCCACTGGTGCAAAACTGCAGCCCATTGTACTAAGCAGACTGGTCTCTTGGCAGGTTCATTGTGAGTAAATTATATGTATCCCTCTGGCTGAGTAAGACCTTGATGAACTTGTATCAAAGGATTTTCTGAACTCATTTTAGGAGCATTGAATTATATGGAGCAGGTGTGAGTGCCAGAGGAAGGTGGAGGCTGGTGTCACACTTCACAGCTGAAAGCCACCCACCATCAAGGCTGCTTTTCATGTGCTTTGCCAATAGGAATCCTACTGGAAACAGAAGGCTCTCTGAGGCTATATGGTAAGCCTGAAAGGACAGAGCAGGCTTTTGAGGGAGGAAATCAAAAACATTGGAAAAATTCCTGCTTCAAATCAAGGTAATTTTTAATGACTTGTAAGTCAAGGCTAGACTGAAGAAAAAACATCATGTTTTACATAAATCCTCTCCCTTGCTTTCAATGTAAGTAGAACACTTTCCAGGTCAAATCAGTTACATCAGTCCACCGCAGCAAAACAGAAGGCAGCTTTGTAGAGCGAGCCGGCTACAATCCTAGCATTGTGGTGCTACCTTCTGTGAGGAGGGGGTATGTGGTTTCGTGTCAGATTGTGCCATGTGATAGGCAGTGAGAGAGAGTCCTTTTGGGTGGCAGACAGTTGTCTTGACCGGGAAACAGGACCATGCTGCGTGCCCTCTTTTTCCCCCAACAAAAGAGCAATGCTTGGTTTTGACCCTTTTTGTGCTATAGGTGTTGGGTTAGAGCTGCCCAACACCTGGACTCTTTCCTTCTGGAGATACAATATTTGATGATGCCCTAAGGCTACAGGGAGAATGCCTTAAAAGGGACAGCCTGTGGCTTTGCTTCCAGCAAAATTCATGAGCCACTACAACTGACAGAGCTTTTGTAGGTGTGGGGAAAGTGTGTAAAGGTTGATGAAACTTTCTTTTAACAAAGCAATTTTGGATGGCTCCTAGCAGTTAGGGATTGCTTATGTTGTCCAATAACATCAACTGGCAAGTTGTTCTTGTCACTGTGTTTCCTGAGGCACTGATTTCTTAATTGTTGTTCTTCTGATAATGCCCTCATGTATCCAGTGTTAGATGCTGCAGAAAACACCTAAGCCTACAGTAGAAATCCCAATGCACTTGATGGAGACTGTATATCTGGTCCAGTGTGGGATAAACCTGAATCATTAAGTAACAAAGCTTTGGGCACTGATGCTCTATGAGCTGTTCTAGTTAAGTATTTGGATTTTGTATTGATTTGTTTGTTTGTTTTTCAAACTGAGTTGGCTCTTCTGTATTGATCCTCCCATGAGGAAAGGAAGCCCTCCTTCTTTCACAAAATACTGCCGTGGAAGGTTTCTCCACTGTAGTCCCATTAAATTAAAATGGAGGCCCTTCACCATGGAAGTGTCGTACCTCCAGGACAAAGTTTCACTAGATAAATCTGTGCAGTTCCAGCGTGTTTTGCAAGGTGTGCAGGTCTTTACCCTCTGCCTTGAAGGCAGTTGGGAATGGGGGATGCCTACAGTGGTTCTGACATCATGTTTTGGTTTTAGCAGTTGGAATTGGGGGTGGGGGAAACAAACAGAAACATTAGCAGTAGTTGGAATATAATAAGTTACTAAGAGTGGCAAAAGGAGTCTGCAAGACTGCCACACAAAGTAGGCTTCCTGAAAAGCTAGGTAATTTCTTCGCTCTGTTGACACATATCTGAAAAATTTTGTAAGCTTTCCTGTATATTTCTGATTACATAACAAAACTGGGGAGGATGGATTGCAGTGTTACCCAATATCAGCATGCTTTATGTAATTCTAAGGCAGTAAAGTTACAAAATTTAGAGGCAGTTTGACGATTATTTTTTTTTTTTTTTTAAGATTTTAAACAGTACAATGTGTAATAACAGTAGCTACGTATAAAGGGGGAAGAACATTTTTGGTCAGTTCTTCAATCAAGTGTTATGTTTGCAGAAGTGACCTTGGTTAAGGCTTTGCATTTCAAAGCTGTAATCTTCTGAAGTCACATTCCCAGTAGAGTTAGGTTCTGTTGGAGTAAACTGTGATGCCAACATGTGCAGCCTCACATGCAACAGTTAATGTTTGATCAAAGCCTCATGGCTGGATTGAAACCTTTCATATTAGCAAGTCGTTTAAAAAAAAAAAAATCTTTTTTTTCCAGTTTCTCAAAGCCAGCATAAAAACCCCCAAACCTTATTGCTTAACGCAAGAGAAGATCTCAGGTAATGCATTGACATCTGCAAACTAGAGTTAATTAATCATTTGTCACTACTTGGTGAGTGGGGCTAGCCATCAGCTCCCAGCAGGAAGAGCAGGGCTAGCTCACAGTGAAGTAGTACACCCACAGCAGAATAGGACAAGAAGTAGAGCTGCTTTAACCAAAACTACTCTTTCACTTCTCCGTAATCTTGATTTGGCAGCTTGCTCTACCCTTTGACCAGAGTCCATTGTGCCATGCATCATCCTCTGACTTACCCTTTGCAGTCTGGAAATATAATGAAGAATATGCTTACCTCTCTGATTAAAATCCTCCCAGCAGGGGTAATTTGAAAGAACACAATGTCACAATGGAATCCAGTCAACAAACTAGGAAAACAGAAGGGGTAATAGAATACCAAAGTTATAGCCATGAACTAGGTATTACTTGGCACCAGTAATAGTCTTGGGGTGGTCAGAATGATGACTCTAAGTCTCCTGGTATTTTATCAAGGAGTTAAGGACAGGGCAGCAGAAAGGACTTTAGGCTGCTATAAGAAAAGAGGTGAGAGCTAATGTTTTTCTAGGCTAGCATTTGCCAGCCAAATTATCTGCACAGGATTTGTAAGACCATAGGTGAGTGCAAAGGATGCTTTGAAAGTAAATGCCTGAGGAAGGGTTAGATGTAAACAAGCAGAGACAACAGGCTCTTCATTTTTACTTCTCCTGAGAAGAGTATGTGTGATGTGCCACCTCCACCATCAAATGGGCTTTGGATTTGTTTGCGTTATTTTCTATAAGCCCCATCTCCTCCACCAATCTCATCCTATGTGAATGCTTTTGGCTGCGCATCTCTGCTTCGATGGTAGGAGTAAGAACAGGGAGTGAGGATGGAGGAAAAGACTTTTCTTAACTAGTCTGCTGCATTCTGAAGTTCTTTTAATCTCATGGTCGCCTGGTTACCTCCCTGCTTTCTTTTCCCTTAAAGCATTGAGTAATGTTGTCCATGATGGAAATCACAGATGTAGGCTGGTTTAACACGCCCTCCTTCCTGCCTCCACCCATGGTTTATGGTTACTTTAGTTAGGCTGGTTTGCCTCTTCTAATATAACAGATGGCAGGCGCTGATGACCTAGACTAAGGAAATGTGATGTAGCTTTAAACATTATTTAGTTCTTCTAGTTATTCCTTAGATTAGCAAAGGATATTCCCTCTTGCATCAACCCAAAAAAGTAGTTGAAAACAGAAGCTATAATTATCCATCAATCAGAAGCAAAGCCTGGGAAAACTAAAACCAGTAATTTGAATTTTTTTTTTTTTCCTTATCCTCAAATAAGCTTATTTTTCAGCTGGATATTTTAGAAGTACTTACTTAGAGTCCTCCTCTGGACCCAATACCATAGGTTTTACTCATCCTAAATCCTGTTTTGAAAGTAGCTCCAGTGCAGTGAAGGCATTAATTGACAATGGACACAAAGCAAGGCACTGCTTGGAACAAGTATGTATGACAGAAGCAAGGTCATCTGTATCTGGAGTAAGTACATCAACATGCATCTTGTTGACATTTTAACAGTGACTAAGTCAGAATGTTGGGGGGGTGGGGGGTGTGAATACAAGCCAGTAAACTGTCACAGAGCCTGCCTCTTCTGAGCATATAATGGAGGCCCCTTCACTCTTTCATCTTCCTTTGAATTCAGCTGGATTAATGCAGTGAATAAATATCACACAGTTGTTTGGCAGGAGTATGATGATCTGTGACAATTATAGTATAGGAGAAACGTGCCAAAATGCCCAATCACCTCCTCACCATACAGCAATGGTGCTGGTACAGCACAGAACATGACTGAAATGCTGGTTAATAAAACTGCTAATGAGGTAATACTAAAACTTTTTTCCTACTTTTCTGCTGGGAAGTATGAGAGGTTCCTAACCATCAGTGGCATGGAGGGGGCTTTATAGGAACAGGGAGGAGGAAGTCTAGAGAAAAGAGACTAGACGTCTGAGCATGGAGTCTTCCCTTGAACCTAAATGAAGATTTTTATTTTTTTTTTCCTTTTCTTTCCTAGAAATGGGAAAGTTTTAGGATGTAGTTACCTGAAGCATTTTCTCTATTGGCAAGTCTCATCGAAGGAGACTACTGACCTCTTGCTCCCATGACTGTGCTGCCATATGCCAGCCTCTCAGCTCTGTCCATGCAACCATCTGTGGAGCTGCCTGCTGAATAGTTTCCCCTGCCAAAGGACATGGAAGGCCACTGACCACCCCCGTGTGCAGCAGCAGACGCTATCTTGAAGAGCTTGACAGGTTTTCTTCAATGCAATCATGAAAACCCACAGCTGATGATGCAGTGATAGGCTGTTCAAAAAAGCTGGAAGCACCTCTTGGATCTTGGAGTAGAAGCCCTCAGGAGGGCATGGAGTTCCGATTTCTGCTTAGAACTGGGTTATGAATTTTGGAAAGATGACTTTACTTCACAAAACACATTGCAGGAGACTGTTCTGGTCTTGCCTACCACATTCTTGGAAGTGCAAAATAGCACATTGGAATATCCAATGTCTCTTCTTTCTGCTTTCCCAATAAGATCCCTATGAATTGTGGTTGCCCCTTCTCCACCCCTTTTTCAAGAGGTAGAAACTGTGCTGCACCGAGTTCTGTAGATGTGAATGGAAGTTTGGACTTGTAAATATTCAGCAAATTTCAATTGCCCTGCAGGAGGAAAAGCTGCCTGACTGTCCTTAATTCCGAGCTTCTGTGCACAGACTAGTCTTTTACAACTTCAATGCGCTTGTCGTAGTATCTGCGTTGATTAAACGACACCTGTTTGCTAATAGATATTCTAATCGTTCCGAAGTATAAATCAGGGAGGAGGGAGGATTGCAGATCATACCTTACAGAACTGTCAAAGGGTTTGCAAAGTCTTTGATGGCCTCCTGAATAATGTTAAGTTATACTTGCATTTTAATTAGAGTAACGGTCTACTCCTGAGCAAGACAGAAAGCAATTTGTGCCCTAAGGAAAGGTACGTGACCGAAATCTGTGTTCTTAGAAAGCAACAGTAAGCAATGCCCGCAATATCCGGTAGATCAAATGTTTCTAGGATCTCACGTTACTTGTCTGTGAAATCAAATTGAACCGCTGGCTCCCAAGGAACTTACAATGTGAGTAACTGTTCCCAGCTAAAATATGGCTTTGTAAACGAAACGGCACTAAATGCATATTACATCTCCTTCATCGCTACTGCTAGGCATCCCAGCATATGACGGTTAATGCCAGCTGCATTTATTAGTGGGCTCTTAAGCAATGAAACACTAATTCTCCAATGTCATTTGCTATGCCAGCTGCAAAGTCAATGCAGAATTAGTCATGTTTGTATCAATGTTTGGTTACTCTACCCAAAGAGATTCTCTTGAACTCAATATCCTTGTTGTCTTTACTAACTAAATCAAAAAGCAAAATTAAAAATGTCTTTCAGCCGAAGTCTACACTGGCATATGGAGGATCTCTTCCTTCTGACTAGTAATACAGGATGCATAAGGCAGAGCTTGCATGTTTCTGGACCCCCTGTACACCTCCAGCTCAAGGTGCATATGTATAGCATGCCTTGAAATTTCACCTTTGCTTCCAGTGCATTTGTGGCATGTGGTTCAGTCAGCAGAGGAGTCAAAATGAGGTGCAGTTGGATGATACGGAGTCTAAAGTAGAGGGATTAAATAGTCATGCCCAGTGGTATAATATGAGAAACAGAAAGGAATTCAGAGGAAATTCAGGAGATTGTCGTTAAAATGTGAGAAGTTACAGATTATAGGCAGTAACTAGAAAACAGACTTTTGTTACACTTGTAGAATTATTATGTTAGTAATATGAAGACATGTTTTGGACTACGGACAATGTATTAGTGACAATAATTGTGATGTTAATTCTGGAAAGAGCTCATTATTCACATCTGATGCACATCTGGCATAATCTGAAAGGTAATTTTGTAACTTGCCACAGAGATCTGCATGATCCTGAGCTTATTGAAACCAAGGCTGATTGACGTAAAACCCAGTAGGCTCTGTCTGCAACAGGAAGATGGGGAAGCAATATGATAAATGGAGCAATTTCAGAAATGTACTTTTTTTTTTGTTTCTGTTTTTATGAAGGATGACGTTTCAGCCTTACGTGGAGAACCTGACTAAAGCCTAGGCAATACTTACATACCGCCTAAGCCCTACCCCTTTGGAACCACCATCAGAGTAATGTGGTTTTGGACTACTCACTCTGGTGCCGAATTTCATGCTTTGGGTTTATATTTTCATACTTGTGTTGCAAAAACCTGATGAAAACTGTGTCTGGATATGACTACGGTCTCCAAGTATGCCTCCCTGAGGCTGACCTCTTTGCATTTCTTATCTGGTTACGTTTAAACCTGCTGACGCTTTTATGTGAAATTTAGTCCCATCTACCTGAAAGAAAAAAAAACAAATCTAGTTGCGTTCTGCAGAAAACAAGCAGAGCTCCTGTGACTTATTTGCCGAGGTGGCCATACAACAGCCCATGATATCATGTTAGTTGTTCTTGTTGTTGAGCTTTTCCAATTAGCATTCTAGAACAAAAAGTTTATATCGAAATACATGTTTAAGCACTGAGGATCAGAGCCTCCTATTTAATGCCTTGGCAGGGGAAGCTCCATTGGGCAATTTCTTATTTCACAGATAGCATCACTGTCAATACTGGAGCCTGTAACAGAGTGGAGGAATTGGGGTGTCAGGAACCGGCCTTCCACCCCACAGACTCTGTATTTCTTATTGCATTTATGGTTCAGCCTGTGAAGATCGAAGTGAGCAGAGGTTATGGTGGCATAAGAATAACTTCCCGCTTAGCAAAAAGAGCATAGGGATTTGCCCCCGTGGAGTGTAGAACTGAAGGGATTACCTGCTTTGCTAAACCCCATCCCTGCAATCATCTGACCAAACCAAGTTGATCTCATGCACCAAAGGCTATAAAACATCACCCAGCACCTTGTAGCAACTGTAAGGTCTGTAGTGAAAGATGAAACGTAACATAATGTACACCAGCTGAGGACCTGTCCCCTTCCCTCTGCCTGCCTCTCTCTTCTGGGTCTTTTAAGATCTATCTGATATTTTATTCTTACTGAGTCTGGATACGACTAGCTTTTGCTGCATTGTGGCACCAGTGCCCAAAGTAGCAATAGTCTGTGCTGCACGCTGAAAAACAATGTGAAGGTGACTAAGCTTAAATATCTCGAAATAAAATTCTAATGCAAAATAGTAGTCTTCATCTTCTATAAAGTACTGAACATAAACAGGGTAATATTGGCCTTGATTCAAAAGTCACAAGGTGCTTTAATTACACTGCTTAACGTTCCTGCTGAATTTTCTACGTCAGACATCTGTATGGCAGTGTTAGGTCAACCAAGCTAAGGTGGTTGTTCTAAGTACAGGGTGAAAAAACTAACCATGACCTGGATTATAAAACGTTGACATTAAAGGTCTGCTGCTCCTTGTAAAGAGCGTGGTTTTGTAATTTAAAGAAATCTGATCTCCTGAAAGTGCCCTGCTGGGCCTGCAGCTGACATCACGTTTGTCTCAATTTTAACAGATTCAACAGGACTAGTATCATTAAAGCAACTTTCAGCTCCCTGTATTTTTGGAACAGAGCTGTGGAAAAGACACTTGGAGTTAAAGATGACAGCTCCCTGGAGATCTCGACTTCACCAGCTTCATTAGAAATTAAATTACAAAACTTAAAGCTATAGCTGAAAAGGATCCAGAGTTTATTTGTGATTCCTTGGTTACCTGTGAAAATTTTTTAGCTGTGGTCATTTAGGATCAGTGTGAAAGGTATGTGCCCAGGAGCAAGTTACCAGGAGCAAGTAAACTAAGATTGCATTCATAGCCTCTGATTTAACCTGCTGTAACTGGCTGTGCTGTGCATGCATTCTTACCCAGCTCTAAATGCACGGTGGCTACCTCTCAGGAACAAATTCATGGTGAGGCAGGGTGATAAGACATTGTCCTTGCTCTGTACTGATTAAATAAAGAGCAGACTTTCAACTCTGTAACTGCACTGTTGACATTTTATCACAGCCCTCATCGAGAATACTATCTTGGAAGGTCCGGAGGGAAACAAGTGCATGTAATTACCACATATGCAAATAGAACAATTGTCTGCATCAAAGAGATAATTCTTATCTACAGAGGTCAGCAGGTAGGTGCCAGCTCCACTACATTTGTACACAGAATGTTATCTATAATGTAGACAGGTATATTTCTGCACATAGACCTTTAGTCTTGCTTTAAAGCATTTATCTTTTTTTGCACTCTCTTAACGATACTGTTTTTCAGTTATGTTAGGGGATTTCTGTATCTCTGCCTTTCACTTCAACTGCTTATCTTGAGCTGCTTGAACTCCTCATCTTGATTATCACAGCTCCCATCACTACCATTAATTACATTTTGTCAAGAAACCATTCTGGAAAACTACTCTGTTTCCTTACAAAAGAGCATTGGATGCAATTCACCACTGTGAGGCATCTGGTCTTGCATGTGTTATTCACCAATGAGATCTCAGCTCAGTCTGGAAATTTGAGTGATGTTCTGATTTGGCAGTCCTCTCTTCATTTAGCAGTGATTTTTCTCTTCTTAGAAATCCTTTCGAAACTGCAAAATCAAAATTTAATATAATAAGCAAGCCCCTGGCATAAAAACCAGGTTGTACTTACAGAAGTCAAAATAAGAGTAATACAGCCAAAAAGATATAATGACCAAAGCACCGTCCACTATAAACCTTTCAGAATAGATACATTTCCAACTAAAAGATGCTTTAACCCAGGAATAGTTACTCTAGACTTTAAGATCCTCTGCATGCTTTTAGATGAGGCTAGGGGAAGTGGGTTGCCTCTAAACATGTAGAAGCAGAAGGTGAGAGAGAAGTTCAAAAAGCGTTCTGCATGGCTATGGAGAATTGCACGGAGGACTCTGTCCAAAAGGAAGGGAAGCAGCAACATTAAGGTACATCTTCAGCACACGCCTTCCCCTGGGCAAGCCTTGCAGTTATCAAGTTTCCAGTACTGTGCCATGCAGACTGGAAAGGAGGGTGGGTGAAGGCGGGGCAGCTATAAGCCTTGGGCAACCCTCCAGAAGAGCTCTGGCAGAAGTGGATGGCGTTGAATCATTGCACCCCAGCGGCACAGCTCTCTTCAGCTAGCACCCCCCGGTTTCTGAGCAGGGCTGGTTTCCTTTGGTAGCTCTGGCTGCAGGAAGGTTGCAGCCACTCACTCCAACTTCCTCCCCAGACAGACAGTCTGTCTGGAAGGCTCCGTGCCAGGGTTCATGCTGGCACAGGGGTTCAGCCCCTAGTTAGGAGGATTTTGTTACTAACGCATTTGTAATACTGATGATATTAGCACATACAGTACTGTTGTGCTCTTTACAGAAGCTCTATTTGTTTGCTGCTACATGAACAAGTAGAAACAGAAGGGGGATTTTTTTTTTTGATGTTGTGTAGTGAGAAGTGGAAACCAACGCTTAAAACCTTTTCCCTAACGTCCTGACCCACTGTGCTGCATCACCTATAGAGGCTCTCAGAAACAGAGAACAGGGACCAACGTGGGTTCCTCCTCGTTTTGCAAACTGACCAAGTTCCTGTTTCAGGTGCGAGGTAGTACGTGTATACACACTGTAAGACCAAACTGTTAGCTAATCCTCTGTTCTGGAATCTGTCTGACGAAGGGGTAGAGTAGTGAAACATTTTCCTTTTATAATCTGTTTAAGTAAATGAAATTAAATCTCTTCTTGGCCAGCTTTAAAGATCAAGTCATAAAAGCCTGGAATAGTTCTGTTGTATATATTTCCCTTGGAAAGTATCTGCTTCAGCTTTTCCCTTTGTTAATCAGGTCTGAGACCTCTATTAGAGAACAGTTTATTCCCAGCTTTAGTTAGTATTTTTCAAATGTGCTGTATTTGTATACATTAATTCCTGCTCTCTCAGCTCTCAAGGATTATCCGAGGGCAGGACAGCTAATGTCTCCCTGAAACCAGTCAGACTTTTTTCCTGATGCCAGAGTAGGGACAGGAAAATTATCTGTAGAAAACAACTTATTAAATTAGCTGTGGTCCTTTCCCTTTTGTAAGACTCTTCTTGATTTTGTGGGTTGTTTTACTGAGTAGTGGATTCTTTAAAAGTGGCTTCATTATTCAGTGCATGTTACAAGCAAACCTGTTTAAATTCTGATGTCTTTGGGAAGTTTGTTCACCTTGTGTATTCGTGTTATTTCTGTAACGACTGCTACCTGCATGCACTAGTTCTACTATACTGTTTCTGTTCTTTACCAAGCAAGCAGAAGGTGAGGAAAATGTTTGTGCGATGGTCTTTATCATCTTATGAGGACTTGAATTATTTTTAGGGCAGGGCCATCGCAACTGGTGCAGTCAAAAGCTAACATCGTGTAAGCTGGGAGTACTGCCATTGCATTCTTAGCCACTTGGGGTCAGATCCTGCCTTTCCTAGCAGGCATAAGTTTGTATTACCTTCTTTTTCTTCCGCTATTGCCACACAAAGCAAGGACTTAAGACATACTTGTGTACAGATTTGTCTACGACTGGCTTAAAGGAATGCTGCCACCTTAATGACTTGTTCCCTCCCTCTCCTACAGATAAATTACTATTCAGACCACTCAGCTTACTACTCTGGTCTTGGTGCACAGCTTTGCCAGTGCTGACTTGGAGGGGGGACCTGAAGGAAGAGCGTGAGACTGTCATTTTCAGTGTCAGTGCAGCCTTAGGCTTACTTAAACTGATTGTGAAACTGCACCTCTAATTAGGGCTTTGGGCAGAGAGCCCGGCCGTGAATGAATATGCTTGCTTGCAAAATTCTATGCAATCAGGTGCAGATTACTTTCATGCAGCTCAGCCTGCACTAATCCTTGAACTGGGAGTGCAGGAGAATAAAATGCAGAAGGCAGAGCTCCTTCTCCCAAGCACAGCCCCGTGCAAATGCGGCCACACTGCTTCCAGACCCAGGCTGGCAGGAGGGTGTTGCACTGTGTGGCCTTCTCAATTCAAGTCTCTGTCGGCTAGGTGCTCTCTACAACCAAATGGCACAATTTTCTCCTCCTGCAAGATTTCTTACAGCAGATCACAGAGGGAGGCTGAGTCCAGACACAGTGACCGAGGCCATCCTTTAATTGGGAAAGCACAATTCCCATCCTCACCTGACTCTTTTTTTCCCTGTTCTTAAGAAAATTGAGTATCATGACAGCCCACTTGGAAGGGACAGAATAAGTGCTTCTGGACAGGGTGGCTGTCCAGGTGCTGGCTTGATCAAGTACTTCACTTTTTTCTTCCCCCCACTTAGTCCTTTTAATCAGCTGGAGCTTACAAATCTAGTAAATGAAATATTTCTCCTACCAGTGGTATTAAATTGCATGCAAAACACTGTGGGCAGGTAGCCAGAACAATAACAAAGCCGCCTTGTTAGTATTTATCTTTGACAATACTTCTCATTGCTGTCTATCTGAATCTTTCAGTGTATTTTAAACTATCAGTGAATTAAACCTCGCAAGTAAGGTTATCTCTCTCTTCCAGTTGGAGAAACCAAAAACCAAAGGGGTTACAAATAGAATTTGGAGACCCCTTTGTGTTTTGAGTACTACCCAAGCCCTGGGACCCGCTGATGACAAGAGGGCTATTCACAGAGCATGATACTGTCTAATGTGAATCTGGCCGTGTGACTTACCTGTCAAGGTGAGGTTAGTCCAGAAAGACATGCCGTGTCTCCTGATTCTTGGTTGTGCACCTCAGTTACACTGCTGGCTTTTTTTTCTCTCTTTAGAAGTAGTAGTAGTGAAGACAGTACAAATAAGCCCTTGGAAGAAACACTTTGGGGTTTGATTGGATCATACACACAGAATTTTCCAAAGTATCAAGGCCTGGACCAAAGGAAATGCAAGATGCCATGTATTTACTGCTTTACCTGCAGTTCCATATGACTTCAGTTTTCTTTTCCTCAGAACAGTGGGATCCCCTTGCTGTAGGCATGAGCTGATTATATTTTTTGCCTTTTTGTCTACCCTGAGTCATTTTGCTCAGCAATGCAAAGGTGGGTACTTTTGGAAAGCATAGTTGTGTGGCATATTCATGTGATCAGCTTGAACTATGAACTCGGAGAGGAAAATCTAAAGGGGGATGACAGGAACTCAAAGACCTGTTAAAACAGCTTGAAAATTCCAGGAATTCAAATGGGAACCTCACAATGGTCTGAACTCACATAGGCTTGTGGTGGTGCCAAAAATTTCAAATTAACCAGTAATTTAAAATCAAGACAGGGGACAAAGTTCTAATTTTATTGGATTGTGGTAAGGGCTGGAGGAACCAGGGGAGATAAAAAAAATTATGGCAACACAGTTGTACTTCTTAAAAAAGGGGAAGGAGATACCCCCAAAGATATTATCTGAAGTAGGCTGTATCGATAAAATGGACAATCAGGTTACGTAAATCAGCACTGCGAACGTTTTGCGGTAACCAAGAACTGGGTAAGAGTAGATAAAACTGGCCTATACTATAGAGGAACAAAAATACATACCAGCGGCCCTTACTGATAGAAAGGAACTGTTTGTTCCCTAAGGCAACTGAATCTCTAGAAACACCTGTGACAGTTCTACTAAACATAATTATAGTTGTCAGGTGAAAAGAAGATCAGATAATTCCGCCATTCAGAACTGAATGTGAGGTCCACTGAAATCAATTGGGTATTTCCAGGTTACTTCAGTGGATGCTGTGTCAGTGGGGGAAGAACCTGCTTAGAAACTGACTGTGGTATTGCAAAGCATAGAAATGATTTGTGGTAGCACAGCTGCCTTGGGGGGAAAACCAGGAGTTTTCAGGCAATGTCCTGCTTTGTGTTGCTGATGTGTCACCTCCTGTCTGCTCAAGAATGCACTGATTGAGAGGCAAATAGGAGGAGAGATGGAGCTCAGTGTACAGGTGCTACAGACCATAAATACATACATACAGGTACTGCTTTAACTGTGCAGGTTGAACTTACAGGTACTTCAACAAAATTTAGGTATTTTGAAGCTAAGTTTTCCTGAATTCTGAATCAGAAAAGAAATGGAAGTATGTATTGCAAATCAGATATCCCAGTGCTTAGGGCTGTATATACAAGCTAAGCATAAAAGCCTATATACTGTCTGGACAGTAACACGCATATGTGAAGGTTAAATATAAGTTAGTTTAATGAAGGAACAGATTTCTCTACCAAACTTCCAGTGACTTCAAAACAAAGAATTTAAAAATAGGATATTTCAAAACTAGTAACTTGTCAGTGTCCTTGCGAGCTAATGACCTAAGCATACGAGAAATCTGATGTAGCTGTCATGCATCAAGTTGTTGACATGGATCTTGAGAGTCTGCTACATTATTTAAAAAATAATTGGGGTGGTGGGGGTGGAGGGGGGACTATTCTAAAACAAATAATTCTTGCAGCAAGTAAGCTTTTTGCATTTTAGCCAAACAACCTTTTTGAACGTGGCACTGATGAGAACAAAGGAGCAAGGGTTATTCCCCACTTTTTCTTTATTCTCAACTTCTGAGGGAACAGTGAAATTAGTTTCATCCATGCTTTGAAAGATGGTTGTTTCCTCTACCCTATTCCAAATGTTTTCTAATGACAGTTTTCACAGATAATTTCCTGCTTTCAACCAGCTTAGAAGGGGAAACTCAAATGATAACTTAGACTTCATGTGAACCCCGATAATGTTCTTAATCATAAGCAGCAAACATTCCTTGAGAAGCGTTCACACAGAGTAAAACAAATCCTTTTATAAATAGCAGCATAGTTGATATTAACAGTAGTCCTGACTTAAAAGTGCTGCGTGTGTATGAGTGCACACTCGTGTGTGTACCAGGCGGGTGGGAGAAAGCCTTATTTTCCTGAGCAGTGATCTTGTTTAAAACAAATATGTGGCTTGGTCTTTTAAGCAGTGCAGACTTAAATGCTAAAAAACAAATTTAGAACCCAGTTTCATCAAGAGTTAATTTACGACAGCACTTCACAAGTCTTTTTAGTCATCAGTATGACTTTTATACGTATTTCATGATGGGTCCAATCTTTAAGGCTTTGCAATACATACAAGCTTTTGGCTAAAAGCCGGTGACTTTTACCAACAGGTATTCTGACATGACTAAGCAGACGTTTTCTTTCAAAGCTTTAATTAAAAAAAATGTGATTCTAACTGTGGATTCTAAGTATCCACAGGTATTACGTTGAAAGAACATTGCAAATAAAGCTGTGGCAGCATGCGGGAGATGCTATGGTCGCTGGAGAAGTCCTGTTCCCAGGGTGCAGCCGGCTGTGCGGAGGAGATCTTCAGTACCACAGCGCTCCATCTACCGGTGCGTGGGAGAGGTCTCCCGTGCACCTCCGCCTCCCACCCTCTGCAGCCTTGGAAGCCGGCTCTGAGTGATTTTTGGTGGCTTAGATCAACCTGTGAGGCTGCTTTCCTGCTGGGGAGAGTTGCGATATTTAGCCCGTGATATCACCTTACTTCCTTCCTCTCCTACGTCGCTGTCAAGGCGTCTTCATCCGTCATCGAGGCTAGGGACTGAGATCCCATTTCAGCCTTTTATGAGCTGGGATTACGAGGCCAAGGATCTCTGAATGACCCGGTTTTCAAACCACAACTAGCTGTGACTGCCAATTCTTCTGACTGAGTAGGAACTGCCGTGCATAAAAAGGTGGTCTAGAAGGGGGGCAAATACGCAAACATCTATTGCTAACGTCTGAGGTATTCATTCACTATCTGCACTTGGGAATGTCTTGTTAGCGACTTGAATCATAAGCTAAAAAAACCCCTTTGAAGTGGGGGAAAAAATGTCTGGATAGCTGAACAGTGCTGGGGTTATCCATTCAGTAAAAACAGATCTCGAACAGATCATTAACTGCAGTGACAATCAATCTGCATGGCTAGCGCTGGTTAGAAAAACTCGAGTGGAAGTTTTTTCAAGGGGCCCAAAATACATTGTTTGGATTTTTACTTTTTGCTATGACAAAAAGCTGATTTCATGATGCAAAAATTAAATATTTGTTACAGAATGCTTAGTGTTGTTTGTTTCCCTAAAAAGATGTGACTTAAGAAATTGGGTCGTTTTGAACAGCATTACCTTTGCAAGTCGAAAATGATTCAGCCAAGGGCTTTCCAATCAAATTTATCATTATTTCTTCAGCTTCTGAAAGCAATACCAGAAGTTAAGAACAGCTTATGTAGGCATATTCTAATCTTTCATGGAGCAGAGAAACTAAGCTGACCCTACTTTTCCACCTGTAAAACTAATTTCCTTTGACCGAAGTCAGGGTTTGCAGCCGGATCCTTGCAGTGCTTCGCATTCGTGCAGCTCGGGGAAGCTTCCAAATCTCCCAGCTACCGCGAGGGAAATGGGGAGTGAGAGTTACGCTGGAAGGAAAGCGAGATCATCTGGAATAAAGATTAGTCCGTGTGTAAGTTCTCAGGAGTTCCTCACAGACTTTTTCGTCAGTGTGTTCGTACTCATAAAGGTGGCCCGGAGTCTGTAAGGCTTTGATAATCACCCACTGCTCAGGGCTGGTTGTCAGACAGCCCATGTCTGCCTTGGCCCTGGTGCCTCCGGCCGTAAGGCGAGGCGGCCGTTGGCTCCCGCATGGGGTGGCCGTTGGGTGCCACCGGTGATTCCTGCCGCCGTCTTCTGCGACCTGGGCTCTGGCACCCTGAAATACCATGCTGGAGTGGAAATGTCAGGTTTATTTGTACGTAGATGGGGGGGGGGGGGGTTATTTGTGGGGTTGCTCACCCTTGCCCCCCATTTTTCCTCCAGTTACAAACCTTCTCCTCATTCCTACTCCTACTAATTCTTCCTTCTACGGAGTGTTTATCGGTGCCAGTCGTATCCCTCTGCCTGGCAGCCCTCCTTCTGCCACGCTGCCAGCAAGCCCTCAGAGCCCTCTCTTACACAGCTACCTTCCCCTGCGTCCTCTCCTGTGCCTGTTCTCCCCCCAGTCCCGAGGTACCACAAGGGTATGAAGTGGTCTCACCAGCCCCTTACAAAAGGCTTACTTCTCTTTTTTTAACCTTTAATACTTTAAGGAACTACCTTATCTGATTAAATACTATGATCATGTTCCTTTTTTGGTTTTGTTTTTTTTTTTTTTCCCCTGCTTTATCTAGCAGGGCAGTGCTGCCTCTTGTGATTTCTCCTCCTTGAGATCTTTCCAGCCATCCCTGCATTTGCTTGCCTTACCCAAGTGTCCCTGGCTGCTTCTCCCCCAGGGTCACAGCTTCAGCAGCAACGTCAGCTGAGCTGCCTCAGCCCCACTGGGGACACCTTGACGTTGTCGCTGTTGCTCTGTACATTGCTGCCTACAGAGCTCATAATAATCCCCCCAGGGAGCTAATGTTCTCAGGCCTTCCATGGCAAAGCCTCTCAAGTGAGAGGTCTTGCTGAGGACAAAACACTGGCCACAAGCCGCTGCTCGTATGAAGTTACCATTTGGAGGAGTGAATTTAGGTTGTTTCTGCTACTTCATTCAAGGCACTCTGTTCCTCCTGTGCGGACCTTCCAGCGTTGTGCTACTGGGACATGTCATTGCTGTGCTCCACCTTGTTTTGCTTCAAAGACAATGCTTTAACAATGTTTTCCTCGATGATCCAGTTAGCCTTGTTTTCATGTAACAAAAAGTGCATTTCAAATTTGTATCCCGCTCACCCACTAGATGATCGACTGAGGACTAAGTTGAATATATGAGACTAATTACGGCCCCTTGGTGAGATGAGTCTCTGCCCCTATATCACTTCTGCACTGTCAACAGAGCTTCTCCAAGTGTGTCAGCGGTGTTTGATCACAAAATGTTCGATTCATGGAGATTGAGATGTTGCATGCCTGAGGTTTGACGACTGTTTTTAGCATCTAAGGCAGAGTTTCAGCAGAAGCTGGCTTGCGTTTTTGGTGGATCTCCCTTGGGAAGGAAGGTGGTTTGTTCTCCCAGGATCTAGAGAGGTGGTGCTGTGCGTGCTCCCGCAGTCCCTGCATTGCTGCGGAATGATTAGCCCTCCCTGGGGGAGGCCCAACAGGTTTCCAAAGTCTCTGTCTCTAGGGAGAGAGCATCTGTGCAACCTCGAAGGACGCTCCCCAGCAACTATTACAGTAGTCTGCAGGCCACAGCGATACTCCTTGGAGCAATACTCACTCGGCTCTACACAAATGAGTTCTCTGTACCTCTATCATTAAACATAAGCTTTGTGGAAGGTGTTTTAGCAAGCTCTGCACATAAGTGATTCAAAGCTGGTGTTCCCAATGTATCCTTCCTTGTATGGAACACAAAAAAATCATCAATGTGCAGGTTGAAAAGTCACTGGGCACCAGTGCAGCATTATATACAGATATATGCATGTTTCCATACATGTCTCTGGCCTATCCGATGGTCTTGCTGACATCTGTTAGTAGGTTCCAATAGGGTTTATAAGCTTAAGTGTTCACAAAACGTTACTCTTCCTTTTATCTGGGAGCTTCTCTGGTTACACCACAGCGTCCTGTGGAATATACTTGTTCTTGGGGCATTGGTCTACAATACAAACAGATTTAGGGTTGAGGATTTTTTAAGTACATCATTGAAAAATGTTTGCTTTCTCAAAGTTCAGCACGCAGAAATGAAAAAGAACAAACTGGAGTAACTTTCTAAACACTTCATTGTGTGTTTCGCATTCAAACATAAATGATACGCTATTTTCTCACTGAACCCTACTCAAAGCATGGAACAATTCTGCCCTAAAAATGAATCACTAATGTGTAACAAAGGGGAATATTTTCTGTGAGGCCTGAATTATACAACTGTAAGTTGCTGTGGTGGTGGGGTTGCAGGAAAAGGGAGGGAGGACCTTCCCCCAGCCATGGAAGGGCGGACCTGGCCCGGCAGCTGGGTTCTTTCTCCATCGCAGTGATCTCGCGCTTAACTAGTCAAACCCAGAGCCCTCTAGGGAGCCATTCACTGGGAGTTTCTCATTGCCTGGCTTGATACCTGTTTGCAGAAATGCCCAGCATTGCCAGCTGCAAACAAAAGGCTTTGAGAGCGGTCTGCTGAACCAAACATCCCGCAACAGTCTACCTGAAAAAGTCAGGTCATTGGCATCAAGCAGGGTATTAGGTGATTTGTCTGTCGTGGCTCTTCACCTATAAATTGCAAATTATATTGCGAATTACTTTACCTCTCCAACCCCTTACATCAAAGGATGCTGACATAAAATGATGTTTATGAAGTTGAGCACTGTTGAAGAAAGGCCAGCGAGGAAATGCGTGCAGTAAATATGGCCTAGGGCCACATATTTAAGAAGGGGGGGGGGGGGGGGGGGAAATTGCTGACTCCTGATTCAGTAAGCACCATGCACCCTGTGCTTTGAAAGAGGCAGCGTTCAGCTTAAAGACTGCATTTTTTTATTATGTATACGTAAAGCAAAGGAACTAGGGACCGAAGCATAGTGACAGAATTAAGATTTACTCAAGCTTTCCCATGTTTTCCAACTTTTGAGGGCTTTGACCTGCAGCAGCACTGACCGTAGAGCGCTTCGGTTCAAGGGAGCAGAGGGACGTCAGGCATTGCCTGGATGTTGCCCCAGGATGGCGGCTCCGCTGCCGCACCCCGCCCTCCCCCGAGCTCAGGCAGCTCCGGCCTTCCCAAGCGAAATTCACCTCGTGTGCCTAACCCGCCTGCCCGGCCCCGTCCCGTCCCGTCCCGTCCGGTCCCCCCGGCGCCCATCGCTCGGCGCTGTCCCCTCAGCTCGCCGTCTCCTCACCCCCCCTCAGCGGCGGCCGAGGGGACAGGCCCCGCCGTGCCAGCCGCGGCGATGCTAACCCCCGCGCTCGCTGGAGCGTTGTGTGTTAAGGCTGCGTGGAAAAGCCGCCACCGTTTCTGCTCCCGGTACGAACGCCGGTCACGGCACCCCGAGCGCGGGTCAGTCCCGGCCGGTCAGCTGGTCCCGGGCGGCCCCGCCGCCGCGCAACGGCGGGAACGGCCCGAGCCGCCAGGGGGCGGTGCCAGGCGCACGTGGGGTGAGCCCGTCCCCATGGCGAGGGCCAATCAGGGAGAGGTGCGCAGCCCGTGCGCTACTTAGCGGTCACTGGGACCCTGCTCCTTCCCCACTCCAGGGAGTCGGGGCGCCCACGCCCTCTAGGTCCTTGCACTGCGCCTGCGCGGGCCGGCCGGCCGGCCCTTCCCCTCCCACTCCCTCCCCTAGGGCAGCAGCTGGGCGTCTCGCGCCGGGAGGCACGCGCCGCCCTCGTACGCGCGCGGCTTCCCCCCCTCTCCCGCGGGCGGGGCCGCTGCTGCATGGAGCTGCTCGCGTGAGGGAGGGAGGGAGGGAGTCTCGCGGCCGCCCCGCCCCCGCTCCAGGTGATGCCGGTGGCCGGGGTGGCGATGCCGTTGGCGAGGCGGCGGCGGTGGCGGCGGCGACCGTTACTGATGGCGAAGGAGGCGGCGATGGGGTCCGCGCGGGCCTTGTCGTCCGTCCCCGCCGCCGGCTCGCACCTCGGGGCCGCCCTGCCCTGTCCCTGAGCCGCGGGGAAGCGCCAGCGGCCGGCCCGATCGCCCGGCTCCCCCCCACCCCGCCCCGGCCGCCATCTCCCCCGTCCGTCCTCGATGTCTCCCCCGCGGCGCGGAGGCCCCTTCGCCGCCTCCCCGCCCTCTCGCTCCTCGCCGCCGCAGCCCTCCCGCCCCGCGGGCCGGCGGCGAGAGGCGTCCAGCCTCCCAGTCGTCAGGCCGCCGCCCGTCCCCCCCGGCTGAGGAGCGGCGGAGGAGAGGCCGCTGGACCACCCGCCACGATGAAGGTGGAAGCGGGAGACAACTCCATGATCAACCTGTCGGTGCAGCAAGTGCTGAGTCTGTGGGCACACGGCACCGTCCTCCGCAACCTCACCGGTAACGGGGCGGCGGCTGGGCCTGGGTACGCAGGGGGGAGGCTGGGCTGGCGCGGGGACGGCGGGCCGAGCTGCGGGGCTGGAGTGCGGGGAGCTGCGTGGCTTTGCCTGTGCAGCCCTGCGGGTGGGGGGGCGGGCAGCGCCGGCGGGGTGGGAGCCGGGGGAAGCCGCTCCCAGGCTGGAGGGCGAGCCCCGTGGCGCACAATGGAGGGCGTGGGAGCGGTGTGCCGGGCTGGCGGTGGTCTCCCCGTCTGTTACACGTGGGGAGGGGTGGTGTTTGTGTTCCTGAGGCTGTATGCGTGCCTGTCTGTGTGCGCGTACGTGCCTGTTCCGTGAGCATGTGTATAATGTGTGTGTGTGTGCGAGGAGGGCTTGGGTGTGGGGTTGGTATGTCCAGGGAAACGAGAGGGATCTGTGTTACGTGTTGGGAGGACTGGCGTGTGTGCCTGCATGAGGAAAGGAGCTGAGGATGTGAATGTGTTCACTCACTTTTGTATGCATGTGTACAATAAAAGGCTAATGGCACAGGGTGTGTGTATATGAGCGGATTGATGGGTACCTGTGTGTGAGTGAAGGGTTGTACAAAGTGCCTGTGAATGTATAAACATGTATGCAAGGCTGGAGTATGTTTGGGGGAGTGTGTTGGGGTTTTTTTTGTAGATATATGCTCATTGGCATTTGACAGAGAGCTATAAAAAACAAACAAAAAACCAGAGAAATGAATGTGAGAATCAGGGACTTCCCCCTGCCCCGAGTATACCCCTGGACAATGGGAGTTAACGAGGTGGCAGATGTTTCCTGACAAATAGACATAATCTTAAGCATCAGGGATTCTTAAAGACTGAGCTGTTCTGAAAAAAATTTGTGAACCAAAGTAGAGTCAGGCCTTCATCCTTTGTTAGGAGAGGGGAGCTTTAGCTAGCTTTGGCAAGAACTGGCTTTTTTCTGCTTAATCTCATGCTGAAAATTGGGTGTGGACTATTGTGAAACCCAAGGCATATAGTGGAGAGGTGTATCTTCTGATTTCCTATTCTGTCCAGGTGTAAAGAAAAGTATAAGCTTCCAGCTCTGATTAAGTAGCGATTTGGTGTCAATAGCAGAGATGTTACTGAGTAAATTCTTTCTCCTTGGTATAGGTGTATACTAGGTGGTGACAGATTAGCGGAAAATGTTGAGTAAAGGGGATATGTTTCAAATATTTATGAAAATATTCTAATGTTTATGAAAGAGTATTATGCCATCTTTTTTCCCCCTATATAGTAATGATTGATAGATTTAGTTTAAATCTACTCAAGGTGGAAGAATTATGATGAAAATAGAAGTGTAGCTGAAGTTGAAGCTGTAGCAAACAAAGTGATCATTGTAGGCTTTATTGTCTGTCTTGTTCTTTTCCAGGATACTTTTTAATGTAATAAAAAGGTTATACAGAATTTTTATTTGATCTATGAACTTTTTAAGATGTGTGTCTGATTAAATTTTCCAGGTATTAGTGTGGTGACACTAATACAACTAATTTTCTGAGTATTTATTTTTGCATACTTACTATAAAAATATATCTTGTACTCTTCTCTTAAAGGAAAAACTTCACAATGGATTTAACTTTTCTTTGTACCAGACAAGTTTTTCTTATTAGAGCATTATGCAACATAAGCGTTTCTATGAAATTCAGTGCTGAGTGTTAAGTAAGCAAAACAGTTTGTTTCTTAGTGCTTTTGCAATATAAGGAGGGGTTGCACAAGGTATTTTTAATGTGCAATGTTTTTTCTTTTTAATTTAAAGAATATGAAAAATAGTTATTTATCCATCGTAGTATTGTTGGAGAACACGTCAGTGTCAGTTGTAGTTGCACTATAGTTTCTGAATTGGTGCTTAAATGCAGGTTGTCCTTACAGCCATAACCTGTTGTGCTGAATGTTCTTATGGGCTGTCGACAGTTACTAGCTTTCACTGGATTTAAAATCTTCTATAGGAGACACACTGTTACTGATTATATTTTAGGAGATTGCTTTTAATATAATAATTGATATTAACAAATAGCTGTTATTAAACTTACGTAAACCCTTCCTAAAATACTTACCAAATGTAGAAGAAAACTTTGTTCAAAATCCGAAGCTCTGGTTTTTCCATGCTAAGAAAATAGGTGTGTGAACAAGTTATCTTGTTTGACTACTTAATTCATTACCTTTTGCATCTCTGTCAAGTATAAAGAGAAACTTCTTCAGAGTACTGGGAAAAGAACTTCATAAATAAAGAATATTCATGGAATACTGTTTAAGACTGCTTTGTGCTTATTTTTGGACTTAAAGTTGTGGTCTGGACTTGGCTTTTAAGTTGCACAAGTAAAAACTTACCATCTTTAGATAAACAATGTTGATTATGTTTGCACAAAGTTGTAAAGTTTTATCAGCAAACTTGTATCCTTCTTTAAAAATATATTAATTTTCTAAAACTTTCAACAGGGACCTGAGATGAACTCCAACCTAAACAAGAAAGCGCTTCAAACATTAATGGTTTAATTTGGGGGATTTTTCCCCTTGATGGGGAGCTGAACCATTATTTTTAAATCATATATCTGATTCAGGTTCAATATTAAAAAAATCTTGTTTTTCATATATGGCCCAAAATACGCAGGAGACCACAGACTATTTTATTCCTGCCACATACACATCACACCATGCGACAGCTAAAGCTGTAAGCACAGTTCTTTGTAGCTGAATGTTGTCCCACCAACATGATGTACTTTGCTTCGTATCTTCCTGCCTTCACTTGGGAGGAAGAGGAGTGTTACTGTAAATGGTGGAGGTAAGGCTCTAGTAACCATGGGAGAGAGGAGGCTTCTACCTCGCTTTGTTTTACCTCCTCCAGCAAATCCCAAGAACAGCCCCTTCATATGGACTGGTTGTGTTTTAGAGTTAGCGGTAGATCAGGGTTTACTAGAACAAGGCAGGTAATAGCTGAATCTGAACTGAAAAAACATCCCAGTTTGAGTGCCCATTAAAATAGATAATTTATTTAAAGGCTACCTCCACAATAAAGAACTGGGCAATATTTCTATTCTTCCTGTAAGCAATGTAGATTTTTTTCACATCTAGTTATTTCATGTTCCAAAGATTCCTGCTTCTGGTTCAAGTTATTGCATGTTTCAAAGGTGTAAGCTTCTGGTCTGAGTGGGTTTTATATTAGCCACTGGGGAGGTGGAGGGAGAATGCTGTTTCCTCTGTGCCATTGCGTGCAGAAGAGTTGATGGAAAAAAAACCTTATGTTGTACTGTATGATTTCTAAAGTCAGAGTCACCTTCTTCCTCCCCACACCTCAGTGTCCTAAGGTGATGATCTCAAGACTGCACAACTGTTTTTATACACTTAAAAATAAAAGTCTATAATTTTGAAGTGCTGGACAGTAATAACTCCTGAATTTGTTGAACGTGAACGTTTATAAGAGATCATGGGTGTTGCATAAAGATGCTCCTTGTCTGTTTTATTTCTTACTAAGCTTCATCCTGTAATCATAGGTCCCTGGTCATCTGGATTATGTCTTTGTCCCCTATCCTGTAACTTGAGAAGACCAGTCTGTAATTTGAGTTAAATGCTCTTCAGCAAGTGCTTCTCCTCCACTTAATGCAGCAGAAATGTTAGCATCTTCAAACAACAATTTGACTGTATAGTCCTGATAACTTTGAGAATACCAGTTAATATAATAAGGAAGGGACTCAGTGATGAAGAAAATATTGTAACGTGTAAAGAGCTGAGTTACATTTGCAGGTATAATATACTGGCATTTCTTAATCTGAGTGCTTTGAGTTTGTAAGTCTACAGGAATATAACATTATACAGTTTTAATTCAAATGTCAACATGTGCTACCTTGTTGACTTAAATTTGTATCTTTGTATTCATAGCACAGATACTTATTGCTTGAGTTAACGCTGCATCTAATAGTGGTAGGCTGGGCACATAGATTAGCATCAGAAGAGAGATACTTTCTTTTGGAGTAATCAGTCTTGATTTATGAAATGTTATAGGCACTCATTATTCATCTGGCAAAACAAGCTAAGGACTAGTGGAAAAGAAAACTGATGAAGGACTAAGGAGGTACTCCATGTTTACTGAAGCTGAGCGGCAGTAGGATAGCATGTTCATATATATATAGATAACACTCAAAATTATTAGCATTTATATACTTTGTGTGTTGACTTTGTATTTTCTTATTTGCCCAAGATAAAGCTGTTGATGGAGTGCAACTACAAGTTTTGATAAGATGGAGGTGATATGAATGTTATTTAAAACTGTAACATGCTTTAAAAACTCTGTGTCTAATCTCAAGTCTAATCTTTAAGGTTGTATATGCCTACACTAATATATGTATAATGTGTATATGTAGTATATAAGAATAATGTATGTAAGATATGTATCTATGGTATGTATAAATACCTACATTAACAAATAAGTACTCTAAAGCTGGAGTGATGGGGCATGAATTAAAAGTTATTTGAGCCTTGCAGGTTTTCTGGTAGAAAAAAAAAAAATCCCCACCCAAGTAGAACCAGTTGAAAGGAACATAAAATGAAGGCAAGATTTAAGATAGTGGTTAAGTGCTAAGAATTTTAAATAAACCTGAAAAACGGATCTCAGATCTTTATTTTTAGAAAAGCTGTGACTTCTATGTGATAGATTGGACGTTGCTGTGCTTGTAACCTAGTAAGTACTGGACCTTTCCTAGTTCCCTGTCAGTGCATTTCTTCGGCAACTGTGGACTTTTGATACAAAGAAGTAGTGTTTTGGCTGCTTAAAGTAATTTGGATACACTGAAAGTAAACTCTGAAACTTTCTTAGGATCAAGCAAAGGAAGCTGGGAGGTTTTTCTAAAGTTTTATTTTATTCATGACTTTTTAGGGTAGCCCTGTGAGGACATGACTAAATAAACTGAGGCTAGGTTAGTATTTGGAGCTCTCTGTCACATAAAGCTAAATCATTATTACCATAGCAGCAAAGTACTCCACATGTGCAGCTCATCATCAAAAGAGCAAGCTAATTAATGTAGCTACACAAAGACTGAGGGTTTTTTGACACATGCTTTTTTATCAAGGTAACAATGATGATCATGTAGGTGAGTTTATACCTCTTAAGGTATGAATCAGTATATAGGACATAAACAGTTTTTGTACCAGCATGTTCTTAAAAACACTTCAGTCTCACTTCCTCCTTACAGGTATTGCAGATCTTTCAGCTACTTGGTTATTTTTGAATAAGCAAAGTCTTGACAGTTTGTCCAGAGGTCCACATTCTTTCTCTATTTTCTAGTGCCATCTCTCAGTGTTATCATCAAACCATTCTTTGTTTCATTCATTGTTACTCTAGCACACTTGTTTTTCTGAGGGTTATCTCTCATCATGATTCTGGAGTTAGATGATAGTGAATTTTAGTGAGCCTTGAACTCTTCCACTCAGAAATTCCTGTGCATTAAGTTCTTTGCCCTCAACCTGCCAGAATAAGAATGACTAAGCTGTCCTCTAGGTTTATGGAGCTTGAAGCCTCCTCCAGTTTGCTTAAAAGGGCGGCTGTCCTCCTTACCCTGTCCATCCATCTTAAACAGCTTGTCTTCATCACTGGCCTAATTAATGAGCAGAAGTAAACAAGTGAGTGTGGTGAACTACCAGGCATAAAAAGAGTAAATAAATGAGGGTAAGAAAGGATGACTCTTCCTGCCTTTCCTATGGAAGGTGCTTGGAACAGATTTGTCCTCTTTCAGCTTCTAGGACTGAGGTGGTGTTCTAATGAAGTGAGGTGGTGGTTAAACAAAGCGGATGATGCCTACTTAGGAATCTAAAGAAATTTTTGTATTCAGAAGAATTCCTAATAAATATGCAGTCTCTTACTAAATGTGTAGTCTGTAGCTGAAGAACAGGAAACACTTATGTGAAATAGTCAATTGATATGACTCTCTGAATTACAGATCTCTCAGGTTTTTTAACAGCTACTTTAACATGACAAAGATGACTGTGATGAAAGGTTCATAAGTTATGATTAAAAATGGCTCTGATTTTGTATGTTTAAGTTTTATGGGAAATATGTTGCTGTGTTCCACTGAGTCCCTCACTAAAAAGCCAACTTTGCAAGAGAAAGATATGATCTAAAACAATTATTAAAAAGCTTTGTGTGATCAAATTCTCAATTTCTTTAATATCAGATTTTAAAATGCGACTGTGGTATGACAATTAGGTAAGTGATTGTCTCAGAATATTTGTTGAGTAGTGTGATTATTACTTTTTCTTTATGTTGTGACAGGATGCAACAATACAAGTTACTGCCTATTCCTTGCTAATATCAACCATTAAAAAAAAAAATCAACAAATCTCTAGGAAATTAGAGGTATCTTGGTACTGAGGGGAGATGCTAGAATAGTTCCCACCACAAGACAAAGTGTCAGAATTGTACTTTGTTTCCTGTTCAGGGAGGCTTTTGTCTTCCTTCCCTTTTAAAATCCAGCCCTTGTTGCAGCAGATGAGAATCTTTAGCAAGAACGTGTGCGAGAGGAGGGGAAGGACAAAAAAAAACCCCTTCTAGTTTCTCTGCTCATAGCTTGTCTAGTAATTTGGTAAAGAAAAGTTTTTCAGCTGCCTTCATTTAACAAATTTAGATATGTAAATTGGTGGAGAGTGGATAATCTGGAGCATATGTACTTGATGGAGATACCCAAATAAAAACCAACTCCAAATAGAAGATGATCTTGAAGTGATTTGCCTACTCTCAGGATAGAGACAGTTAACCAGTCCTCAACTGCTTGCTGTGTCCCTTACCCTGCTGCATGCCTTCTGCAAATCAGAGTGTCGCAGGCCTATGTCCCTAACCCCCTGTCTGTCTCCTTCCCAAATAAACAAAGGTTTGCTCCTTCCTCCCTCTTATCTTCAGCTGGACAAGAAGGTGTTCCCTCCCTCGTCTCCAACTGTTCTGAAGTGAACACCTACAAGTTTTAGCATCTGCAGTCAGTTTGGCAAAATTATAAGCTATTATGAATACTTTATAAGAAGGTGGTACTGGATTATTACAGGTAGTGTTACACATTACCTGCATTTCTTGCATGACTGACTTTACAATGCTATTGACTTGGAAACCTAAGCTTCTGTGAAGTGATGGTTTATAACTGTTTCTTTAAATGATACGGCTGTGTTTGTGTGAAACAAGGAATATTTCTGGATGTTCTTTAATTTCCTTTTGAATGTGTTCAATATGCATGTTGCTTTTAAAGAGTAGGAGAAGAAAGTGTGTATCAAAGAACTCAAGTTTATATTCCTTTATCCAACAGGACATTTGGGGCTGATTTTATTTTCATGTCTCCTGCCCTAAATATAAAGTGAGGGCTGATGCTTTTTCCTTGAGCCTTGTTTGGAATGTAGTTGCTCACTATGCCGCTATTTTGTTGTGTAAGGGTTTGTAAATATTTTTGGTTTCTTAGTTACAGGGGAGTAGTTAGCCTTCCCATAGTCTTTCCTTTTCACCTGAAAATACAGTCATCCTAATAAGTCTTCTAAGACTGGAAATCAATTGCCTTTTCTACCTGGTGAATGTTGACAATGACCACAAACACTGATTTTCCTAAAAGGTGATGCAGTGCCTAGTAAACCCTGTGGAAATTACAGGGAATGGCAGCGTCTAATAGAGTTGGATTCCAACAGACTTTCTTGGTCCAGTTTCCAGCTTTTCAGCTGCAATGGCATTTTAGGAGAGAATGACTGAAAGTGCAGCTTTCAGTGTCCTGGGACTGTCCCTCAGATACATTTGCAGAGAGACAATATCAAAAGCTTTGCTTCTCCTCCCCACAGCATATCTACATATTGGCCATTCACTTCAGAATCACTGGCTGCTGAATAGGCTGCCATAATCGCAGGTCCCCTCTCACCTGAAGTAACTGAGTCTTCTCGTCTTGGGCTTCATGTTATATGGGGACAAGTTTGTCTCATTCTGATGCAGTTTTATGACATCAGTTGATACCTGCCTGAATTCAGTATCCAGAACAGCACACCTTCCAGAAGTTTGTCTTTAGACTGTGGAAGAACTGATGGGATAATACTAATCAATATACCGTTGGTGTAGTTATGGAGTATTTGGCAATCTTAGAAGCCTGCAGTTGTCATGTGACCTTACATAGGAACCAAGTGTTTTCTTCAACTGCAGATTTGAAATACATATTCACA
This sequence comes from Gavia stellata, assembly GCF_030936135.1. NCBI lineage: Eukaryota > Metazoa > Chordata > Aves > Gaviiformes > Gaviidae > Gavia > Gavia stellata. The sequence goes on along the minus strand of NC_082596.1, from coordinate 98,936,884 downwards.
GAGTCCATCACTGGGGTATCAGGTTGTAATATTGCAAGAGGCCCTCACTTTTTCTTGGTAATTGATGTTTATCTCTTGCATCCATCTTGGTCAAGAGAAATGAAAGTTAGGGTCAAGAACATTGTCAGCACTCTGTCCTGATGATCCAGGCCTCTCTTTTACTGAGTATTTTGCATATCAGTATAATCTGAGTGGTATGAAAATTGTGTGACAGAGTTAATAGCAGGAAAGGGTGCTGTGTCCAGAAAATAAGTAACATCTCCACTGCAGTTTTTACTGGCAAAAAAGGCAATACATCCTCTTCTGTGTAAGAACAAGTTATCTTTTGAAATGGTGCATTCAGCATCACATTCACCTGTCAGCAGTTTGGTTTCGTGCTTCTCTGAATAATCTGGGAGATGGGGTCAACCATGTTACCGTGGAGAACTAAAATGGAAGATGTAAGATATGCACATATCTTCTAGGATTGAAGGCCTTCAGACATCAACATCTGCAAGCAAGAAAATGTTTGCTCTTGCCTACTAGATACATTCTAATTCCCATATTAGAGTTCTTTTCTCTAACTTTTGTTCTTCATAGTTATTCATATGGGAAAGTAGAACAAGACCTTGTGTTTTTTCACTGCCAGTGTTGCCATAGCAGTTTAGACTTGAAAGCCTGTTCAGTCTATTGCTGAGCTATGGTCTGCTCAGAGGTCCACACCTCTGAAATTTATTAAGTATCTGCTAACAGTCTACTTGGTGCTCAAGGAAATGATCCCCCATGGGAAAGGAGCTTAGTTGTTACCATTTGATAGAAAAGTGTTTTGAGCTGTTAGGAATATGGTTTTGTGAGATCTTTCAATGAAAGGGTCTTCCCTGGTAGCTCTTCTGATGTACGCTAGAAGAATGAAAGTGTTCCTTCCTGACACAGTTTTCCTGGCAAAGCTGTATGTGATTTGTTTGCAGGAAAGTAAGCTTTTTTCCCATCTCCTAAGGCTTATTTACCCATGGACAAACTGTAGGTCTAGCAGGACTGCTGGTTGTATACTGATAGATCCTTTGGCTAATCTCCTTGCTTATTTGCTTCCACCAGAAAAAAAACATGGGAAGATCCAAGCTGTGCTAGTAACAGACAGGCCTGTTAGGACTGCAGGATAGGTTCCCCTCCCAAACTATCCATGACCATGGCAGATTAGATCAGCAGTCCGTCAATCTTTCTTAATGTTAGTGAGTGGGGTTGTCAGGTATTTGTAGAGTGACTACTTGGCACTCTTGGCCCTGTTCTGTCACAGCAGCTTCAGAGAATGATGAGACATTTAGTGGAACAGTACTGTGGTCATTACACTTTTGCAAAGATTTTTGAGACCCAGCTTGGGGCTAGGGGTGAAGGGATGGAGGGTCTGAGGAGAGCTGCTTGGAGTCACCCTTAACGTATGTGTGCATATATCCAAGCACTCAGAGAGAAAAGTTACATCTTGAACTACAACTGAAATATTAATTGATTGTAGGTTTACCACCTACCTTCCTTGCTGCTCTCTTAAAGCCTTTTGGTTACCATAATTTAGAGGAGTTAAGTCCTATGACATAGTTTTGCCTTTTATGCCTGTATAAAAAGGGAAGGGTTAAATCTACTCTCAAAGTACTGCTAAATGAAAAAGCTTAAACTCTGTATTTGTGCTCTGGATATACATACAATATTGACATTGGACTCAAAGGACTGTGGTTATTGTGGAGAAATCATTCTTTCTCAGGATCTTTTCACAGTATGTTTTGTTTGAGCTGCTAAGTGGTTTTTTAAGTTAGCTAATTGGGTCATATTTCTGCTCAAATGACCGATGTGTGTCAAGCTGCAGCTCACCTCATAAACAGTAAGTATCCTGCTGTTGTAAGGAAGCTGTATTATTTTTTTTTTGAGGGGGAACTGTGGCAAAAACTCTGAATTAATGACTGTTTAATGGGATTATGTCAATCGGGAAAATGTGCCCCAATTTGCTGAATTCTGTGATGATATACACCTACTGTAGTTGACTTAAAAAAAAAATATTTCCCTTTTTTTGCATTTCCCCACCCTTTTGAGTTATAGTAAATGTTTTTAGAAAATTACCACCACGTGAGAAAGGTTCTTTAATTTTTATGTGGCTTCATTGATGGTTCCTGCTCTTTTCTTTGAAGGTAATGATCATGTCTGCCATTCTTCAGAGAAATGTTTGTAGTCCACACATTGTCATGATCTCTTGTCCTTGCTTAGTAATTTAAATAATAATGACTACCTGTCTCTATGAAGTTCTTTGCTAAGCAGTTAGAAGCAAGGAGTTAGAGGTGTTAACATTTTCTTGTTAAAATTGTAGTGTTCTTACTAGTGCCTTTGAAGCTAATTCGATGGAACACACTGTTACAGCTCCTGGGTAGATAAACTGAAGTCTTTAATCCCAGTTTTCCCATTTGATGTTACCTGATGCTGTCTCTTCTTGTGTGGGGAAAAAAAAATCTTGACTCTTTCCTGGTTCAGTCTGTTGTTTCAGAGAATATTTCATTCTGCAGGAGTAGTTACAATACCTAGTCAGAAATTGCAATTAATGTTATTTAAAGAAACCATTAAAAGAATTATGGACTTCCTGTAATAATACATCTGAATTAAGATTGTGTCAGAATCCTTTCAATAATTTTTTTATCGTAAGAGTTATTAGTTTATGATAGACTGCTAAAAGGGGGAAGTGTCTTGAGCATATGCTGTTGTTACCACATTGATTCCTTTTTCTTAATTGTATGCAATGTTTTAAATTTCTTACTTATAAAGTTCTTGTCTCAGAAATATTAACCCTTTATTTAACTGCTTTCTTTCAGAGATGTGGTACTGGGTTTTCCTCTGGGCTCTCTTCTCCTCTCTCTTTGTCCATGGTGCTGTGGGAGTATTAATGTTTGTGATGCTGCAGAGGCATAGGCAGGGGAGGCTGATCTCTGTCATTGTGGTCAGCATTGGATTTCTGGGTTCTATAACTGGAGCGATGATAACCAGTAAGTCTGTCTTTTGTTTTGTGTTTTTCTTTCTTATTTTACACCTAACTGCTAAAAAGAAAAAACTCTTGTTCTTAGTGATTTGTTAATTGTTTACTAAGGATTTTGCCTTAGTTATATAGCTATCCTAATGATAATGACAGCTGAGTTGCTTTTCTATTGTGTAAGAATAAAACCACTATAAATTGTCAGAGGAGTGCAGAAATCATCCTACACTTTCATTTTGGAAACACTGGGTTCCAAGCTATTCAAAAGGCGTATGCTCAGCAGGTAATACCTCTTGGGGATCAGGAAGAGCAGTCCTGTCCTACCATACTTGTAGATTTTTTTTTTTTTGTCAAAGGTTTCTGATCTAGGTCACCCCTTGGTACTCTTAAAGCCAGGATTTTCTTTTAGAAATGAGGTCCTGATTCCATTGGTTGCAAGGTTCCTTTCCTTGGACCTGCTGGAGGTTTTTAAATTGCACCTGGATAAGATGTTGATCTTTTAAAAAGACAGGAAGGTGCAATGTTGATAGTGTTTCACAGCTAAGAAAATTCATTTGTTTGGAGTAGTTGCACTTGGCTCATGGACTTGAAAGAACTTTGCAGTCTCGGCTTGGACATAATGTTACTTTTGAGTTTCTTTGGGGTAGGGAGGAAAGAGGGAGGAAGGCCATTAGACTTTTTTCCAAAAAAATTAAGCTGTGCTGCTGTTCTAGGTAAAATGCTCTTTGTCAAGGGCATCTGTTAGAGTTTCTTACGGCGTTAGTGTATAATGCCTACCACTCAAGATACATTTTTATTTCTTGACATTGTATCCACAGATAAGATGCTAACAATTTTCCTGTTAAAGCAACACGCTGAAAGATTGAGGGCTGTAGTTAAAACCTATACTCATCATTAAAACATTGCAGAAAGCAGGAGTACTTTATGTAGAAAAGTGCGGAAGTGTTACACCTTGACCAAATATGGCCCACAAGAGATGTTTCCAAGAACATTTTGAGGAAATGCTTAGCTGTTTTCATCTAGAGTTATCGGTATCAGATACTGTTTTTCCATCTTTACTAAGAAATTCTGTTGTCTGTGTCAATATGGAAATATATGCCATAAGGTCAGTAGGACACTTTATTCAGTCTTTGGCTTTATCATACCCAGCTACTTTTATCTAACTTATAAATAGACTACAATAGCTTTCCCAAGCAAATAGGAGCATGGTGAGTTTTCTGTTGGGGGGGGGGGAGAAATAGTGACTATTATTATCACAGGAAAGAAGCTTACGCTTCGTTGTCCAAAACAGTGCTGGTAAGGGGTTCTCAACATTAAAATCAATGGATTGAATGGGGCCTATGTGAACTTGAACAGTAGTTTCTGCCCAAAGACCTTCAGTGTTGCTGACAAGATGGTCTAACTTGAAAGGCCTTTGAGTGTAAGGAATGGTAAATCTAGTGACCATCATATAGTCTTAAAATGTAAGCAAGCCTTGCTGCCTTTCATTCCCATCTTTCTGTGTAGTGCCCAGCTTATCAGAATAGTGGTATCACTTCAGCTTTGAACACGTTCCTGGATGATTTGTGACAGATTATTTCTTATTGCTACTGAAAGTCCTTCCTGCCTGTTGGTTTTCAATGTTAAATAAAAATGCAAATGTCATTTAAAGTTTCGTTAAGACTTTCCTCAAAAGGTTGTTTTAATTGCTATATGTTTCTTAGCCTAGAATTTCTGCCATTTAACACAGTGTAGTTCAGTATAACTCTATTTTTTCGCTAAGGTGAGGTGAAACCAGCTGAGTGCCTTACATCACATGTTATGCTGATTTTTGTCTTATGATTAAAATGGCAGTGGCCCTGTTACAAGGTCAATACAAGATAGGAAATGTGTCGCTGGAATATCCAAGGAGAGACTTTTACAGTATTCTGTGGTGGGAAAGGTTCAGGTTCGGTGTTTCTCAAATGAAAGTACTTTGTGTCTTTTATTTACGCGTAAAAAGAGGAGCAACACAGTTGTATCTTTGGCATCCAATTTTGCAGGTTGAAACACTTAACAAGTAATCAATACTGTTTATTTGTAAATTCACCCAAGAATTTCTCCAAGCATAGACGGTAGACTTGTTATGCTGTTCCCGAAGGTGTTGTGCAGAGCATTGCAACTTGGTTAGCCAAATACTTTTGCTTTCAGGTATTTTTGTTTCTGGACAGCACTGGGTTGTTTCATACTGAAAGAAATTTTGTGGGGAGCTTCTGAAGACAAATTATGGTGACAAAATAGTAAAGAGATTATTTTCAATAGCTATTGTGCTGCAAACTGGGATGCAAGCTGGAGTATTTAGTTGTTTGGAGATGCCTGGTCCAGTGCTTAAGAAATTGAAATAGCAAACTGGCTTCAATTTCCATTTTGTATTGCCAGTCCTCTGCATCATTTATGTAGGTGAATGAATGCAGTATAGGTTATTAAATAATGCAAGTTTAATTTTGCTCAGGTAGATCTTTCAAACTTTCTGGCCTTCTGGGGTATTTTTACCAACATATAGCAAAGCAGGAAACCCCTCAGTTTCTAGGCTTTGAAAAATCATGGAACTTAATGGTTATAAAAAAGGTATAAAAAAATTACTAAATAGCAGTGGTTACTGTCAAAAAAAAAAGCAAACCATGAACAGATAAATGTCAGGCAGTTTGAGGCAAGGATTTTAGCTGTATTTCATCCGGAAGGGTCTGTTCTTTCTCCTCTCCCCAAGCACACTCCTTCTTGGTGACATATTCTCATTTCCCTCATTGGCAGCCTATTGTAGTGTACTTCTATTGTAGTGTACTTTGGCTCTATACCAATTGTGCTGGGTTATGCACTACAGGTTGTATTGCACACTGCTTGCTATTTGATGAGTATAAATACATAATTATCAAACTATGAAATTTTTGTTTTTATTATTGATATTTTCCAGAATATTTCAGTGTTTTCTTAAGAAGCCAAGATTTCTGTTATTGCTAAGCTAATAGCATCAAATTCTGGTACCCCAATTTGGCTGATTTGCATTAACTTTAAGAGTTCATTCATTTAAGAGTTCAATCACCAAAATAATTCTAATATCAGTACTGGGCTCAGTCTAAAGGATATCTTTCAGTTTTTGACAGCAGATAGTCGAGGAACAAATGGAAGAGCTTGTGCAAGGTAGCTGAGTGAAACACCATAAGGCTAGCCTTCTGGTGAGATATTTCTGACAAAATATACTTTACAGAATATGTCTTAAAAAACCAACAACAACAAAAAACCCTCAAAACTTACTCACCTAACAGTCTGATTGATAGTGTTTTATAAATACCGTTATGGCCACAATTATTAGCAAATTCTACTATTCCTAAAATTTTTGTAAAAATGAGGCGATAACTTTAAGATAATCGGATTGTCTTCAGATACAGATTGTACTTTCAGAAAAATCTGTTGGGACTTAATGCATTTCCATGTCACTAATGGGTTTTTGATCACTTCAGCAGACTATTCCTATTAGTGACTGCAAAACCAAGAAAATTCCAAATTTTTTTAACTCTTACCTAATATTTGAAAAAAATGGTGATGGCTTTTCAGTTTTCTTTGAGCCTTGAAAAAACCTCTCTGAAAGCATTTAATTATGATTAGATAGCATCTGAGACCATACATACTGAAGGTCTATAAGTTTTGGGTTTTGGTTTTCAGGAAAGTCATTCATTCTGAAATAAAGGACAATATACTTAATGTTTGTTCTTTAGGCAAAGAAAGCAAGCACTTTATAGAAAACACTAGTTCAGAAAGTATTAAATAAATGCTTCGTTCTACATGAACTTTTAAGGGTTGGATTGAGTAAAATTTTTACCTACGGACACACCTGTGTGTAAGTAAGCCTGTATTTTTTGAATGAACATTTTAGTATCCTTAAAAGGCTCAGAAGCTGTTTGAGCAGAAAATGTTGTCATCAGCATGTTATTTTTTTGACTGATCTTTTTCTCAAGTATTCGCTTCAAGACCAAGACATCACAGCCATCCATTTGCTCATGACTCTTGTTCTTCAAATGCATGTGATAAATTCAGCATGTGAAAGACAGTAGAAGGGAGTTAGTAGCACCTGGCTCTGCTTACAATGCAGTATTTTGTTTCTGGTTTATCCTGGCCATTTGATGTTATACTTTAAATGGAAATTTGCACACACTGTACAAGAAAAATGGTCTCTTAATTTTTAATGTGTTATAGCTCAAAGTCTAATAATATTGGTTAGAAATTTCCTCCCATATACATTCATGGATAATCTTCGATGTTTTTCATGTTTTGCTTGATTTGCTAAACAATTGTTAACAATTTAGTAGTTTAAGTCAAAACTAAACTGACACAGTATGACCAGGTTATTCATCTGAAATGAGGCTGATAGATGTGTAAGTGTTTACAGTTATTTTGTAGACACTAGCAGTTTTACTGTGGTCTTCTCCCTGCCTATATGAGCACTATTAAACCACACTTTGGACTTGGTCAATTTTTAAAGGATTTTTTTGCTACCTTTCCAGAGTAGCAGAAGGAAAAAATGTAAAAAAGATTTGAAGATGTCTACAGGGAAATGGCAAGATCCGATTTTCTTAAACTGATGTTGGACAAATTAATCTGGTTCAGCTGGGAAAATAATTTCTGAAGGACTTTCATAACAACTAGAAAAATACAAGCAAGACTAGTAATTCTATAATGCCATGACTTAATACAGTGTTTGGTAATGTTCTATAAACAGCTGATGCATAGACACAGTAAACAATTTGTCATATATTTCAGCCTTGGCTTTATTTCTGTGATTTGATCATTGTTTTTCTTGTCATTCTTAGGTGCTGCAGTAGCTGGAATTTACAGAGTAGCAGGAAAGAATATGGCTCCCTTAGAAGCTCTTGTCTTTGGTGTTGGACAGACTGTACTGACATTAATTATCTCATTTTCAAGAATTCTTGCAACGCTTTGAGACTTATGTAAAAGGGGAAAAAAATCAACTACTTCGAAGAAGTCTTTAATGTGAAGAGAAGCTTCCTGAACGCGGATTCATCAGCTTATGAACTTGAATACTAGTGCAAGAGAAAGGAAGCTATGTGGAACCTGCACTACAGATCTAGAGGTTTGGTCAAACGAACAGACTGTCCTCTAGTGTCTGAACTGTTGTACTTCTGCACTGCGCCTTGTGTGCCTCAGTCATAGGCAAGGTGTAATCAATCCATGTGTGCGAAGTTGGGATAAAGCACCTTGAATAGCTGCCAGTCAGGTTAATGCTTGGTGATGGGATCATTGTTCTTAACAGTGTTATGATAAAATAAAGGGATGCTCCTGAAAATTGCTGTATGTGCCAAACTTGGAGTGTAATTGTTAGCTGTTGGTTGGGTAAGCTTTGAAATCATAATTACAGAAGAATGCTGTGAACATACACTCTACTTGAATTCAGGTAAAATAGCAAGATAACTGACTTTTGCATTAGCAGAATCTCTTTGAATTCTGAATATTCTTATTCAGCATTCAAAACAACTGTTAGGTCCGTTTGAAAGCGTGGATGAATTTTGGGGTTTAAGAACCATGGCTTTAGCAACCCTGATGTAATTAACACTGTGTAGAATGGCTCATGGCAGTTTTCTGAAGCTCAGCATATCATTTCTTCATGGTTTTAGCTTGTCAGAAATCAGTAGTTTAAGGAGACTGTACAAGGGTTACTAAGCACAATCTGTTGTGTATGCGCAAACAAATCTTAAATTGATGCTCTCCTTGAAATTATTTTGTCTTAAACATACAGATGGTTACCAGCTTTTCTGAAAACCTCAGAAAGGCTACTTGTTGCAAATAAGCTCCCTACATTTATTTAAGCACCTATAGGACTCTTAACCCTACATGTATTCTTTAACAAACACACAAATGTACCATACTTTAAGAAAATACACCTATGAGGAAAATGGAAAGGGGTAAAAATATGATATACTGGTTTTCTACCAAACAAAAATGTTAAGTTTAATAAACTAGTTGCTATACTCCAAAAGTTTGGAACATGGGCAGCACTAATGTATTTACTACCTTGTTTCTTAACACTTTGTATCTTTGGAAAGATTAAGATACCTGGAACTTTCAAATACTTAGCTTTCAGTAGAGTTTGTGCTTTTCTAGCTTAAAAGGGACAGTAGTGTTGTGCATGTGAAACGTCTTAAGTGTGAATGTTTTGGAGTGAATAGAAATTTTAAGTCTAATTACTAATTATTTGTGAAATGCAAAATTTAAAGGGCACAAAGTTCTGTGTGAGGAATAAGGAATCTTTTACATCTTTCCTCAACTGAATGCTTTTCAGCAGTCAGCTTTGAATGCTGACAGGAAGAGTAAATTGCTCAAAGGTTTTGCTGTCAAGACATCAAAAAGACTTTCAGGGTGGTTGAAACCGCTGGCACCTACTGCACAGCTAAAAGAATATGGTTAAAATATAACTTAAAATCCAGTCATATTGCTTAGTGCTTCAAGATATTGTAATGAATTAACCTGTCCATCTTTATTTTACTCCACATAAACTGTTTTTTTTAAAGTGCTAAGGATGCTAAAATTATTTGTTTTCTTTAAAAGTATTTAAGTCTTGTTTGGAAAATGTACAAAGCTATGGGCTTTGCAGGGAACAAGTAAAATATAGGTTTACAAACCTTTTCAGTATTATATTTTTGGCTTTGAATTGCTTTAAAATGTGGCTGAATACATATTTTCATTGTTTTGAATGTCTTCAAAAACTTATTTATCTTTCATGGTTTGGGGTTTTTGTTTTGTGGCTTTTACTTTCTGCTGATACTTTTTGGCATAACAATCGTTGCACTTTAGTAGACAATGAAATTATTACATCTGTAAAAGGCAATTTAAACTTCTCCCCACTGTCTTAAATTATGAGAAAACCGGTTTCAGGTATTTAAGTCAAATTGAATAATAAAATAATTGAAGATACTTCTCCAATGTGCCTTGTTACATACATTTTTAGGGGAGAGGATTTTAAGATTACTGTATCTTTATTCTTGTTCTATTTTTTCTATTTCTAATTAATTTGGTTATTTGATATAACGTCTTGCTCAACAGACATTAAACATTTCTGTTTGAAAACCTGGAAATGCTTGTCTGGATCAAAGCCGTTTCATGAAGCGCTGTATTCGGCAGTTTAGAATGTCTCAGACTTTGCCTCACGCTGAAACTTCTTCCCAGTTTCCAAATTCCCTTGAGCATCTTGATTCTTATTTATTGTACGAGGCTATCATGCTGCCACTGATCAATGGCTTGCTGTCTCTCACGAAGTTAAATGATAACAGACTACTAACTTACAAAATGCATATACAAAACTTCTACTGATGAACTTCATTCTTCATTTTAATTGCAGTGACAATGAAGTTGTTGCTACTGTAACTTTCCTCCTTTGACAAGGAGGCATCTTTACAGATGTTGCCTTCCTCCAAATAATTTTTATTGCATAGATCATTGTAATCACTTTTACAACACTGTTAGGTGCTTAGTTGTCTCCGCTTTATATGGCATTATTGCCTGGCAACAATGAATAGGCATTATATTATCTGCCTAAGTGGCTTAACAGAGACAAAGTTAGAAAATTGTTTTTAACTATTTCTTGAGGGATATATGAGGACAAATAGTTTGTCTATGAAGTATTCTTTGATCATAGCATGAACTTACTGCATAATGCCAGCAGTGAAAGGAAGTGGGAGTAAGTGGCCTTATGTCTGTGAAATTTTGAAGTTTCATTCCACATTCTTAGAAACAGCATTGTTAAACATAAGGTGCTCTAGTCAGTGCAGTGTATGCATATATATGTGTGTGTATATACATGAATGATGGTTTTGGGGTTTGTTCTTTACTTTACATGTACTAACAATTGAAATAACTTTTCCGAGAAAAAGAAAATTAGTTCAGATAACCTTTTTTCTTCTCTTCTTACTAGGCTACAAAGATATCTTGTGCATGAATGGCACTGATGGTACTCTGCTTCCCTTTGGACAATACAGTGTTGTGCAGATGTCCACACAGGATCTTTTAGTGCTATCTTCAAATAGCTCTGCCTGTCTCTGCATTGTATCACTAGGCACATTCTGCATTGTTAATGATTAATTTCTAGTAAAGAACAAATAGTACATCAACACAATTTAGTCTTTGGAGGAGGGGGGAATACTGAATATACTATTTAATGTGAAGAAGCTTCTGCTGCTTTGTTAGAAGCTATTGTTGTTAAAGACTTTTAACATTCCACACATTTGCAACTTACCAGTATGATCAAAAAAATTTGTTTGGACTCAAACCCCAGCTATATTGCAGGGAAGAATCTTCCAAATTACTGTCTTTCATTTCATGGTTAATTCTGAGTTTATGAAGCTAATCTGTGTACCATGACTAGCAATATAATTTGAAGTTTGCTGTTGACAATTTTTTAAAGAAACCAATAACTTAACTGGTTTTGAAAGTTCAACGTGGACCAAAGAAAGTAGTCCTGATTTTGTGTAAAGTAGCTTTCTATTTTTGAAGTACACTGTTTTTATTACTCTAAAGGAAATAATATTCCCTCTTCAACATATTGCACATTGATATTTATTTTGCTTACAATTTCTACTTGAATTCTGTTGGGGGGGAGGCATATATAATGCCGTTTGAGCAGAAGCTGCAAAGGAGTTTAAGCTCTAATAACTGTAAGAACTGATTTATTTTTTATCTTCTGTTTTAATTTATGCATTTCATGCACTAAGCGTATTCTAATAATGCCTTTCCTGAATTAAATCCAAATATTAGATCATGAGCATATTAAGCTGCATGGTTTTGTATATAGCCATTCAACATCAAACATGTACAATTCCACATAAGCAATTAATTTTCTTCAGACACAGCAGTATTCCTGAGTGTAAGAAAGCGTGGATGAATCAGGGCCAAAAAAAAGTATGTGACTCTAATAAGGCTTAGAAAAACAATTGTGAACATGAGAATTTTTTCAGTTACTCTTCTGTTTATAGAAATATGCTTTTTCATCATGTGTGTGTTTCAGTTAAGGGGAAAAAATGTGGGGATGGGTTGTTAGGATGACAACTGCAACCTAACCTAATTCCAAGCAATTTGAGATAAAATGAAATTCTGAAATTTGTTCATAAATTATAATGGAGTACTACATATATATAAATGCTAGAACATAACTTTGAGTGCTACCAGAATTTAACATAAAACTGCATCAGCGTATTGACAGAATACCTTTTGAATGATTTCTTTTTTTTTTAACCTCTAGACTGGGAGCAGCCCAAGGTGAAAAGACTGTTTAAATCCTCAGCTGTTGCTTTGGAAGGAATAAGTGTTCTTTGTGTACAGGTGAATTTAACACAGCTGAAAATTTGTATTGGGTTGAAAGTCAAATTTTTGGTCAGACCTTGGTCATATCACCACAACCTTTAAGGTCAGTGGGAAAAGTATTCTGTACTTTGTTACAGCAATGAAAGCTTCATCTGGGCTGCATTAATCTGTGTACTTAACTGCACATCCTTTGGTGAAAATGAAGTTGTCGTAGAAGGTAGACTTTAACCTGAGTACATACTTGTAAGCGAGAAAGATTGTGTCCTGGCAGCATGCTGTTTCGCACACTTGTGCCTAGAGTTACACTTGAAATCAGTGTGTGCATTAAGTTGAAATGTAATCACAAAGACATCTCGATGTCTGCAAAGATATGTTACTGCTTAGGGTATTCTCCCAGTATCACAGGTGTAAAACCAATTATATGCTAAAGTAGTGATCTAAAGAAGTATTTCAGAAAGACACACTTTTTCACTTCTGATTGTTCATATTGTAGTTACTGAATGTTTTAAGAAGTTACTGCATGCATACTAGTGAGACTTGTCAGTTGTTAAAGGGAATGGATAGTATGTGCTTTTGTGAATTGAAAAAAAAAAAAACCTGTAAGGCAAAGGGAATACTGAAGAGATATTTTCAATAAAATAAATAATACTCAATTGATATAAATGGCATTTCTTTTGATTTGAGATCAACTTTTTTAAGTTTAATTCAGGTATTTAATATCACCATTTTAAAATCTGTTTCCAGATTTTCCATAAGTATGAAGTATATTAGTGCAACCATCGGAGCTAAACATCTAAAACCTTTTAAATTACTTGGCTGGAGATTTTTACTTGTTTGAAATGTGCCTAACTTTTATACAGGTAATGAAGTTTTGAAGGTCCTTAATATTTTTGGGTTTTAGAGGATAACTAGGTATTTATGTAACTAAACTTTTGACTGTGGCAATATATGGAATAGCACATAATTCTTCAGAAAAGCTTACAGAAACCACTAAAGATGGATACCTGTTTTACAGTTAGAAAAAGGCTACAGTATTTGACGTCTATATTGATAACTATAACAGTTGATAACGATAACAGTTGCACTATAAGCTTTACAAATACAATCAGTCTTATAACCATTTGGCTTCGTCTGAGCAAATAAGGAGGAGAGGGAAAAGGGAATTTGAAAATCTTTAAAAATGAAAAAGGCAAAACTAGTATGCATTAGTCCACTGACAAAATCGTGCCCCTCCACTACTGTTTTTCATTAAGCATGACTTAAACAATAGACCATACACAATGCAGCGTAATATCTCTCCATAATGCATTTTGTGGATAGAGTACATTCTGCAAATTTGTATTAGAAATAATTGTTCATCTTTTCACTTGAAGTTACCTAAGCTAAAGGATCATGACCTAGGCATTGTTATGAAGCTGAAAGATAGCAAGCACAGCGCTGGAGAAGAGTGAATTAACATATAGTTGATTTACACTTTGTACAGGACTGTCTTACACTGCGAAAAAGGTATTCATTTCAAGTTGGATGTACTGCATGTTCATGTAATGGTTTAGGACTTTAATGAGTGGCATTTAAGCTGTAAATACTGTATACTATTTCTCATTTTTAACCAACTTTTTAATTTCCCTATTTGTGTACAGTTCTCTATGTACATATAAAACCCCACATTTTAAGAAACTTTTGTAGTTAACTTTTGCATTTTAATTGCAGTAACGATATAAATATGTCCATTTGGCTCTTTGTTTAGTTCTAAGTTTTCATTGTATGCTTTCAGGTTCTTTTGAAAAGCAGCAATAACAGTTGGACAATTATTAAAGTAAAAGTTTTTTCTCCACAATTTCCACTTCCATGCTTTAGAATGGAGGCACAGGGGAACACTTGTCCAACTGTAAGATTTCAAGAGCCTTTAAGTAGTTTTTGTCTTTTTTTGTGATAGGAAATGTTTCAGAGTAGCTTATATACAGAATTTACAAATCAAACAGAATTTCTCATGCTCATTTGATTAAAAGTTTCTTTTAAAATATTTTTGTAAACTTCCCATAGCTTATTGCATGAGCTTATAAATAAGTAATCAAAAGCTATGTGTTGACCTCTGTATGAAATACTCTGATAACAAAAGCTTTACACTTTGTGAACCTGAGTTTCATGTACAAATGTACACATAAAATAAAGCTGAAATTAATACTTAAGTGATGCACTTTCTTCTAGACTGTGGTGGTATGTTCCTGCAAGGATCTTATTTCTGCTTTATAGATAGAAAAAAGTCCTCAGTGGGACCTGTGTTGGCACAAGACTAAAGTGTGTTGTGGGTGAGACTTTTTGTTTCACCATTTTTTTCACACATTATTTTAATACCTAAGGCCTCTGTTTCTGATAGTTAAATTCTAGCATGTGGGGAAAAAATGCCTGAGGGAATGAAACATATGTAAATGACTAGTTACAACAGAAACGGAGGCACCTGCTTTTGTGGTTATAACAAGGATTTGTTTATGCGACCAGATATGCACAGTTTAAAAAACAAATCGGTTGCAGAAATGAAAACCAGATTGATGTAGTTAATCATCAGATTAAGCCAGCTCACAATGGAATGCTGTTTGGGGAAAAATATGCCGAGTCAATGTGATGTAAATGTTGTTATCTAGGGTTTTTTGTTATTGTTGACCTGCTCGGGTAGATGCCATTTATTCCTGCTTTTGTCACATATGCTTTGTTTTTAAGGAAGTCTAATTCACCATGATGGTATTAGTCATTCCCTCTTGGAGATGCCATTTGGACAATGTATAATGTAAGCTTTGTGTTGCTTACTTTAAATAAATGGTATGGTTTTATTTGCTTTATATTTTATTAAATCAGTCTGAGAACATTCACCAATAAATCTGTATCTCTTCCATGCAGACTGAAAGTACTGCTTTGAGAGATGGCATCACAATAGTTAACTTCTTATGAAGAGCTTAAGGAGCTTTAAAGAGTATAAAACCAGGTGGCTATGTCTTGACATAGTGGTGAAGGGGGTTTTTTAATTTGTAAGTTAAAGCTGCTTTCAAGATGAGCTTTTATTGCAAGTGGTGGAGGCACAAGAAGGGAAATTGTTCTGGAGGGAAAGATTCAAACTACCTGAATCTTCTGATTATGAAGTCTGGAGGGACTTGTATGAGGTACAACGCAGTATTGCACAGAAGTACAAGCTTTTATTTAAGCTGCTGTAGTTTTGTACCCTGTGTGGGCTAACAGCCTCTGCAGAACAGTGGGGTACCCCTGGGGTCCGCCTCTGACTGCAGCAGGGATGCCTCACCACCCCCGGTGCTTCCTGGCCGCCTGCCCCGTACTGCTGCAGGAACATCTGTGAAAAACTGAGCTGTGTCGCATCAGGAACCGGGGGGACAGCAGGAGCCGAAAGCGCCAGAGCTGCTCCAAGGTAAGTCATCCCCGCTCCCAAACTGGAGCCCCCTCTCTGGGAAGAATGACATCCAAATGCCATTTATAATATGCAAAAATGGCTCATTCAGAACTAGTTTGGGCACTTGTTTTCCTTCTTGAAAAATTAGGTTTTTTTTTTTTTAAGAGATACCTTCTCCCAAAGAACAGATTTTCTTGCTTTCTGGAAATTTTAGTTTTGGGGGATGGTGTTAATCCATTGAATCTTACATTGCTTCACAGAAAGGTGTTTAAATCAGTTTCACTCTTTGACACACAAGAGTGTGTTTCATATTTTCAATACCAAAACTAATTAGCCTGGTGAGGTGGATGATACCAGAATAAAATTCCACATTAATGTTTTATATATTAAAAAATTTATAACATGTCTGCATACATATATGTAGATATAAGTATAGATGTATAATGTGGAATTTTATATATATGTCCATGTTTAGTTGAACTGCTAATACTGGCTATAACTAACTCATGTAAATAATGAGGGGTTTTACCCTTTCCTTTAAAAACAGTAGCTGTTATTTCTCTTTTTTAACTATTTCTAGTAAGCTTGGGCACAGAAATATAGTGTAGGTGGAGCTTGTTCAACTATGAAATAGGATACATGTTTTTTACATGCATGAAGACCTAATTTTTTATTTCAAATATGTTCCTTTTGTCCAAATTCATTACGGTACGTATCAGCCCAACTGTGTTGACAAATTACAGAACAACGCTGATTACTGACATTCCAGGCATGATAGATATTGGCAGTAGCAGTTTTCTTGATTGTTAAAAGCTGAATGAAAATATTATTGTAGACTAGCAGCTTAAAATTTTATCAGTAGGCAGGGAGCCAGAGTAATCAGCTGTCTGAGCATATAGTTTCCTATTTAACATGTAGTCTATTTCAACACAGTTATTCCAAAACCAGGCAAAGCTATCCCTTTGCACAGCACCTAACTATCAGCTGAGTGGTACCTTTGTACAGTGGTTGTGTTTTACTTTAGAGCTGTCTAAACTGACCCTGGTGCTATTATAAAAAAAGCTACCTTAAAAAGGAATGTTTCTTTCTTCAGTGCTGTAGCAGTTGCAGCTAATGCATGCCTTACTGGGCGTAGCTTCTGCTTTTAGTACAATCCTAGCACCCTCCCTCATTGTAGGCATTCGATGTTATTTGTTGTCCGTTAACTATTCAGCGTGAGCCATTGCTTCATTTTTTTTGCTCAGCCACTACCTGGGAGAGGCGTGCAGCCCTGTTCCTAGCCCTGGGCAGCCTAGAGCTGTAGTCTCTGACTGTTCCCCTGCTGTGCTAGCATGCGGGCACAGGACCTGCCCCAAATAGGCTGTAACTAAGTGTGAGACAATGGAAAACGGTCATCTAAAGACAGGATGGGAAGTACAAGGTAATAGACTGCCTTGTCCGGCATGCTAAAATGATAGGGTTTAAATAATTGTATTTTAAAAGCCATAATTAATCCTGTTATCACAAAGCTAAGTAACTTGAGTGATTAGGGGTAAAGTATAATAGTGTTTGAGAAGTTAACGCTGGATAGTGATGTGACAGGGCCCATTGGATGTGGGTGAAAATATCTTGATAGCATATAGGATGGCTTGAGCGGCACAAGCTAGGGAATACCTTGAAAGCAAAAGCAAGGAAATTAGATGGGATGGAGAAGCAGAGCAAGGGATGGGGTGGCCACGACTGGGTTATGGCAAGGACCTTTGTAGTGTGTGAAAGGGAGGAGCAAGGAAAGGTGTGTTTCTCAGGGCTGGGGAACTGCAATGGTACTGCAATAACATGAGGGTAGATGGTGTGAGCTTCGTCTGAAAGGCTAGTTTTCAAATTGCTTGTCCTCTCTGTCGGAGGGATTTATTATTCTGCACATAAAAATGTAGATATCCACATCAGAGATCATGCTTCAAGTTTACCATTTCGAATGACAGCAGTGCTGTCTGGGGAGGGAAAGAAAGTAGTGAGATACGGAAGAAAATAATAATGTATTCTGCTGGAAGAATTGCAGACAGGTTCTAGGGAATCTTCATACTTCACCCAGCACTCCTTCAGAGGCAGGTGCTGCACAAATGTACACACCCAGGGCTGTTGCCCTCACGTAGGAGGACTGCTTCCTCTTTTCATAGAGTTCTTATTCTGTGTTCTTCAGGGTCCCACCAGTTCAGAAAACTCCCGCCTCTGTTGAGTAATGCCAAAATAACTCATGCAAACTGTTCATGTTCAAATAATATTTAACTTATTGTTATCTAAATTGTTAGGCTAGGGAATATTAGAACAGGTGCTTTGCCAAATTAACCTTCCACATCTTCAAGAAAATATTTTTTCTTGATTGTTTTTAAAACAAGCAAACAAAAAGAACCAACAAAGCATTGAGTACCTCACTGCAGCAGATCACACGCTCTGAATTTTTTCCTGAACCTTAAGAAATATATAATCCTTACATTAGAGGATTATTATTGTAAAATGATGGGATGGTTTGTTTCCCTGGCACAGTAACTTGTCTAATATTTAAGTAAACCACCTGCAAAGCAAAAGTTCTGTCACTAGGCGGTGATCTTGGCCTGTGCATGCTTTCTCTCTTCCTCCCTTCTCTCCCCCTTTCCTCCCACCCTGTGCTTCTAGATAATGACCAAAGCAGTAATCCCCTTTTAATGCTGCTTCTGAATATTGTGCCTACAAAGGTAAAAAGTCTTAGCATTTAAAGACTTAGGGCAAACTGAAACAATTAATCCTATGTTTTTTCCTCTCAACTTTATCTTTGCTTATGATGTCCGGTACTCAAGGCATTATTTATTATTTATGGTTGGTAGTGTGCTTAACATTGTGCTATATAACGTGACTACTTCTAAAAGTCAGAATAAGAACTACAGGAGCAGGTGAGAAAATCCAGAACTGGAACACTTAAATGTTAAATCACTCTTTACCTGACTAGCAGAAGAAATGGATTTTTTTTTTTAAATAAAGGAATAGAATGATAGTGTGTTGGTTTGGGAACGCAGGGCAAAAACTTTTGCCTGGTGACATGTAGTAAGGAAACAGTAAAAGTGAGAGGGGACAACAAACTGGGACAAAAGGTAGTATCTTCTTGAGACTTGACTTCTATTTGTCTTGCTACAGTGGGTGCTTTCTTTGGTACACCTTCTTTCTTTCCATGTAGTGCAGCTTTAACTCAGCAACTCTTGCAGGCATCCAGTGACACACTGGGAATTTTTCAGGAATTTACTAAACATGGTTTGTCTTCTGTATTTGCTAATGCAGGTCAGGACTCAGGCTTGCAGAGCCAAACTTTAGACTCACCTCTCTCAGTGCATGGCCATTGCATTAAAGCTTGCTGTCATTCCACTGCGTGTTTTGGAAAGTGAAGTCCCCTTTGGCTTTCTAATTAGTCAGCTTCCTCTGCTCCTAAATATGAAACGTGTTTCCAAAGCAGAGATTTTTGGAGGTATTAAAATGTGAACAAAGCTCAAATTCTAGTTCTTCAGGTTGTGTATGTATCGCTGGCCATCTTTCTGCACAAGAAAATATTGTGAACAGAGAGAAAAAATTCTAGAAACTAAAAAGGTATTTTCAACTCTGACCATTTATTCCTATTGTTCTTTGAACATTTTGTTTCAACAAATTCCAGAGTAACCGATGTACCGAAGATTTTCTTGCAGTTTTCTTCTCCCTAGCTCTAGGATGGGGAAATAGAATTGACCTAATCACCCTTCAGCTTGTTATTGCACCCATTTGTAATAAAGAAACCCCTTTTTAATGTTATCCTGCTCTTCTGCCATTCTGTAGATAGCAATAGTGATTAGTTTGTGTTATGTTAAACAGTTCGCCCATTAGGTTGAGGGGGGAAACCCATCAACAACAAAAAACCGAACAAACAAAACGGGGGGGGGGGGGTGGGGGGGTGGGGGGGGGGTGTTGTGGGGTTTTTATGTGAGTGAGACTTGTATACCTCATACCTCCCACCTCCAGAACTTCGAGATTCCTGGTTCAGATATGAGATACTTGAGGAAGAAACACTTCAGTGCCAAGACAGAGTTTTGCATTTTAATCTTTGCAAAGGACTAACCATGTGTTTGGCAGTCAGGGTAACTTCTTTGCAGACTAGAGAGGATTCTGGTCAACTCATGCCTTGACTGGCGGGTCTAAGGAAGATCAGCCTTAAAGCAACCAGATCAGTCAAAATTACATTAAAATCTCAAAGGCAATTGTGAGAGAAACTTACCAGTTCCCACTGGAAGTAGAGCTATTTTGCAGGACCTCATCTCCCATGGGAGAGATTCCAAACCGTCCTGTAGTGAACTTCAACTCCACCCGCTGTTACAGTGGAAAGTGCCCGAAATTCCTGGTATAAGCGTTAAAAAAAATAAAAACCACCCCATACTTTCACTTATCTGCCTAAAGTCACATAATCACAGTGATTGCATATACCCAGGGCTGAGCCACTCATTTTCATATCTAAATTTATGACTTGAAGCCTGATTCCACCTCCCAGAAGGCCTCTTAAAAATAGATATTTGAACCATTCAGTTAGTGTGACTTGGACTTGATCATCGTTTTTCTGCTCGGTATATTCCAGACTGGGTGATCCTTTTGGTAGATTGGTTTCAGACAAACATGATGATTTGAGGATGCAGTGTTGTAGAACATATTTTCTTATATATACATTTAAAAAAAAAAAAAGGAAAACTCAACCCTATTTTGGAGCAGAAAGAAGAATGCTAGGTGACTGAATGCAGAAAGAGCTCTTAAAAAAAAAAATTAATGTAGAATCCCAGTCTTTATTGAAACTTTTTACCACTACCACAATAGAAATAACAGTACTTACATTGCCTGCTGTATCTGACAATTTATATCTTGATTGAGAAGTATGCTATGGTATAGTATTAACAAACACAGCAGACAAGTTTGTTCATGCTATTTTTATTTATTTTATAATAGTGTATTATCCTGCAATGAAATGGGGGGGGGGAAGGAATGACTTCAGCCTTTGGTGGTCCTTTGCATTTAAAGTGAGTTCCTTTTTGGATCAGTAAGATAGTCATGCCTTTATGTTTAACTGTCAGCTTCTGAGTACAGGTTTCAAGTAGCTTAATAATATAAAAAAGACTTAATCTTTTAGGATTTAAAGATGTAGGGTTTTTGGTTTATTTTCAACAGTCTTTTAGAGTGCTTCTGCTTACTGAAGTCATGCAACTAATTATTTCAACAGGCTGAAAACTGTTAAATCTAATCTATAAACATCTTTGAGATATCCTGTGGAAACTTCCATTTGAAATAAAAATGGTAAGTCCCTGTTATAAACTTTCAACAATGCCAATAACAGCAATATTCTGCCCTTCACCATAGGTTTGAGGGGTGAGTTTTCGAGAAAGTTTGCAATGCAGTAGTTGAATGTTCTTGCCTTTGAGGAGCCTCTGAGCACATACAATGTAGCCTGTGGATCATGTGTTTGAAAGGTACTTTAACTAAACTGTAAGGGAGAGATTTATTACTCCAATAATTAAACAGAAAGAGTAAAGCAAGCATTTATTAACTGCCAGAGATTGCATCATCGGCCATTGTTCCTGCTGTCAAAATACTAACTTAGAAGTGGTAGAAGATTCATTGAGTAAGTTCAAATAGTTCCAATTTTGAACCTGAAACTTGTAGAGCTGTGAGTTTTGAAGAAATAATGCCTTCATTTAAAAACAGAACAAACAAACAAAAGTCTAAATAGTCTGACCTGTTGCAAAGCAAGTCCATACCTAAAGGTCAAACTGAGTTCTGGAAGTGCGGGACGAATGAGTACTGGTAGCCACCTCCTGAGACTAAACAGTACAGCATACACCCTCTGAAACCCAGTACCTATCAGTGCTGCGGTCATATGAAAATATGCAGCTAAGGCTGATCAAGAGATTGGTGCCCCTGACTCTGGATGTCAACGTGAGAGAAGGGCACAATCTCCTTTAGTGAAGTCTCAGTGTTAGCTAAACAACAAACCCTACCCAACTGTAAAAAAAAGTGCATTTGAGGCTTTAAAGAGTATATTTGCTGTTTGATAAAGTGTCTATTACAAATCTTAAATCAAATGTCTGCAAGGTACAGCCTAGTATTAGGCTCTTTCAGTCTTCTCTTCTGATCTTCCTCCAAGTGTTTCACACTGGTCTCCCTTGGTTCATAAAGGTTCAACCTACTAATTTCACCCTATACCTAAATTAGGGACTTGGGACTGAACATCTAATAGCCCCATGCCAAAAAGAGCAGAAGCAGATGGTGCTGCACCTGTGTGAAAGTATTAGCGATTGTAACATGATCTGCCCAATTACTTCCTCTGAATAATAGATGGGTCATGACCAGGTTATATCAATTGATCTTTCCAGCTTCTCTTCTGTAATTGTCAGGAAATTTCCCCTTCCAGGCTCAGTTTCACAAACGTGTAATTTAATAGGGGCATGGTTGAATTGCTTGGCTATATGAAAATAAAGGCTGAGAGCTCAAGAACATAAGAGCATGCACAATTTGGTGGGATGGGGTGGAGGGTCAAAACATTTATTGTTAGTCCATGGTGGAAAAGAGCCCTGCAAAAGGTGAACTTGGTGTTAGTTTTGAATCTCCCCAGAGCTTGCACGATCTCTCCTTTTGTATAAACAGCACAGGGAGTCAGAGTATGTCCTAAAAGACTGACCTAAGCTTTAGGTGTGAGCAGCTTTAAGGCTAGCTTGCTTCTCATTGCTTTCAATAGGTGCTACTCTATTGCTTTCTCGTTCACAGGTTCTTGACGTGGCTTTTGCAGCAGCACTCTTCTGAAAGGCCGTTACCTACCTGCACTGGTCCCTGCTCTCTTCTGGTTCCCCTGGCCTCCTGTAACTTTCCAGTGAGTATGAGATTAAGTAAAAATATGGAACGTTTTTTTTTCATTACTGTAGTCAGCTGAGGTATTTTGATACAAAGCAATAAGCTTCCAGGTATGCCTTGGCTTATACATAACATATACTTACCAGGATAAAGCAAGCTGGAGTGAAGGAGTAATTCTTGGTGTGTACCACTCCTGCAACTCACGCAATGCTATTCAACTGCTCCTAACAGGTTTTTAAGGGTTTCTAAATTTCAGCAGTCTGCCAGGTCATATTCATGCTGTATGTTTGCTGGCACCTATGCTGGATATATTTCAGTGAGGATAATTTTCTTTCAAATAGCTTTTAATTCCTGCTGGAGGTGTCTCTCTGACTTCCCATTTTTTTAACTGATACTCTTTTAAATGGTTTGATTTATGTTCTGATATGAAATTACAGCTGCTTTTACATGTCTCTGCATGACCCCCCCCCCCCTTCCCCAGTTCCAATAGAGCTATTTGTCTTGAACTGCCTGAGACGGTTGATATTACAAATATGATGTTAGGCATAAGCACTGTCAAATATTCCTCTTCTCCAAGATTTGCTTATGGCTGCATCTTATTGACTGGATTCCTTAAATGGGCTATGGAAAAGAGAACTTCTCCTTCATGCAGCTTGAGATAGAAATTAAGCAGCCTAAAAATAACTTTTAAAAATAAAATCTATGAGAAGTATGAATTAAAAGAAAAAACACAATTATACTAGGGGCAAGCAAAATTATTGTTTGCTCCCTACCCATGGGAATCTGTTTCCAGGTGCTCTAAGAATGTGCAGTACCTGTTTGAGTGAATGCACTTAGACTCCTTTTAGCTATAGAAATGTGGTAAGTCACTTACGCCAGACAAAAGGACATCAGTACAGAGAATGTGGTTCTTGGTTTTTAGGAGCAAGGGGAATCATATGGGCATACAACAGTAAAATCTCCTCTCCTTTTTGTTCCTTGGTACTCTAGGAAAGACAATCTACTAGGGAGCAGAAGGGAAATTCAAGCTGAAGATGCACAAGGTTTTTGCAAGGGTGTCTATTTTACAGGGTATTGTTGTTCATTTGCTTTTCTGCCATGAGGATTTTGTGTTGCAGCCGGAGTGGAGAAAGGGGAAAAGATGTATTGGTGTAGTCTCATCTTTTATTCTAGAATTAATAGGGTTATTTTGGAAAAATAATTTACAAAACAATTCTAGGATTATAGCTTAAGTTAACAATATTCCTTAGCTGGATGAGCACTACCACAGCTTTAGTGAATATACAGTGTTTTAAATTTACTTTTGATGAGCTGCATATCCTAAAATCTCTGGTATGTTTTTCCTAAGCCAAAAGACACTTAAAAAGAAAAAAAACAACCAAACAACAAAAAAACCCCAGACACTCATGCCACTTCAAAACTTTTCAATGATCCAGGATGTATCTTGAAATATATTGATGATTTCATCCTTTGCAGATGACTGTTCGTATTGCAAATGCCACCATAACAAGCTATTAGTTTGTTCTGAAAGATGATGTGTATTGAACAGGCTTGGCAGTAGAACAATTTTCTTCCTGTAAGCATTCATCATTTTCCTGGGGCAGTGGTATCAGGAGAGAAGGGCTGAAGGGGTAGGGAAGGAGAATATGAAGAAGTCCTATTGCTATTTTCTGTGGCATCTGTACTGCCTCAGTACTGAATAGTATTTATAAGCCCTTCGGGAGAATTACTGTTATTTTAAACATGCTCTGATGTATTTTCGTAGAAAAACTTTGGGTAGATGTTTCATGCCACTGACTTCTGTAAGTTAGTGCTCCGTATTTCGCTGAAGCAGCAATAAAAGCAAACCATACATTAGTAAATGCATTTCACCTATAATTCTTTGTTGCTCCACACTTCATGGGTTCATGGGTGCATTGATCCAATGCCAAAAGAAGGGGTCAGTTTAGTTTTAAATCATTACTCTTGTGATAACAGTTCAGGCTCTGATGAGGGATAAAACATACCATGTGCAATGGCTATGTAAACAAATTGCGTATGGACAGGCGCAACCTCAAACACTTCAAAACAACGGAGGGGCTTGCAAGGTAAGATCTGTAGGGCCTGGCTTCCTATGGGTGTTTTCCAGAATATGAAATTAAGGTGAAAAAGTAACTATTTCTGAAGTAGGAGGGTCCACATACATAGTTATGTGGGAAAGGTTAACCTAGATTATGTGTAGACAAGTGTTGTTAAAACAGACCTCTAAAAGTGATGTGTTAAAGGTCAGCATATGGAAGACTTAACTGATGGGCCCTATATGGTGCTGACAGAAATATCTAAAGACCCGGATGACTTCCAAAAACTGTTTGATCACCTTAATTACTGACTAAAGCAGTGATGACAAAGTCCTAAAACTCTTCACCTTCCCCCCCCATCACAATATTTAAAGAATCCAGCAAAAATGAAGTAGGAATTGCTCAGCAGCCTGCCTACCTGTGCCTGCAGCGTGGTGGCACGTTGCACACCCCTACTCCCCTTCGCCTACATGAAGCAGCACCTTCTGTTCCTCCAGAAGTGACTTCTGCCATCAACAGCAGTATGCTATGTCGATATCTGGAGAGAAAAAAGCTCCATGCATCCATTAGGATATGTTTTCTTACGGGCAAATGAGCAACTAGTGAGAGGAAATGTCCTGTGGAAAAAGTTGCTGAGTGATGTAGGGCGGTAAAAGGAAGCAAATGAGTAGTTGGTGATTTAGAGTGAGAGAGAGAGAGATGTTACAGGTCAGTTCTGGCAGTGAGAAACAAGGTATTTCAAGCTAATTAGCTGGAAAAAAAATTGGCATGTTTTAATTTCCTGAACAATTAGGACGAATAGAAATGTATTCTGCTTTCTTTGGAAAACATTTTTTTAAAGCATATCATGTTAGGAAAAGCATTAAGGATCTGCAATAACAGAAATGGGAAGTCTAATAATCAGCTAATTAAACCTAGACAATAGATCCAGCCCTCATAAATAAGATCACTGTCTGTCTTCTGGTTGGCACTGAATGAAATCAAACCTTTTACAAAACATGTTTTGAATGAAGGCTAATTCAATTCCATATAGTGGCAGCTTATTTTCTTAGGAAAAAAAAATATTACAATAATAAAACAAAGCAGCAGGGCATTGATCTTGTAAGCTGAAAAGGGAAGCGTGAAACTTTGACGGTGAATTTAGAGTGCCAACAAACTTTGGGGGAGCAGGTCTTCAGTAGGTACAAAAAATCAGAGCTTCATTATTTAGCTTCATTTTGTAGATGGCTTTACAGAAGTCTGGGGCAACCTAGACACCTAGTCAAATTGTTTCACAAATTGTACAAATGGAGAAAATCTTTAGCCGGGTGTTGAGGCTATGTGGGAGGGAGAAGTCCCTTCTGTTCATGGTCGAATGGCTCACCCCCCTTTTAGTCTCAAACCCCACAGCATCCTCGTGGCAACCTCATTACTTGCCTGGAAGTTAGTCGTAAGTATAAGTGCATATTTTTAACCTTCTTGAATGTGATCAGCTTTCTGTACTTGCAGGACTGTCAGCTCTATCACTGTACAGCAAGTGGAAAGAAGGGCAATTGATGCCTATGACTTTCTGTGCCGGATCAGCGCTGCCGGCCCTGCTGGGAGGCCCCTGTACTGGGCTGTTCCACTCTTCTTAAATTGATCATTTTAGGTTAAGCTTTGCCAGAGTGGGTTCCTGGGATAGATTTTGTTTTTCACCTTTGAACAATACCAAAACTGGCACACTACCAGGAAGGGCAGTGGCTGGGGTGGGTAGGAAGGAAAGAATCATATAGGAAGTAATTGTGCAGGAGGCTTTTGAGTATGAGGAAGTAGAACCCAAGAGTCAGGTCTATAATAGGTTCGTCATGAATACATATGTTCAGCTATAAGCGGAATCTGCATAGAAAATTGATCTATTTTTTGTTTGCAGGCTTTGTATCACCTTTCTAATGTGCTGTTCTTGTTTTTCCCAAACGCATTCATCTCTGCAGGTCAGTCTGAACTGGAAAATTTAAATGTGAGCAACTCTGAACGCTGGGGAAAATTCAGGCTGCAAATCCCAACCCAGGATTCATACTCATCTCTGGTGTGTGTGTGAGACTGAGAGAAAGAATCACCTGGAGATTTGAACTTTGGTGGAAAACCAGCTGACTCTCCGGGAAATGTGGAGTGGGCATGGGATGGAGGGAGGAGACCTGCAATTCTTGCACAGCTCAGGTACTTGCAAGGACTGCATTTTCTCTAGTAATGGAAACAACAAATGTCCTGACTTCCCAAACCACGTAGTGCTCTTAACTGCCCTTGGATGGACAGCTTTTTCTGTCTATCCAGAGCGGGCACACTACTGCAAAGAGACGTAATTTGGGAAGAAAGGAAGGAACAGTCTATGGAAGTGAATGACTGACGTTACAACTTTTATTTCTATGGCTCTGCATTTCTTCAGAAGCACAAATGGGGGCAGAGGAGAAGGGGAAGCTTTGTCAGTATGTGGATTATCAGTGAAGCAAAGGGCTTGATTGTCTTAAATGCGCTTCCGAAAACAGAAAATAAAATTAATGGCAACCTTTGGGTTTTTCTTCAGGAGGCAGTTATGCAGGCAAATTGCACTTGTTAAATAGTTTTTTAGCACTTTCTCTGATCAGGTTGACACTTTCTGTATTCTTAATTAGAAGCTGCTGGATTGCTTGAGGATAATTTTCAGTCCTTGCAAGATGAGAATGACTAGTAACTTGTTAATCTTCATTTAATTTTAAAAATACGGTGGTCTAAACAGTGCCTTCTGAGGTGTGTGAGAGGTTGTCATGTAATGGGACTTAGAAATGGAGCACGACATAAACAGCACTACTGACAGCCAGGCAAAAAGACGCCTGAAGAAACAGTGCCAGAAATGGAAGTTATTGTACAGGACACCTGCCTGTATTTGAATCTTGATGGTTTTCTGGTCATATGGTGTTACACCCTTGCACAGCAGACCCTTTCCTAGAGGCTCCCTTTGTAGCTGTTTTCTGCTGTGGATGTGTGTTTCGTACTCAGCCATGCATAAATTCTGGATGCCTTTGAGAAATAAGGAGGCAGTGCCTACCTTAGCCTGACTTGACAGCTCTAGTCATTCTTGGGGACCCCTGTGAAAGACAGCCCTGACACAGATAGCTCAGCTGTTGTCTTGGCAGTCTTCCCAGCACTTTCTTTTTTTGGTATGCAGCTTTCCTACCTAGAATGGAATAATTTGGGTGCTTTTTTCCAAACTATTTTTGCTGCTTTTATGCTCTGCTTTTTTTTTTTCGTTGTTTGTTACAATTCAGCTAATCATCCCCGGCTTTAGGCTTGGCACGAAGGCTTTTATCCTGCTGTTGAAGTGGTGTGTTGTGAGGTGCACTGGGATACTCTGCTAGGGAGAAGTGATCTCCGATATCAAAGAATTTTTACACAGCAACACCACAAAGATCTGTTGTTCGTACTGCTATTGGCAGGAATATCTGGAACAAAGAAGCAAATGAGCTCTTGGGTGTTTCAGATCTGGAAGAGAAGCAGCAAACCTCAACGCTGAAAGCAGGATTCACGGAAGTGTAATGTAGTTGCTTTCTGAATTCTGGGGCACTCTGATCTTCCCTTCCTTGGTTCTCAGAAGGACACCGTGAGTTACGCTTCTCCTGTGAAATCTCATGCTGCATCACATACTACTTTCATGCACGGCAGAATTTTTTCTGTCACCTTAGCAAGGGTGTTTTGTTCCGTCTCCCATTCCTTCCCCCCTGTCTCCTGCAGCCTATGGGACTTGGCCAGTCAGCCAAAATCAATAATTAATAGTGATTAACAAATACTTGCTGCAGTTATTTCACAATCTGTTTGTTTGCGCAGACTAGTCACTGAACAATGGCAAATAGAAGGAGTAAGGATCTTGGAGTGTTTATGCTCAATTTATGAGCCGCAATGAAGTGACTACTTATCTATGAAAGTAATACAATGCTTAAATGAAAAGGGTAAGAAAGCCAATTTAAAAGGATGGGTTTAATCTTCCTAGCTGGTGGCTAACACTGCATTCAGACAGGTAGTTATTTGTAATATACTACGGAAATATCCATTTACCACCATATTGTGGCATTTACTTTATTTTCAATGTGTTGTGGGTGCATATGCATATTTAATTTTTTTACCTGTTCAAGATTCTTACAACTACTTTCTGCTGTCACTTTAGGGTTAGTCCGTCTCAAAACCCTTAACTGTTTTGTTTTGTTTTCAGAAAAACAGCCAGAAGTGACAAAACTTGCCAAATCTTTCCCTTTCCTTGAAAGCGCAGCTGGCTAAGGGAGCGCTGCTTTGCGAGGACTTTTGCAACCTTTGTTTTTGACTCCTCTGGAATGTGACACATTCTTATCGCAGTTGCCTAAGAAGGCTTTGGTTGCAGGTTTATCATATACTCCAGGCTCATGAACTATTTCCCTGGGGACCACGCTACATTCTTGATTTGCATGGCGTCTCGTGGCCAGCCAGCACCATTCAATTCCTGTCCTCTTGGCATCCTGTCTTAGAAAATGACCTTCCATTCTCCCTCAGTATCTCCAAGTTGCTATTGAAAAAGTGCCTGCTGTTCAGGAAGACCCACAGGGGTGTCTGGCAAGAGAAAACAGCACTTGGGTCTAGGAAGTTGCAGTGATGCATATACACACACACACACACAGACAGTCATCTCAGGAAAAGCAGAGATGTTTATGTTCCTGTCTTTGAAATGATAAAGAATACAGAAAAATTCCAAATATGTACAGTATGAAACAGGTGCAGAGGAGCCCGGTGACACACAAAGGGCAATGCATAAAACCCCAGCTTCCAAAGCACGGGGTGAATTCGCGCTTTGCAAAGTGCAAATTCGTCATTTAGTTCCAGCATACAGTTGGGCAGATGCCAGGGGGTTTTTTTGTGTGACGTTTTATTTTAGTTTTTTTACAGAATTCTGTTTTGGGAGGAAGAAAATAAATAATCCCTTTTAAGGAATTCATTGCCAAACCATCTTGCAGTTCTTGAATGCTAATACTGTCAACATTAAGACGTTTCTAGGCTTGGCAGGATCCCTATAGAACAACATTTTTAATCCAATCTGCACTTAATTGATTATCTTAATTGAGGACACATGTAAAGCTGTTACATTTTTTGGAACAGGTGCCCACTATCTCCTCTACACAGGGGAATGACCCTCTAAAAATCACATTTTGCTGACAGGAGAAACTCTTATTTCCTTAACCATCTCAGAAAAAAGTTAACTGTCATTTTATCCATGAGAATTCTCATAATGGCACAGAAAAATATTTCTTTCATCTTACACTCATTAAACTGTCATTCCAGACTTTAACTATGCCTTCCCAATTGAGAAAACGTAACAATAAGTTCCTGATTTATTTTGTAGCAGTTCCTTGCAAATCTTACCGTTTCCAATTCAGCAAGATGAGTAAATGCACATTCAGCTGCATGCCTGTTGTTTTCAATGAGTTAAAGGTGGGGGATGCGCTTAAATTCCTTGCTGATACGTCTATCCTGTGCTGTCTATTCAGTCTGATATTTTTAAGAAACACAGTCTAGCTACGTTTTAGAAGAGCATTGTTTGTAGGGAAACCCAGTCTGTAGGGAGCATATGCATGTGTATGGTGATTTTTAGAATACTTAGATGAGTGTACACATGAAGTCTCTGCAGCATATAGACCTATGGTGACTTTAGAAAAAAAAAATCATGCTTTTAGTGGGTACAGTCTGGCCAATGTAAAGCATAAGCCCCCCATAGAGTTGTCAAGGGTCTCTTAGGGAAAAGGGAGGAAAGGAGCAATTTATTCCACCTATTGCACTCCTGCTTGGGCTGCATATCTGGGATTACAGGCACTGTGAAGTAGTCAGTGACCCTAAAAGAGCATGTTTGGGTAGGTCTCTGACCATGGCCCCTGCACTCGCCCGGAGGGCGAGGAGTGCCGGAGGCACAGAAAGAAGGGGTCTCGGGCAGGACCAGGTTTCCTCTGCAGGGCGCCGAAGGATGCAGCTCCCCATGCCCGCCCTGAGTTCGGCTGCAAACGTGCATCTCCCCCAAGGTATGGCCTTATTGAGGAGCGCTGTGCTGCAGCTAACAGTAGATAGTGCTTTTTTAAAGGGGAAAGAAAAAAAAGTTAAAAACAATTGTTTTTTTGAAGTGTTTTCTAGAATGTTTAAAAAGCCGGCTAAGGAACAGTGCCCTAGGAAATCTTGGCTCGCTACCCAAGCATTTTTCACTCATGTTTCAGTTTCAAAAATAGCTGTTGTTGTTAAGGCTAATCTCAAGACAAAACAAAGTGGTGGTGATGATGATGATAATAAAAAATCTCCACCTCCCTCAGAGATTGGGTAGAAGTTCATACCCTGATCTATCTTTCAAATGCAGCCTTTCCCCACCATAGCTTTTAAGGCAATTTAACATTATTAGTGACTTAAAAAAAAAAGTCATATCACTGTGGAGCACCAAGCAGGAGTTTTTTCCCTTATCGTTTTAGCGCTAGAGAAATACCAAACCATGAATTTTGTTCTCTTCAGGTATTTATCTTCAGTACTGACAAAGCTGATAGCAAGAGCCAGAGGCTTATGTCCCCAGGTATGTGCTTTTGCGATCCTCTCAATCTCAGCAAGTTTTAGGACTGAATGCCACCTTAATGGTGGTGGGCAGGTTTTGGGTGGGAAAGACATTAAACTACAAAATCTTTCCCCCATTTCAGACTTAGAGGGCATCCTGCTATTGCTCCGTGTCAAGCTGGGTCTGGGAATGCCCAGTAACTCTGTTCTTCATATTATTCCCTGGTCTTTGCCTTGGATCCTAAAATCCAATGATGCAGTATGCCTACAGTCTGACATGGTTATACGGTCCCACGCTGATTTTTATGTTAATCCTTTGATTTGGTTTAACCATGTAGGTTTACACTGATTATACAATAAGCTCTTCAGGTAGGAGCGCTGAATCCAATTGCTGTCAACTATTGCCACTTTAAGTACCTAGTAATATTTGTTCTGACAAGTCCTCAGAATCAGTTATTGAAAAAAAGCAGTTGTTTTCTTCTTCTTAAAAATAAAACAATAAAAATGCCAGTAATTCCTTTTCCCTCTCAGGAAATGTTTAATGGATGTGGTTTGAAGGTTGTTGTTGTTTTTTTAATCTCTTATGACACTTCTATGTCCCTGTTGAATAGAAAGCTGTAAACAAGAAACTTAGATATAATGTTGCTGAAAACCTTTGGTAATAATATCATATTGTAAAAAAAAAAATCTTGATTATTTAAAAACTAAACAAAAATGGAAATATTTTTCCAAAGACTTTTTTGCAGCTAAAAACTTTCCACCATATTTAGAATATATTTATAATGCTGCTCGAAAATTTCTTTTTGATTTAAGTAGTGTTAACAATAAGAGTTCAATCAGCCTTAATTATTACTCCAGTCATTGATCGTTGGAGGGTGAGCATACTCAGTGAAGAGAATATCTGAAACATGCTGCAATTTCTTCCCAAAATGAACTTTTGCTTATCTGGTAATGATACAAATTTTTAAATTTTATTATAAAATACAGCTGAATTTAACCATTAATCTGAACTTTAAAAAGATTTGAAATCTGGGAGGTTCATTGCTAACTGGGATAGAAAACCTTGTTGAAATCGATCACCTGGATTACATTGGGAGACTGCTGATGGTAATATAAAAAACCAAAAAGAGAAGAAATTGCCCAACTGAACTAATACTGGCTCTGTGTACAATATCTTCTCATTCCTGACTAGTTAGATGATGTTTCTTTGCTGGAGCAATTACGCATCCATCTCCCCAGGGGCCCATGTCCTCATGTAAGTGTTAACACAAACATTCCTCTCTCAAAGTTTTTGAGCATGTCCAGCTGAGGTCATGGTAATTAGACATAGAAAAGACCCTTTGGATCACCATGTCTTTCCCCTGCCAATGCAATTCTGTTTTGTTTTTGGTTTGTTTTTTTTTTTTGAGGTGTATTTACAATTGATTTAACAAAGCTTTGGAGAAGTGACTCAAGATGAGGCAAATGCTCTTCGCTAGGGAGACTGTTCCACATTCAACAGACCACAAGAATAGTCTTTTTTTCTGATGTTTTCTTATATTTTTCCTTTGCTGCAATTATTTTGTTCATCAGATATGCACCTGAGAATCCCCAGTAACAATTCAGTTTGGAGCTTGTCCATCATTAGCAACTTCCTACTGCATCATGTTGTGCCTTAGCTCACTCCCTGAGCAGGCATTTGGTTCAGAGCTCAGCACATGATGCGGACTTTCTTAGCTTTTTATTACTCAGTTGTTGAGCCACTTTCTTTCCTGGGAACTCTTAAGCTCTCCTGGGCTTAAAGTCAAGTTTGCTACATGTGAACAACAGCATGTCAAACAAAGTCAGACCTGCAAGTAAAGATCTTGTTTTGAGGGAGGTTTGGGTTGGGGGAGAAATGTTTCTTCTGAGTTCTCCTGCTACTTCTTGTTAGTAATACCACCTCAGTCCAACTATAATTACTGGTGAACACTACCTCTCCCCAACACTTCTTTTGACTATATTTAAAAGATTGATTGTGAGCTCACTTAGTCTGGGCTTACATCATTGTAATTCCATATGGTAAAAACACTCTGGTATTACCATATGGTAAAAAAACATAACTCTGTTGAAAACAATAGCTCTTTGTACCTGTTTTCCCTGGAGTTAACTGGTACAAGTTGGATGTTGGCATTTCTGTTGTCACCACATGTCTTCTCTTGTATGTGCTAATGTATCTATTTACCAAGAGAGGTTTGTCTTTCCCTGACTTCTTCACTGGGTACTGGATGATGGGAAAGCTTCATGTTCTGTCATCTTTAAATAAATACCCTTGTATGTAAAAAAGGGGGGAAAAAAAATTAAGATGTGTTTTCAAAAGCTTGATGAGAAGGAGGCTGCTTTCTAGTTGTAAGTGGTGTTTAAGATATAAACAAAAAGAATTGGGAGATTTGTTTTTTTGAAACCCCCATGTTCATAGCTGTCTCTGCTTTAGCAGGAGGTTGGGCTGGCTGATCTCCTCAGGTTCCTTCCAACCTGGGTTAACCCACGATCCTATGAACCTGTGGTAGAAATGACAGTGGATAATGTAGATACACTGCTTGAGGAAATTTCAGTAAAAAATGATTCAGTAGGAATTAACTGTCTGCTTCTCTCTTGCATAGCTGTGTTTTCACAAAAAGCCACGGGACTTCAGAATTAAGTTTTTTATAATTCTCAGAATTCATGTCCACATTTTCTTTGCTTTTTTCTGATACCAGACACTATAGGAGGCCACAGTTTTGTCACTGGTAAGCTAAATCACCTGCCAAGCTCTGCTTTACAGTCAAACAGTTGCTTTACAGAGAAGATAAAAGCTAAAAAAAAAATCACACAAAACCACAGCACCTTTCAAATAGCATGCAGACAGCAGGGTGCCTTATAGACATCTACGCTTACACAGACACCTTTTGAAATACCAGCAATTATACTGCATGAGGCACTGTTGCTACTCATGTGCCAGTTGTCACTGTTAAAAAGATGACTATTAGTTATATTTCCTCCTTGTGAGACACTATGGAGTTGCTTAGCATTTTGAGCAAGCGAGCATGTTCTCTAAAACACATATCCCTTAAAAAAAAAACCAAAAAACAAAACCCACACAACCAAACAAGTTGGCCTCTTTAAGTGGCATAGGATATTCATGGCATAAATAAAAGCTCACTTTCTGTTGCAGGTGAGGGCTGCTCTCCCTACTGCCACCTCACCACTGGAAGAGTGCCATGAGTATGTACGACACACAGGAGATTGTAAGGGGAGAAAGCAAAAGCAAGTTGTGGAATAAAAAGTAAGTCTATGTCACCAGCTCCAGTGTTAAAATATTTTTGTATCCATTACGCAGAGTTCTGATTCCTGTCCCTACACCACTGTGGTTTTTTTAAGCACTTCTTAAAATTTCTAAGAACTGCTCTTTTAGGTTCATTGAACTCTTTCACACAAAGAGAAAGAAAAGAATTGAAAAGCTGACTGAAAGGCTGTGAAGTAACGTTGTGCTTTCTAGATGCCTCTTGGTCCTCATGTTGGTCTCACCATGTACTTATAGAAATTGGGAATGTGGAGACAGATTTAGCAAAAGGGTTTGGATTGTAGGAACTTCCAAATCTCTTGCCGTTATACTCTTTTCTTACTCTGTGGCTGGAATTAAAGAAAGAGATGGAGAAACTGAATGGCAGAGGCAGAAAGAGAGTGCTATTCTTGGTGAGGAGGGAGGGGGAACAAAACCAACCAAAGACCTTTCCAAAATATCAACCAGGGCTTTAAATTGTTGTCCCTTTCTTCTGCTTTCTAAGTGTGTAACAGCAAGACAGCTAAACAGAAAATGAACAGGACCTTGTCGTGTAAGGGACTTTGCCAGAAGGGGTGGACATGATCTTTTATCGCCTGTATTTCAGCTGTAGAGTATCCTTGCGCTAACTAGCTGGCACAGTGATAGCATCCTACCTCCTGCATCGCCTTTCTCCGAGCTACACAGCCTTGCAATGGCTGGATGCCTCATGTGAGGGCAGACTGAACCAGAGTCCGGATTCATTCAGTAAGTGGTACTCGTGCGGTAACATACTCCTGTCACTGTACGCTGAGAAGCAAAAGAAGCCTGAAACGGGAGTATCTGCTGTTCTGGCCTTTCTCAGGAGCTCTGTGTTTTGCGAGCCTAATGTTAAGCAATTTCTTGTGTCTGTCAGATTTAATTACAAGCATTTTCAGAGCACAGGAATGAAATAGCTAGCGAAAAGTCTCTAGTGCAAAACTAATCTATGCCACTCATTTTTCATCGTGATACGAATTTTGTACAGTGACAGACAAATTGTATTAGAAATCATGCTCGGTGAGTAGCACTCATTTCTTTGGTTAGTGGCACTAGTTTTAACAAAATGCAAACTGTGCTCTTTTAAAAAAGTCAAAAGGTTGCTCGGGACAGGCAAGCTAGGTGTTTCTCTCACACAGAGCCAAATGAAATACAGTTGATCTTTACCACCGTAACTTGGTTCTGAAGGTACTTCATGTCTCCATCAGCTGCCCAGTTTAGATACCTACAGCCTTTATTAGTACGAAAGTTGAGGAGGGAATTAAACAAGTAGGTGTAGTAAAAGGAGTATTTAAATTTGGTTTTATTAAAAATAATTTTTTTTCTTTTAATTTCTGAATGGTTAAGTTCCAGGTACAGGTCACTATATGGTTTGACACCTACTGCTCTAAAATGATATTGCTGCTTATTTGCATTTGAAGAGGAAAAATCTTCATTGTTATGGGTGAGTAGTCACAGAGAAACTTGCATTAAATCAGAGCTAGTCAATACTGTGCTTGAAAATATATTACCTGGGAAAAGCAACACAGATGCTTGAGAAGAGGGATACTAATTACCATTCTGTTTCTGAAGTAAGTTAGTTCTTGCAGAAATTTTTTGAGGAATCCTGAACAGATTGTCCCCCTTATTTTTTGAGAAAGAACAAAAATTGTCCATTTGCTGTATCAGATCTGACCTCTGATCTCTGATAAGAGAATTGCCTACATCCTTTTCCTTAATGTTTTTTGGGGGGGATTCCAAGCATAGTTGTCTCCAAGGACTTGGCTTCATTTGTTCTGAGATCTAGAAAAGTCTGGTTTTGCCACCATATTTGAAACCCCTTTAATTCTTGAGAAAAGGATAAATCTTACTGTTTAACTAAACTGAATGTGATTTTTCTGTGGCTGCATTTATGAAAAAGAAAGTAACCACTCTGCTACAGGCACGAAGTGCTTTGCTCACAATAGACCTGTGTGGCCCATGAATAAACCTTGTGTTAGACAGGTTTTGATGGAGGGATCGCTGCTGGGTTTGAGGACAGCTGGCATCCTTTTCTCTCAAGCTAAAGAGCTCAAGAGGAGCTACTTAAGGCTCCTCTATATGGAGAAGCTGTTGAGGAATAAACTAAGTTGGGGAAGTTAAAGAACAAAAGCTGGTCTCTAGGAAGAGGCTATTGTTCCAGGAAGATGCCAGTGCTCCCTGTGTAGCACCTCTGGGTCACCCGGTTTGATTCCCTTCCAGAGGTGCTCAAGGGCTTTAACAACTGCCCTGTGTCACCGGAGCACCTAACCACCTGTGTACTCTTTGCCTGCCACTAAACTAAGGTCAAACGTGGGCTTACACATCCTTGACTGCGGAAGCATGAGAGCTGCTTGCGGGCTGTGTACCAGACTGCTTTTATGGAGTACAATAGCTGTGTTGCAAACCCCTTCTTTTTTTGCTGCGAATCATGGCGACAGCTTGGTTTAGGCTCCACTCTTCTAGTGTCATTTAATTATGAGAAAACCTGATTTTTTCATAAATAGAGCACAAAAGGCAGAAAAAGATAGTCTAGTCTTCATTTTATTTCTGAGAAGAGCATAGGACTTAATGGGTCACTGGGCAGAAAACAAACAAGAACCACCCAGCTGAAGTACTCTTAATGTCATGGTTTTTCAACATGGCATTTAAAGAGTGAAAAACAGAGTGGTGTGGTGGGCTACGCTTATCAGTAAGCTGAATCTCTGAGAGGCATAATTAAATGGAACCAAGCAAGGCTTAAATAGGTAAGACCGTCCATGTAAGAGTTTCCAGGTATTGTATTAAATCAATTAATAAGCCATTTTAAGCTAACCTACTGCAGATTTTTAATATCAGCATTCATCGCAGCGATCCAAACATAACTATCTCATGCTAATTCCTAAAAACCAAAAATTGACAGAATATAAAAGTAAAATGGACTCACTCAGTGACACAGCCCAAGGTGGGTGAAATGTAAACAAGAAAACAGCCATATGGAGTGATGTATCAGGTAATAATCACTTCATGTAGATTATCAGACATAACTTTTTTTACCAGTAGAAGATGAAAGTTCTGTTAAATCGCAGGGGCCAAAATCTTGATGTAGTTTACATGTGATTATTGCCAGTGGAACTAAGATCAGAATTCGTTCCACAATCTGTCTTCTATGTGCACTTTTATTTCAAAATACCTGATTGCGTGCAAGTGTGATGAAGCTGTTTGTTTCTTTAGAGTCTGGATGGGAGTGAAAGGGGAAGAATGTCCAAATCCCTTTTTAACTCCCATTATTGTTTTGGCACAGGAAGAACTCTCAATCAATTAAAGTATTTGAATCCACCGGCTAAGAGCAGCCTGGCTTGAGGTTGAACTCAATGCAGCACAGCTACAAACAATGTGCTTTGTCCATTCAAATGCTGTCTCTTTGCTGTAACATCATTTACTGCCACTGCTGTTGCCAAGGCACACCCGTGTCGCCCCTGTCAAAATGTCAGTTTAGATCGGCACAGCGATAGGACTTAATTCAGCTGCATACACGATGCAGGGTCACCGCTCACAACAAAGCTGATATAAACTGCTCCAAGCTGGTAAGCTGGCAGTAGGGCTTGGGAGAAGGGAGGGCAGGAGGGGAAGGTGAGTGTGTGTGAATAAAACAAATAAGGAGCCCTAATTGCGACAAACGTGCTTAGCCTGATTACTTGATAACCTCTGTTTTCGGCTCTGTGTGACCATGTGAACCTTGTGGCCAAAACTTTACTGAAACAATAGATATAGCCGTGTAACATTTACTAATTAAAACCATAACAATAGCATGTGACTGTATGGGAATGCATAGCTGAGTGGATGGCCAAAGTGAAAGCCCGGTGGAAACATTTTTTGCATGCATTGATCCAAAGCCCAGTAAAGACAAAGGGAATTGAAGTGAGGGTCTTGTGCCAGGAGCCAGAAGACCCAGATCCTTTTCTGATAAGTCTGGAGCGTTCTGGCCAGGCCTTTTAGCTTCATGTGTTTTAAAAGTAGCTTTTGGTTTATGTGCTTTTCTATTTGAGGGTAATCCAGTATGAGACCCCTATGACCTGGCCATCAAAAGTACTGTCAGGC
This sequence comes from Gavia stellata, assembly GCF_030936135.1. Classification (NCBI taxonomy): domain Eukaryota; kingdom Metazoa; phylum Chordata; class Aves; order Gaviiformes; family Gaviidae; genus Gavia; species Gavia stellata. Next base: position 98,898,347 of record NC_082596.1, on the reverse strand, counting down.
AACTGTTTCCCCTGACTCTGTTGTGCTGAACTGTACTGAAAATCCAGTCTAGATGCATTGTCGCATGCACCCATCCAGAAAGAGTGGATATCATGGATTACCTGGGTCTTGCCTTCTCAAGGCTCAGTTTCCCTACTTGTAAATGTAGTATTAAAGTATTTATTAAGCCTATTTTTAGGCTTTTAGATTTTCTTAGATGAAAGAACCACAATACAGAGTTTACATTATGCCAGGTCAGCAGCTCCAGGCTTAAACTGACATGATCCCACTAACTTCAGATAGAGCTATGCTGACACCCAACTGAAGTTCCTACCCAAAGTACCTGGAGGTCTGTTCAAACAAAAAGTTGTTTAATATCCTCTTAGGAGGAAGGTCAATCTGCTGAAACAGGATTTCTGATTCTTATCCTCTGGCATTCACTCTTGCTTAAAGCTACAAGGAAGCTGTGGCCCCAGGATACCAAAACCTCTTAATATTATAGCAAACTATGGACCTTTTCCTGACCAACTCTTCATTACCTAGGGTTAATAATGTTTTATAAAGTTCCCATGTCTGCCTCGGAGCTGAAGTTTGGAACAGGAGAAGGAAGAGGAACAGTGCTTCTGGGAGGTCCTGAGGGGACTGAGGAGGGAAAATTTAGAGGGAATATGGCTTTTTGTTGAGGGTGAGTGATTGGTGTCTGTGAGGGAGTCAAGTCTGGGATGGAGGAGGAGGAAAGGAGAGAAAAAAAGAGGTAGGAAAGCTTCCTGTTAACTCTAAGACAGGCAAGGAAAGTTTGAATGACAGGAAAGAAGAGAGGGGATCCTAAGGTTTCCAACCCCTCCAGGGGACAAGGGGGATGCCCTGGAGTAGAAATTGAGAAACCAGTTACAGAGGCAAAACTTGGATTCAAATTTAAGTGCTTTCTTCAATATTTGGCTTTTAGAAATGCTTTCATGAATGGGAAGAGGGATAGATTGGGTGATACGGGTTGAAGTGGTGGCAGTGACCTGTCCTTGGACATGAGCAGCCTTGTCTTGGAAGAGATTGTGGAGTTTTTCTTGTAAGAAGGCTGGGGGAATAGAATGGAGAAGAACAAAGTGGAGCAGCTGGAAGCAGATTGTAATACTAATTGGTGATTATTCTGTGTTATATGAAATGTTGTCATACATTTTGAAGTCTAGTAAGGTAAAGGGAATTCTAGCAGGGCGTACTCTGGTACAAATATGAGGGGGAAAACAGGTGGAGAGGTTTGAGAACAGGACAAAGCTTTTTCAGAAGTGTGAGGATCAGAAAGAGATAAAAACAGCAGTCATCCTTGGGGTGGCTATACCCATCAAATTGTAAGGCAAAGACCACTCAGATGTATTCTTGTAGCATGGAACTGGGGTGTCATCTGAGATGTCAGCGGCTTCGTGGCAGTGAACTGTTGTGAAAATCATCCCATGGATAGAAAATATTGGGAAAGAAAGACAAAAAAGAATCAGGTCTCCTACAAAGAGAGGGTTTCTCCCAGGCAGAAACCAAGGCCAGTGTTTGTGCAGGGGAAAGCTGCGCAAAATCAATATGAAGTATGTGCAGAAATAAAAATTATGTGCAAGCATGGCAAGGTATTATGGCAGACTGGTAGTGGCACTGTAGGGAAGTACAATGCATTTCAGACTTGAAAATCTGAAATAAGAGTCTTCCTAAAGCACAGGGCATAAATGGTACCTACTAAATTTCTTTCTCAAGCAAGTGCAAGCCGGGTGGACAACTGCATCCTTTGTTCTGTTTTCTCTCCCCTTCAGCGGTCGCTGCTGGCAGAGCGCACAGGAGGTGCACGGATCCGCTCCCCATCGGATGGGTGAGCCGTTGCTCCTCAAAGCTTCATGCCAAACCAGGAGTGGGGCGCGTAGCAGCATGCTTGCGTTGCTTCGGCAGCAATGGAGCGAGCCGCTCTCCTTCCACCCCGCCAACTCCATCCTCTCCTCGCCCAGGAAGACCCTAACCGGGGAAGCATGCACCGGCTGTTTTGTGAAGGGGTCAAAGCCATTTGGATGAAATTCCAGGGCTGCAGGGATAACAATGGCAGGAAGCGAGGTCTTTGAGCTGGCCCACGCAGCATGTTGTTGAAAGACGTGGCCCGCTGCCGGCCGCCCCGTGCTGCCCGCCCTGGGAGAGCCCTGGCTGCTCCCGCCGCCGCGGAGAACCGAAAGCTCACTGCAAGTGGAGTTAAACGGCAGGAACTCCTCCGGTAATTACGAAATTATTCTATGGCTGTACTGCTTGCCCAAACCTAAATCTCCTCTTGTTAACCCTTTGGAGGTTTTAGGTGTTTCATGGGACTGTATGTTAGCAAGCGGTGAATTCCCCTTTGCCCCTTGCTTCTTTCCCATGGGAAAACCCTCCCATACAAACCCCAGTGTGAGCATGCTTTGCATTACAAGCCCAGGTCTCAGATATTTTTCAGTCTGTCTGAGGGGACATCATGCTTTACTGATTGCTCCTCAAAGCCTATGAGGCAATACAGAAATAAGATACAGCACAGGGGTTTCATGAGCCTGTTACTGACGTTTGATACAATGGTTTATTTTTCATTCCTTCAGCTACTGTTTTTTTTTCTGCTTCGCTGAAGCTCCCCATCAGTTAAGGTAGGTGTGCAAACGGACCAAGCCCTGGGTGCGAGGCCACATCTGGCGTGTGCTACAGCAATGCCAGTGCTGTAGCCTGGGAGATGTTTCTCTATCTGGCTCTGACCCCGAGACGAGGAGGAGGAGGGCTTGTCCAGGGAGCATAAGCACATTTTTTCGTTTCTAACATGCCATGCAGTGCTCAGATTGCCTGATAGCAACTGTATGGGAAAATTCCATCTTATCAATTTGTTAAAAATGTCTTTCTCATCGGGGAATAGGAGACGGCACTCACATGCACAGACAGAGAACGTAGGAGTGCTTTGAGTCCTCTGATAATAGGGACACTCCAAACCCCAGTAACTAAGCAAAACAAACAAGAAACTCCTGAAAGGCACCACCGCTACTAAAAGGAAATGCATTTTTTCTGCCAGCATAATGACCAGATCAACCTCATTTCCATTGTGACTGTTTTGTTTGGGGGTTTTGTGTGGTGTGGTTTTTGTTTTCCCCAGCTGATGACAAGAGCACACTGGTGGAACATTGTCCCGCACTGTTTCCTCCAGGTCGTTTCCTTTCCTTCAGCTCTGGAAGCAGCTTGCACCCTGTGGACTCGGACATGGACCCACGTGCTTGTTTCTCTAGATGTACAGATGCCGGCTCCCCCGAGGAGGAAGTCGCTGCAGCTGTATGTTCGATGGAACATACTTTTACGATGAGCATATAGACATGCCACGGGGGACGGGGCTTGGGGGATGTATCTGAATGGCACAGGCTTTGCCTGCAGACCCTGCTTTGCATTGGTAGTGCTTTTCTCCCTTATAAGGGTTGGTCATATTTAAAGAGAGAGCATAACTGAGTCTCTCCCACAGTCTGGTCTTGCTGGCCACTTGGGGTTTGGGTTTTTTCTTTCTTTCCCCCTCCCCGTGTTTCTTTACTATTCTTCCATGACCTTCTAACACTGCAGATCATTTATCAAATAGCCAGTAATGGCTAAACAGAGGCCCATTATAGCAGGCATTTGCAACATTTTGTTAGCAATAAATATGCTGTGGTTAGGAAATATGTTGTAATTGGATAGCATTACATGGAAACATGAGCTTCAGTATTTGCCAGAATTTCAAATTGGACTTAAAAAAAAAAAAAAGCTTTCATCTGAAATAGTTGAGGTGACTTTTCTTAGCCCATTTTGGTTTTCCTACACCTTTGATTCAGGACTTAGATCAAAGTTCAGCTCTAAATTTCTGTCAGGATCTAGAACTGATCCTGACTAAGTAGACTGACTAGAAGTGGAAATGTGGAAGAAAACTTGAAAGTCAAACTTTCACAAAAAGTACTGTGTGCATGTGGGTTTGTTCTTTCTTTCAGGGCTTTCTTTATCGGTAAGATAAATGTATTGCTGATGGAAGATGAATGATCTTTATTTTATATCACAAATATATGCACAGACAACAGCAATATGAAGTTCTACTGGTTGACGAAGATGCCTCTGCTGTGGCCTGGACTATTGATAGCAGAAAAGCTAAGCTGATCCTTCACTGGTATTTTTTGAACTACAGGTAGGAAATAAATTCAGTAACTAAGGAGGTGCTTTGGAACAACTCTTTTTTTTTTTTTCCCCTGTATGCTTTTCTGCAAAGCTTTGAATTCAGTACAGACTGCCCATAAGCCACAGACTATGTATATTTAGCTGTGTGTCTGTGATGCCAATGATTTCCAGATATTTTGTCCTCAAATAACTGTTTTTCCCCAACCAGGAGGAGTAGTAGTCATTTTATGTTCCCTCAGACAAATAGTCATTCAACCTGATGTTTGTGTCTTGAGAACCAACGCTGGCAAAGTTGTAGTAAAAGTTGAAGAAAGGGGGGAAAAAATTACTTCAGCCTTCTGTATCTTTTTCCCTCTTTGCAACTCATTTTCTTTCTAAAATCAGAGCCGCATAAAAGCACCATTTAAGGTGCAAGTGCGCAACTGCTCTGTTCAAGAATAATATACAAATTTAGTGATATGAACATAATATGGACAGAGTACTCAAATACTTGTGTTATGTTTTCACCTATACAAGAACATAAAAGCAGCTGCTTAACTTAAACGCTTCACTATCTTTTAATATAACTTCTTCCCCATAATGTTGTTTTTCTCTTCCATCCCCTACCACTTTCTTATTCCTACTCCACCCACTTCCAAGGTTTCTACATGCTTTTCAAGTTGTTCTGCTCCTTCTCGGTTTATTTGTGCTGTACACCATCCATAAAGTCATCTCTGAAACTTAGAAGTACTTTCGCAAAGACAGCAGTGGGAAGGCAGTTGCACATCGTATTATTTTTGGCCAGATCCTCCAGGAACAATGGCTATTGTTTGGCAGCTAGCAAGAGGGAGGCCGCTTCAGCCATGTAAGGGTTTAGAGCCTGGGGGCTGTTCCTCAAAAGATTGTTTTAAGGTATGTGTGATTCAAGGTCAAAACTATTTGGCAACATCTGTTTTAAAAGGGGGGAAAAAAAAAAGGGGGGAGCGAAACAACCCCAACCCTGAGACTGTGGATAAAAATAATGTGCTCTATTAACTTGTGTCCTTCCTCTTGCTACCTACTGTTACAAGTGTTCACCACAATGACCAACTTTCTATTTTTTTCTCCCCGTGATTTTGACTGAATATCACAGTGTGGGTCGGTTGTGAGGTGACGGGGTGGGGGGTTTATTGCTGGCTGGGGCTCTCGGATGAAATAATAGGGAAATAATGCCTGTGCCACACATCTCCCCCGGCGCTTGAGGAGTAAGCGCTAGCGTGCCTGTGACAAATTCAAGGAGGCATGTCTTGTAATGAAATATTAATTAACGCTGTTGAAGCGAGCCCCAGTTGCAGCGCCCCTGAAATTAATGTTACAAGTTAATGTTAAAAAAACATTAATTTTTAGTTAATGCTGAAACAACCCACAACTGCGGCTCTTTCCACAACTGCATTTAACGCTGAAACGACCTGCAAGGTGGGGGGGCAGCTTTCCGGAATGAGGCACAGCCCCCCTCGGCGCTTGGGGGCGGGCCAGCCTCGGGGTTTTGCCTGGGAGCTCCCGCGCCCGTCTGCGCACCGCTCCGCGCCGCTCCGCGGGGACACGGGCCGGCGGCGCCCGCGCGCTCCACCAGGTGGCGCTGTGGTGCCGCGGGAGCCGCCCCTCACCCCCCCCCCCCACCCCTTCCCGGCCTCTGGGAATTATAAAAAGTAGGATAATCAAAATGTCAGAACCTTCGCTGGAACGACGGTGCTGTATTTTGGGCCGTTTTTTCCTGGGCGTGAGAGCCCGGTGGCAGCAACAACACCCCCCCACTCCAAAGTGGGGTGCCTCCCTTTTGGGGGGACGCTGACAAAACTGTCCTTCTCTCTCTCAGCATCTCGAAAAGCCTGATGGAAACAAACGCTGAAGCGTGGAGCTCCTCTTCTCATGTGCACTTGTCCTCCTTTCCCGCTTGGGCACGCGGAACCCCGCTGCGGCCCTGCCATGGTGCAGGTGGCTGTCCCCTAACCACAGCCTGTGCGAGCTCTGGCCCGGGAGCTGAGAGTGTTCCCGTGATTTTGGGAGTCCCCACCGCTGGCCCAGGCGGGGAGGGGTGATTTGTGGGCCTGCAGAAGAGCCCAAGTCCTTGCAAGCTCTGGCTGAGGGCTCCATCAGGGAGGCAGCTCGTGCTGCCCACTCCATCACCTCCGCCACGGGAGCGGTCACCTCCCAGCCCGGGGACAGTCACCTCTGCAGCCGGAGTTCGCAAACCGGGGGTCTGCGCTCTTCCCAGCTGGACCCTTTCCCTGTGTCCATGCACTGTGCAGCGCGCTGCTGGGCTGTGTCGGGGCTGGGGGATGCCACTACCGGAGCTTTTCATCCTGGTGCGGAAGAAAAGCAGCAGAAGGAAAAACTGGTGTTCCCAAACACGGGCAGAAGTGGCGGTGTGTTGCCGCACACAAACTTTTAGTAGGCTATGTGACAAATGGGTCTTTCACCCGCCAGCTGGCTGTGGCATCGTTGCTAGGTGGTTCCACACCACGAACTTGAATGAACATCTCAAAACGAAAAGCAGGTATGTATGTGTTGGTATATGTAGGTCTCTGTCTCTTCTCCTTGAGGAGCGTAGTCCTTACCGACAGTGAAACCAGATCATCCTGCCTACTCAGAGGAGATAGTTCTGTTTGTCTCAGGTGTGGAAAAAAAGCCTTATTTCCTTATATATGTGCTGCTCTCCGGGTAGTGAGGGAAATTACCCTCTCGAGGTGAAAGGAACTTGAAGGTTTGCTTAAACGTTTTGAGAGCATTTGAAAGAAGGTGACATTTGAAACACCAAGTATTATTATTAAATTTTATAGCTCAGAACTATTATTGGGCCATATCCTAGCGGTTTTACTCAAACCCATGTATTTAAACACCAATGTCTGGAAGTTAAACTAAAGCGTATTGACATCAAACACCTTAGGTGTTTGGTTTGCTTTTCAGAAGCATGGAAATCCTTGCAGGGCAGGGCCTCTGGAGACTTTAAAAAAGCAAAAATTTCACTTTGGAGCTTTCAAGCACTTGTAACAAGGTCTGGCCTATTGTAATCGTATTTGGTTTTTACCTGCTCTTTTCTCCAAACACTTAATTCAATCACAAACAGTTCTTAGCTGTAAGCAATAGCTTTAGTTCAAGAGCAGAACTTGATATTGGGGTTATTCATATGAATCCACACAGCCAATAACCTCTTCCTCTGAGGTAATCAGATAATCGGTAAGGTTAAATACTAACAAAAATTGTCATGAACCCGTATATGGATGCAATGATTTTTTTCCAATATTTACTGAATAACTTGCCTGGGAAATGGGTCTTAGTTTGGCTCTCATCGTTGATTCTAAGCCTCCTCTTACCAATACCCCTGAGACTCTCTGGTTAATTTTGTGGCACAAAATATTTAATTATGTGCTCTGCCAAGTTGAATACAGGGTTTCAAATTGAATTTCAGCCTCCATGGGCAACTATTTTAGACACTTTGGTAGAATGTAAATGCATATTTTCTGCATGCCAAATCCCAGCCCCATATCCATCAAAGTAAATCTTCAGTAGTTCCACTGAAGGCTTGGAACAATCCTAAGTTATGTTATTGAGGTCAGATTGTGACCCTGAAGCTCTGGCAGAGAGCCAAACCAAGAAATTTGTGTGGGAAATTGGGGAGGGAATAAATTAGCACTTGCCTATGCTTTTTGTGGGAGTAAACTGTTAGAAAGGTGTGAGCTAACATGAAAGCTCCTAATCGTGATGGATATTGCTTTCCAGCTGTTTCTGCTGGAAATAGCTCTCTGTGCGTGTATGCGATGGGCCCTTATTTTCTCATGGTGCCCTGTCTCAAATAACAACCAATTTTACTTCCCCTGACTGTCCCTGTCCTCCTCACTCCCTCCAAAGAAAAATCGCTTAATCTTGTAAAAAAAAGCCCAGGGGTAGGTTGAGGTTTGGGGCTTTTTTTTTGCTCTGGTGAATTTAAACCTTCATTTTCCTTCTACCAAACAAAAGTGTCAGGTCTAAATAGTATTAGGTAATTGTGGCTGTCATACCGCACATTGTACTGTGGAAGAAATTAATTGCTGTTTTTTCGCCAGAGGGTTTAAGCAGCGGTCCCCCGGTCTGGCTGGGAGCATGTCATCTTCCTCGCGATTGAGACTGCGTCGCGTCGAGCAGCACGAAAGGATTCCTGTGCAGCTGCACTGGGTGAGTGGGCGGGCATCTCATTCAGTAATAACATCTAATTTATACAGCTATGAAAACCTACAGCTATAAATAAACAGTTCTGACTTTGCATATACTTACTCAAAATAAAATGAGAGAGAGAAACAGACTGGAAAAGAGAAATCTAGTGTAAATGTCATAAAGGCCAGATCCTTACTCAGCGTACCTCAGCAAAGCCTTTTTGAAATCAAAGGGAAAATGTGGGTTCCTGATCGACGATGTACGCTTTCCTCCTTACAGGACTCGGTGTGCATCAGAGAAAGGAGCAAAGCAAGCCCAAGATCCCAGCAGTTGTGTTTTGGGGCAGGCGTTCCTCCTTGCTTTCCCAAAGCGCCTGACCGGGATCCAGCCTCTCCATGCAGGATGTAGCAGAGAGCAGTCCCTCTTCTGAGCCCTTTTCAAAGGAAGAAATGAGCCCCCCGCCATGATGCTCCTTTCCTGCTGCCCCCCTGTAGTCCAGCAGGAAAACTACCGTGCCAGATCCCAAAGGTGAATCTTGGCACGAGCAGGAGCCGAGGGCGAGACCTGCCACTCATCTCCTGGCTGGATGTGGAAAGAAGTGCCCCTCCATGTCAGGGTCCAGGCTTTGTTTTGAGTTTCCGACATTTAAACTGCTTGCACTGGACTATTAGTATTAAAAAAACCCCCACCTAACTCCAAAACCCCTACCCCAACAAATCTGTACAGGGAGTCTCCTGAGCTTTCTCCTCTTCCCTAATTCCCTTCATGGATTTTCTTCTGTCTGCTTCTCTGAAATATTTCCTTTGACCAGCATCTTTCAGCTGAATTCTTTCCATGTTCTCCTTCAGCTTCAACAGAAAAGGGGGGGTGGTGTAATTGCTTACATTCCCCTTGCGAAGTTAGCTGGAGTGAGTTACCTAGATAAGCTGGGAATTACTGAATGTGCTCACATCTTTCACCGAGTTAACTTAGTTTACAGTCTAGCCCCAGTATGTTAACTTCCCAGACTAGAATTTTATCAGGTGCTTAACATGTGAGAAGAACAATCTTATGTATACACATTCTTTTTTTTTTATTGCTCACAGGCAGCTTACAATGTGTTTCGTTTTTACTAAGCTCCAGCAGCATCTGAAAGATGAAAATAACACCCCGGTGAACTGTGTGCACAGTAGCTCTAAGCTAGGGCTTTTGGCAATGAAGATGGACTTAGACACTTAAGTACTGCAACTAGTTTCAAATCCCGTTTAAATGCAAGGCTAATAACAGAGATCTCTCTTTTTCATGTTGACCATTAAGGAACGCTTACGCCACTGTTGGTTTTGCCTGTTTATTGGCGTTTGCAAAGCAGATCTCCAGTGTTTTACATGTTAACAAGATGTTGAGACTAATAACAGAAATCAACTATATTGAGCAAGATTAGTAAACATGTGAATGGAGTGTAATTATATGGCAGGCAGCTTTATGTTAAACAGTGCTTTAAATTAACATGCTTTCTGTCAAAGCAATCATACAGTCAGTATAATTAGGTTACTTCTGCTGCAAGATTAACTGAAACCAAGAAAAAGGAAGAAAGTGTTACATTCAGATTTCCTGTTAAAATGGAGGGGAGATATTATGCATATTAATATTCCAGAATGTTTCTCGTTAGAAGAACTTGGCTTCATGGTGAACTGTCTGAGCAGACATTCCTAATTACAGTCCTTGTTAGCCCAATTTGTTATCTAGCTAGCTTGGAAGTCACAGCACTGTTAAAATTACCCCTCCTCTCAATTTTTTCCAGATTGATGAAGGGCAATCCAAACAAGAGCTGGCTTGCATTCACAGGTCTTTTACAGAGCGATGCCAAGCTCATGAGGGAGTTCATTTACCAGTGACGAGTTTTAATCATGGACACATCCTCACGTACATTGTGCAAGAGATGAGAGATCTGTGTAAGCAGATGAACACAATTTTCTTATTCATAGTAGTTGCAGAGTTATCATGTAAGAGGAAAACATTTCATATTTTCCATGAGTTTTCCATATGTCTGACATAATGGCTTCACCAGAAGCAGCAATGCATTGGAGAAAGGGTTTATCACAGCTGCATTTATTTTCCTCTACATCACGGCTTCAGCATTCATGGAGAGATTGTTTGGCTGGAAGAGGAGGATTCACTTGCCTTTCTGCCTGTAGTCCAGTATTACTACTGAATCTCCTGTTTGGAGGCAGAGGAGAACAGATTGTTGGAAAAAAGGCACAACAGAGAAGTCCTCTCACAGATCAAGCACACTGGGAGGAGGACGTGAACCTGGCCCCAGCCTCCCAATATCCCTGGGGAACCGAACCTGTCTGGGAGCAGGAGTAAGCTATGAGTGCATGGCTTGGACCAGCTGCTAACGCTGAAGTGCTGCAGAAGTCAAATGAGCCTCGGATGTACCTAGCAAGCAGGGGATTACTCGACTACTGAGGAATGATTTGAAATCTACTGTGGGCCACATCCCCTGAAAATAATGGTGCTTTGCTAGTGGGGGCATGCCACCAAACAAGCCTAGCTGGGTGCAAGAATATCTGAAAAGCTTTAAAAATAAAGCTCATCTGAAAAAGCAGCAGATGGTTAATCCCGCAGCTAAGATATCTGGAGCATCCTGATGTGTCTGGCCAGGATGGCAGAGGACCTACCAAAGACCCACAGCTTTCTGAAGCACCAGCTAGAGACCAGGTGTGCTACCGTGGGGCAATAACCAAATATATTTGGGTACCCTTATCTAAAGCACTGTCTCAGCCTCTCTTCTTCCCTCTTGATGATCATTTACTCACAGGGAACCGTCTTTTAAAGGTGCTTTCCTTGTCCGTAGACCTCAGAGGCTCTGCAACGCTAATTGCTGTATTTCATTTATCTCCAGCCTGCACAGCATTTGGCAATTGACCTGATAAGGAAGAAAATCCTGGCATTTCTTCCTTCTCAAATGATCCTGTAAGTATTTTGTACTGGCCAAATAGAAATTTTTAAAAGATGAGGAAGAGAAAACTCCACCAAAAAAAAGGACTAGCCTCTTAGGCCAGGGACAGCGTATTAGCAAGCACCTGCTGATGTCTGGCCTCCAGTGATGAAATCGTAAGCCCTGGGTTGCCAGAGCTTCCGATCCCGTCTGCCTCCAGTGGATCTTCAGATAAACTTGTCAGCAAGAGTAGGGCATGTGACAGATGGTGCAGGTTTCCCTTAACTAGCTAGACCCCTCTGCCCGAGGGGTAAACTGCAGCTTGGGGGAGTGACAAATAGGAAGGATATAAATACGCCATCACAGGTTTGTGGCACAACTAAGATGAATGGATGAGGCAAAAGTAAATGTTTGCATTTAGTTTGCAAACTCTGGGCTGTAAATCCTCTTAAATTTTAATTCTATTCATCACTGGCAGTACAGTGAAATTGTAGATACCAACATTATTTGTTCACTGAAAGAAATAGATATACCCTGGACTCTTATTTTGTTTTTAAAGGCATGATAGAACAAATGAAGATATCTTCTGGAAAGGAGGCTCAGTTTAAAAATCCCTCCTGGATACTGTAATAACTAAGGATGGAACCTGTGTCTGGACTGATAACTACCTGCAGAACATCAGCTTTTTAACATTCATACAAAAACTGCTGTTCCTAAGCCTGTACTAGTACAATGGTAGAATGACTTCGTACCCCACACAGTTGCCCTTTGCATCCCTTTATTTGCCACTCAGCTTTATGCAATCTCAACAGCTGCTCAGAAGAATGAGGGCATCGAGAATTCAATCGTATTATAGTATTGTTTTGTATTGCACAGATTCATGCGCTGTCACAGAGGCTGGGTTTCCCAATAGCTGACTACAGGGTATTAAAGGGAGCTTGGTTTCACAAGCATGTAAATACAAAAATAAAACCCAGGGAAAACAATCAGTTCCTAAAACATGTTATATGTTTCTGGAAAATGCATTTAATGCAAAAGTACTCCAAAAAGAAGAGGAAAAAATGTGTTAAAGAGAAGATTGATGTCTGACTTTAGCTCAGCCTTAGTTGAATACATTTCGGCAATGTCTTCGCAAGATATTCAAGAGCTCATAGAAGATCTAGAGGAGCGCACCCATTTATGCGCTGGGCACAAGGAAGTTACTCCACCATCTTTCCTCTTTTTCCTGAGAGCAATGGCTCTTATTCTTGTTGTACTGCCTTATCCCTTGCTTTACAGTATCTTTAACTCTGGTTTTGCCCCCTCGGTGTTCCTCAGCCAGCTGCTGGCCAAAGCTTTCCCTTCGGGAGGACAGCGAGCATCCAGGCATGGGTCTGTTGGAGCTGCTGCCTGCTCTGAGAGCCAGCATCCCTTTCTGCCCCATTTCTCTCCCAAAGGATAGTTCCACCACCTGGGGATGAGCATTTCTCTGGACTTGGTGGAGGCCTGTATGCAAAATCTCAACGTGGTTTGCCCGGTGTCCCTCAGCAGGCATTTAAATGGCTGGTGGAGTGGGGTAGCTGTTGCTAGCTATAGGTCCTGTCCACCTGCATGTCAAAGTATTGAAACGCAGCAGCTGATGAATGCTGTTTTGGGGTTTTTTTTCAGCTGTGTTAGATGAAGGCAAATGAATCTGCTCCATCTTCAAATGCTGGTGCCAGAGAAGAGACCTCACCTGAGATGTTGCTCTGTCTGATGTGGAGAACTTTGATCTTAATTTCTCCTGAGGATCTGGTTGTCTCACCAGGAGCATAACCTGAGGGAAAACTGCTTTGCTTTATTTTTGAGAGTTCTAGTTTGACCGGTCAGAGTAACATGAGATCAGTTGCCTGCATGATGTTTTCTACCCATCGGGAACGGGAGAAGCTATCGCACTGTTCATCTTTGGTACTCGGACCCTGCAGCCAAATTCTTGGCTGAGGTAAATTTATGGCAGTAAAAGAATCAGCCCATTGTTTCCAATTATCCTCTTTGGAGTTTCTGTATTGCTCAACATTGTCTAGTACTCTAGAAACTCTGGGATTTAAAACAAAAAAAAAAAGTTATTATTGGTACTATTTTCTGTGCCTCTCAGGCTGTGCAGCTGGGTTGCCTTAGTTACCACCAATCCAACTGTGCAAGGGGAGGGAGAAGCACAGGAGAGATGATACACTTTTAAAACCTCCAATACCGTATGAAACAGTTTGTCTATAAATAATAAAACAAATTTAGGATCTGGCATCTTTTGGTCATCCTGAAAAGGAAAAACAAGGTTACATTATTCGACAGCCTGGATTTTCCAGCTCTCAAAAATGATACTGCATCTTTTTGGTCAAGCACAGGACATAGCTTTAAATCTACTTGCTTGAAGCTGAAAGCTGCCATCTGTAGACTTTGGAACAAGTCGGAACTGAACATGCCTTTAAGGGTGAAAAAGAGTAAATGTTTATGTAGCTGGTTTTAGGAAAAGTGATAGTGGCCTGATGCTATACAGGAACATGGAAGAGCGCCTGTATGAAGCATGGTGTGCTGTGGGACAAGCTTCATTTGCAGCCTACAGTCTGCCACAGGATCTAAGTCCAGAAGGCTTGCCACTCATGTGGAGCTATTTGTTAATCACTTCTTGCACCTTCGAATAAACACAACTTATCTGGGCACAAACTCAGCAAGCTTTCTCCTTTCAAGCGGGAAAGAAAGGAAAAGAAGCTGCTGCCCCGGAGCCTTTCCCTTTGGGGTGCAGCCTGGTCGCAGCAGCCCAGGCAGGGCTCTCTGCCTTGGCAGATGCTGCCAGTGTCAGGTCTAATTGCTTGGTGGCTACAGGTGTTATCGAAGAAGGTGTTTCCAGATGTGCTATAGGAACCTAATGGACAATTGCATTCCTCTGTAACTCAGACTGTGCTGGGGGGGCTCAGCAGGAAGCAAAAGAGAGGGCAGAAGTGCCCTTCCACCTACCCTTTCTTTTGGGGGAGGTGGGCAGGGTGGAGGGTATGAAGAGATGAAGAGATCTGTCCTCTACCACCACAGATTGTTTTGCTTTGTGTGTGTGTTTCCTTTTTTCTGCAGGGTTATTTTAACTGGACCATCTCCCTTATTGTGATGGGAAGGTGAGACAGGAAAGGGCAGGATGAAAAAAGAGCATGCGGAGTAAGTTTTGCTGTGAAAAGAAAGGTATGTTGGAATCTTGTCTTCAGTTCGCAGCAGTTTTTACTCTGCCAATGCTGAGCCAAAGATTTGTCTCAGTCAGGAACATATTAAGACTCTGGCACGCTGTAATTTGGAATAGCTTCCCTCTGGCTGTGTTTCAATGCTTATTGGGACCTTGTTATCGATACCAGCTTAAGGAAGTCTTACCCTTCTCTTGGATGGACACAGCTGGGAAATGGATCGGGAAAATGATCCGAGTTGAAAACAGCCCCTGCTTGCAAAAAACAGGCGTGTGTGGTGGAGTAGGAAGGAATGAGGGGTGGTGGGCAGGAGCTTATTGAGAAGTTATTGTGGCCAAAGCCCCCGTATTATCAAACTGCAGCCTCAGATATCGCGGAGTTGCCAGCTATTGGGGTGCAGCAAATCCAGGGAACGCTGCCAGTCCTGGGGGTGAAGAGCTGAGGGTGCATGTGAAGCAGCAAGAGTTTGTGCAAACATAGGGAACTGTAAGTCAGGGGGAGTGTCCTGCACGTGGATGAAAACACTGTGTAATTGTTAAGGCCATGATTTTGTGGCTCCTTTGAAAAATATTAAGTATGCCTGGAGAGGCAGACCCACCACACGCAGGCAAGAACACACCAGGTATCAATGGAGGATACCGTGTGTGCTGTGTTTATATATATTCTCTGAGGTTACATTCATGCTATCACAACTGGTGGTGCTTTTCAGCCTTTCTGTGTGCACAAAAAAAAGTTGAGTGCTGGCCCCAGTTTCTCTAGAAATCTCTTAAATTAACATCTCTTAAGTGAGTATATTTACTCAGCTGTTCAAAATGTGTCTAATTTTTGCAGTTAACTTGATCTCTGCTTGGCATGACCTTTTGTTTGATCAATTAACACCTTGGAAATCAAATTATTTTAATTCTGACTATCTCCAACTCATGCATCAGGCATACTCTAGGCCTGAAACTACTAATATGTACTCAGTGATGGAAAAAATCTGATACCCAGATGTATCAGATCTCATATAAAGACCTGTACTGTCTTGTAGTGATGATGTGGCCTTTGATTAGTAATAGTAGCTATTTATGTGATGCCTCTTAAACCAGAGCTAGTGCGAAAAGGCTGCAGATCTGTTTTCATTTACCAGCAATCCTCATCTCGTATCATGTTTATGCAAGAACAGAATTCAGCCAAAATTTCCAAACATGGACATGTAGAGCAAGCATCTTATTTGCAAAGGTATCAAGCGGTGAAGTTGGTTATTCAGCACATTTGAAAGTCAATCTGCTGCTTTTAGGTAGCTGAGTATGGATGGTGAGAGACTAGCTACAGACACTCTACTTTGGCTTGACAGGCATGTGAGACTTCACAAAATGGATCAGGCATCAAATGTTCCCTGAGAACAGAGGGAGGTTGTCTTATTTATTTTCAGAGGTGTTTTTGCAGCATTTTTTCTTTCATCAGAAAGCTAGTTTAAGAACTTGCAAATGTTCGCACATTTGTCCTAAATAAAATACACACGTTTTCGTGACAGAAACACTTTCATCCTCAAAAACTTAATCTTGAATGAAAAAGGAGGGAGGAAACCAGAAGGGAAAATAATAATATCCCATGCCAAACCCCCAAAGCTGCTTCATCAGTTTGTTCTTCCACCTGTTGAATGTGTCCTCCTAAACTACATCTTTTTCTAACTGCCCATTTGTCCAAGGAAGATGCTTTTCATTTTCTTTAAATCACTACTGATTATACCACTACCAAAGCAGAAGGGAGATGTTCCCAACAGTTTATAAAACTTTCTGAAGTGCTGTTTTACTCATGGAGCTGCTGCAATGCTTTCACTTGGATACACTAATGCCTTCCTATAAATTGTCAGTAAACAGTGCCATTCCCTAGTCTGGCAAACACCGTGTGACACAGGTGCAAGAGTTTTAGCCAGAGAGATTTGGCTTCTCTGCACCCTTCTTTGGGAAGGAGTTCAAACCCCTGTGATTATGCTGGTAAGAGGTGCTTCTCAAGCCACATCAGAGAAACCTGGCCCAGCCTTTTATCTAGTAGGGTTGGGATTCTTGCTTTGATTTGTTCACTGTTTGTTAGTAACTGGTTAGGACCTGGCTATCTCTATCAGACACCCAAATGCCAGCCCCCAGTGTACAAGGGCCCCCTTCGTCTCCCCACCTGCCCAGGCAATCACAGGAATTCATTTTAGACAATTTTTTTTCACATGGGTAGAAGTGAAAAACAAAAACTTGGACTGACCCCATATCATACGGTTGAGGAACTCCCCGAAGTTGTAGAAAGAGACGATGACGGCAAGGCTACCGGCGAAAAAAGCTGCTAGCCCAGCTGGGCTGAACAAAGCAAAGAGAGGGTATACCCACTCTCCCGTTTCAGAATAAATCCACAGGACCCTAGGCAAGGAGAGAAATGACCTTTGGTTAGGACCATTCAGTTAGAAGAACCACTTCGTGATTCCTCACTCCTGAAGAGCCAAATTATCAAAACAATCTTGATACAGAGAAAATTAGCTCAGCTGTCGATAAATCTCCTTGGCATTTGGGCTATTTGCTGTGAAGCACACTTGAGCTGCTGCTAAATTAGATGGGTTTCAGTGCAGGTTGAAATGCACACAGTGTTCTGCTGTCACCCTGGTGGCGTCGGCTATTAACGGCAGTAAAACAACAGTAAAATAGCAAAATGCTCAGAAATAGGGATAAGCACTTGGCTATTCTAAGTGAAGCTTGCTTAAATAAGCTCTCACATACGTGTCTGCTCTTTAGTTACAACAGCCCCTGTCCACATCTTGAGGGTCTGTGGAGTTAAAGTGTTGTTTCTCACTGTCTCTATCCTGCCGCTGTGGACCACTGTTTTGGGGAGTGGAGAGAAGTTTTCAGGAGGCGAGAGGGCAAGGCAAATTCTCCAGCACCTTTTCTCTCAGTCTAAGAGGAGGGGGAGCAGGTAGGTAGGAAACAGATGTAGTTGCTTTGCTCCTTTGTGCCAGAACCATTTGCAAAGCACTATTTGGAAAAGGGAAAGAAGGAAAAGGAAGAGAATGAATACACCTGCTTTATAGGGCTTCTTTTCTCCTACTTAGGTCCTCTCTTTCTGCCTTTTTCTTCTCTCAAAAACTATTTTGTAGTGGCTGTCAGTTCACTGATATTATTTTCATTGTTTACGGCTTGTAAGAGTGGCTGGTAGCAAATGCCTGGTCTTAAGATTATAAAAATGGTCTTTATATATTAAATATCAGAAAAATACATATTTATGGATAAAATTATATGTATTTGTATTGAATATGTAAAGGGTATTAAAAATAGGGCAGGTGTCCAGCGATTGTTACGAGGATGTGCCATTCTAATGACGGGCAGCACTTCCCTAAAAAGAACCTTTGGGTCCAAAGAGTCCTAAAAGGTTTAATTCTTGATTAAAAACCCCCACATCTGAGGAGTATGCCATACTTTCCCCTAGCAGTGCTAACACGGGAATGCAATCCCACTCTCTCTGATGGCACCCAGCCTGCCACCTTACACTGAGCGTCACGCCTCAAAGAGAAGTGACAAACAGGCTGTCCCACCAGCCTGAAGCTGTGTCACGAAACTGAGGAATGGGAGAGTGCTAAGGAAGAAAAAGAAGTCTGAAAAGATTTCTCCTTTCTCTAGTTAGAGAAGGCAGGGGTAGGACTTAAAAAGGTGGCGTTTTACCTTGCCTGTAAAGAGAGATTCACTAATCCCCACCTAAGGGGTAAAGTGGAGAAATGGAGGAGGTTGGTAGCGGAGCTGTCTGGGCTGAGCATGGAAATGTTAAGTGTAGAGACTCATTTTCACGATATAAGGTTCTTTCACCAAACAAACAGGGCTCTGAAACAGCTAAGTAATTAAAAAAACCACCAAAACCCTGCACAAAAGGCCAGGGAGGCTGAGCAGAAATACTGAAGACGAGGTGCTAACTGGAGCCCGCACAAATGTCAGCATGTGTTCTTCACTGCACAGGGCTACTATTTTCTTAATGTGTCTCAAACGGTAAAACAGAGAGTGACAACCACCTTTATTTTATGTAATGAGGAAGTAGATTATCTTGATGCAATTTGGCCGGCTGGTGTGCCTCATATGAAGCACTCCAACCCATATTTTCAAACCTAAACAAATGACTATGCAGGAGCATTAAAGCTTTTTCAGCTTTCTGACTTGGTGGGAGCTGTGTATTGCCAGTTTTTTTTATTTTGGGGCATACCTCCAGATTCCTGAACTTACTCATTTTGATTACAGAATGGTTGACAGTTTTTGGTTTTAGTTTTTGTTTGGGGTTTTTTTGCTAGGGATTTCATACAATGCATCCCTCAACTTGCAAATACATAGTGCCCGTTTCTCATGGGTAATCACCTGTTAAATATACGTGCAGGATTTGGAGGTTTACTATTCTGAAGATTTCATTTCACCAAATTTCAATTTTTACCAAGACTTTACCCTGGGTATCAGTGAGTGAGTCAGAAGCAGACAATGCCCAGAAAGAATTACGGGGAGGATAGATTGAGATAACAGCCCTGGGTATAACCAAAGTTGCTGAACTGCTGCAGGATAGAGGACAGCATGTAGATACCAGGGAGAGGTGATGTGCTGTCATAGTACAGCTGGATGCAACTGGGGGATTTATCCTGTCCTCTCATTACCTGTCCATTAATGTCAATGGGACCACCACATTCACTGAAGGGAGAAAGAGTATCTCTAGGGAACTATTAAATGGGAAGATTCAGAAAGGAGAAAAGAACATATTGGCCATATACAAGCTCTCTGAGACTGTGGTTAATTCAAAACTAAAAGGTTGTGGACTGAAAATGCAGTGAAGGAAAAATATTTTGATTCCTAATAGAGGTGGAATATGGACATATTACAAGAAAGCCATCAGTCTCTAGATTTAATTTGGTTTGGGGTTTTTGTATTTTAGTTTTGTATACAGAGTGCAATCCATAATGATTTATATTCCCTTGCAAAGGTAGTTTGAACTTTTCTCCGAAGACACATGTGAAATTGTGAAGATTAAGATTTATTTTATACTGATCTATTACAACTGAAATGGGAAAGGACAATCTATTGTTACTTCCTTTTTAAGATTTAAAACCTCAGTTCTAAAACTTATATATTCTTCACTGTTTTCAATGTGATGACTCCAGGAGTAAGGCATTACTTAGTGCAACCAGGAGATGCAAGATCCATCCTTGCAAGAATTAACTAACATGCCTGACGGTTCTCTTAGCCCTGGTGTCCCGCAACTGAAAGCCATCTTTCCTTTTTGAACACTATGGGTATTCAAAGCCATAGTGGAGCCCTGCTCAGAGGCAGGTACCTGCTGCAAGGTGTCACCGGCTGCTCGGTTTCTCTACTGCCTTGCAGGGACCGGTCGGTTCTCAGCCCATTGACACTGGGGAAGGGGAAGGACAGTGATGGTTCAAGGAAAGGCTTTCAGGAAGGACTCTGTTGCATGTGAAACATAAGGTGCCCAAATGGGGCTATTAAATCACCAGGTTGCAGCACCAAGAGTGAAATGTGGACACGTGTTAAGATTTCATTGCACAGGCTAAAAGATGTTTCTGTTGGTTGAAAGCTGTTGTCTGTTGTTGCAGGGAACTAAGATGAGGAGGCAAAAAGAAAGCAGGCAGGAGGTTCCTTGCTGCCTCGGGATGACAGAAAGCAGCAGTATTGAAATCTTAATATCTTTTGAAATCTTAATATCGTTTATCCAGTTATCAGGGCCCTGGGACACAGGGGACAAACTCTTTAAGGGACCACCTTCCACTCAGGACCCTGGCAGCACCATGCCCCATCAATTCAGAGAAGATACTGGGAGGGCTCAAATGTGTTGATGCGTGTGTTGATCCTCATCCTTTCATGAGGATTCAGGTCCTGTCATGAGCCATGTCTCCTGTGGGGTGAAGTTGCTCAGCTGATAGGGGCTTTAGGGG
Source organism: Gavia stellata (assembly GCF_030936135.1). NCBI lineage: Eukaryota > Metazoa > Chordata > Aves > Gaviiformes > Gaviidae > Gavia > Gavia stellata. The sequence goes on along the minus strand of NC_082596.1, from coordinate 98,878,021 downwards.
AAAGCATGGCACTCATGACTACAATAGTTGCCCGGAGAGCCGTCGGGTCTCAAAGACAGTAAAAACCAAATGCTGTTGGAAGACGATCAAAACAAAGCTGGCGTTAAGCAACTGGGTGAACCAGAACATAGAAAAGGAATTTAGGAAGCTGTGGTAATAATCCTTTTAGGCTCTGGGCTGGATTAGGATAAATGGCTCCTAACTTGGTTATGTAATGTAGCCGTGAAATCCATTGCTTCCACAACCACTCTGATGGGTTTCAAGTCACAAGAGCATTTCATCTGTGCAGTTTATTTTCTATTCCAGAGTTTAATTCGGTGGGCTGAAGGTAGTCTCTAGCTGAGAGTGAGAACTGGTGGGTAGGAATGGGAAGGATGGGTTCCCTCATAGTCCCAGTGACTTCTCAGAAATCTTTGCATGAGGACAAGCCACCTCCCTGCTGACCAGTTGTTCTGTATTCTCCACCCCAGGGCCCAGGTCTTTCCTGAGCTCTGGAAAGTGATGTTGCAGTGTACCTTGATACTATACAGACCTGTTCCTGAGCTGAGTCTCAACATAAGGCATCTTCGGAGTGGTGTGAAGTGTTGGCAGCTGCCCATGTTTAGATGGAGCAGGCAGTGCCTCCAGAACCCGGCACTGCAGCCGGGAGGCAATGAGCAGGAGCAGATGCACACCCAGCTCCAGGAGTGCGTGACACAGACAGAGGAGGTGGGTGGATGGCTATGGGCTGGGGTGGGGCTGGGTAGATATAGTTTATTCTATCAGGATCACTCTCCAACAGGTTGGAGATCATCTGTGGCACATTGCTGGAAATGTAGGCAGTGTCCACCGGTGGAGTGGGAGGTGGTAGTGGGGCAGATGCCTTCTTGCTGCCCGTCAGTCTGCACCTGGCTCGAAGTATTGTTTTCTGTCTCAAGTTTCTAAACCCAGCCATGTGTCCCTGCCAAATACCAAACTGAGTTTTACTCCTCTTCTGCTCCCATGACCCCCAGACTTTTGAGATTCGGTGTTTTTGCAGTAAGCAAGACAGGTAAATTTGATGGTACTGATAGAAATAAAAACTCCAGCCCAGCAGAAATAACTCAAAGTACCCTGGAGTTCATGGCAATTTAGTTGCTTTTCTATAAGCGGCCTTAGAAGAGCAAGACATACTATGTATGGTCTCAGGACCTGTACTGTGTTTGAAGAAACCTGCTCTGCCTATGTCTGGAAATAGTTTTCATGGGTCTCAGCTGAAGTTTAAATGACTTTTCCGCAGAACAGACTGCTGTCTCCCATGTGCCTGGGAGGGAACTTAGATTTAAGTACAGCGTTTGGCCTTGTTCTACAGAGTAGGTCACTTGAAGAAAACGTTTTAAAGTACGTAATTCTTACCAACTTATATACAGAAAAGCGACAAATCCTAATAGGATCAATGCCTTCTTCTTTGCTGGGTAGCGGTGCGGCGTGGCAAGTATTTCCAGGACAGCAAATGGCAATACAGCCGTGTGCTGGGGAGAAAAGAGAGCCCGTCACTGACCAGTCGCAGTACCTCGCCTTCGGTCGCTGCTGATCACGAAACTCAAGAGCCTGGCCATGAGCAAAGGATTATTTAACAATACTGAATGTAATTGTACACAAATGCGCATACTTCTTTTTTTTTATACAGTGAGTAAGTACCCCTGCAGTAATGAGCACGGAAATTTTCTTGTTAGTATGCTGTAAAAGGTACTGTAATGAGGTCTGCCTGTAGAATGATCTGTGTTACTTTATAATAGGTGAGCTTTCCTTTTACATTTTATAATGCAATAAATTTTTTGGTAATTCCCATTAGAGTACAAAAGGTATTGAAGTCTATTGTTACGTGCACTTGAGGATGTCAGAAGTGTCCTCCTTGAACTCATTAAGCAATTGCTGAATTGCCTTCATGTTCGCTTCAAGTTGTTACTCCATTTTGTATATTGTCATTTATTATCTACTCCTGTGCAATTGCAGTGTGTTGTGCTTCTCTTTGTAAACTGAAAAAAGTGGTGGTAAACATACAGAGGACTTAAGTTAGCTGTGATTCAAGATGATGAAGGAACTTCAAACAAGCTTAAGAGTTAGTAAAGAGTTAGCTGCCTGGAGAAGCTTTTTTTTCCCTTCTCTCTTATTTTCTCAAAGAGTTTGAATTGTATCAAGCAGCTTCAGTTTCAAGGGCTTTTATGATGATAACTGTCTGAGCATGGAGGATTTTCGGCACAGGGCGGACAGCTTGGTGGCACTGACTGTTCTGTGGTGGGGAGCTGCCCCCAGGAGGGATGCTCCTCGCTGTAGGGAGGTTGGGAGCACAGCAGAAGTCCTTCTGGGCCCAGATGTTAAACGGACAGTGTAGGGCTCTTGGGATGCTAACGCCTCAACTTGTTGGCTGATTTGTGGCAACTTCAGAAAATAATTTGTTGAGGTGAAATTTCCCCACTAAAAGTTTTGTAATATTCCTTGTACAAGCAAACAATAGTTTTAAGTTGCAATACCTAGGACAGAAAGCCTAAACAACACTGTGGAACAACATAGCAAAAACAGTAGAAAACTATAGCAACAACTGCAGTTGACTAGTTGGTCCTATTAATTAAGCAAATAGTTTCACAGGCAGATAGGAGGAGAAAGGGGGGGAGAGCAGCAGAGAAAGATAGATAGACTTTTTAAAAGAGAAACAAAGGAAAAACCACTGAACTAATGCTTTTTTGTTTTTCCCTAAAGGCACAACCTACTGGGTGCATGGTATGAAGTTTCCTCCTGTCCCAAGGAAGTGGTTCTAGTAGCTTCAATGTACGTATTTGTCAGAAGCTGTGCTGAGTATCTGATACGGTAGTGTGGTGTCAAAGTTTTATTGCTGTATATTTATAGTATAAGTTGCCACATGAAATTCTTTCAATGCACATTGAGCTACATACAGCATGCATGAAAACATTCTTTACCTCTTTGTTTAAGAGGCAGACATCCATTTTTGTCTGCAACCACCAAGTGACAGCTCACTGGAAGCTGCATGTCCTCCCTCGTGCCCCCCCAGCACACCCCCAGGAGCTGCTATTCATACCTGGCTGTCCTACTGCCAAAATAACGCTTCCACCTCAGTTATCATTTTTCAGAGAAAAGAGAGAGGAAAGATTTATTTGATGTTCCAATTCCTCTCGCTCATTGGCACTGAAATTTTCCTCTGTTCTGTTTCGCAAAGATGTTCCTCAGCTTTACAACCTGCTTCGTTGATAGCAGAGGTTTTGTATCAGTACGAGTGATTCCTGGATTCATTTAACCAGAAAAATGCCTTTGGTGCACACAGTTTTCATATATAATCCCTGTAACTGTCTTTTAGTCAAAAATCTATGTGTTAAGCTGCTTTTAGAATGATTTAAAAAAAAGTTTCTTTTCCATAGCTGGTCCACAGTTTGTCTTTGAACAAAACCAAAATGCCCACGCTAGACAGCAGTCCTCACTTCTAGGCTTTAGCCTTTCGCAGTGGACTTGTCCATTATGCAAAGTGGATACAAGTCCTGGTCTTCCTCTGACATCCAGTGGGCTCCAAAATTCCTTCGGGATACATGAAATGTCCTTGCTAGTATTTTAATTAATTTAAACACTTTTAAGAACCATAAGCTGGTGGTTCCAGCTGTATTATTGCTGTCCTAAGAGGGATTTAGTAGGAGTGACCTGGTGAAATAATCCGTTGCTGAAGTGAACAGTTTTTAGGTGGGGGTTATTTTATACACTTATTTCCTTAGTTTGGGGCTTTTTGTTCTCAGAGTGAATGTTAAATAAGTACAAGTCAGCAGTACGATGCTGCCTTAATAGAAAAAGCGTGTGGAGGTCTGGGATGGTATTAACGGGACTATTGTGTGTAAGAAAGACCTAGGAAGTAACTACGCTGCTCCGCTTGAATTGATGAGGTTTTGGCTGGCACCCCGTCTCTGATTTAGGGCACCCCATTTTGACAGGTGCAGGTGATTTGGAGCACATCCAGAAAAGGACAGCACAAACAGCAAGAAAGTATGAACAGGAAAGCAGTTCAAAGACAGGCGTAGAAATTGGGACAATGCGTTGTTGCGTCTAGCGGGAAAAGGAGAATGAGAGAGGTTTCAAAGGCTTGAGAGGTTGATACAGTGATGACTGCGATGGGTGAGTTCTCCACGTCCGTTGCCAGTAGGACCAAGGGTGATTGGCTCAGTTTTCCTCAAGAGAGATATAGCTTTATTCTGGGAAATATGTAGCAAGGGCAAGCAAGGAAATGACCACCTAGGGGAGCTGGGCAAGCCCTTTACAGGAGAAACTAGACAAGAAGCTGAGTGTGATTCTACCAAGCACCCTCTGGGCATCAGAGGGTACCAACCAAGGGCCAACCAGCTACCAAGGGCTGTACAGATTCCAGAGCTGGAGCAAGTGCATGCATCCAGAAGCAGAGGACGAAAGCATGGAGAAATGGGGGCTCTCCTCTTCAGACAGGAGCAAGCTATCATGTCTAAGACCACCAACGTCTCCCTCGCTTAGCCAACTTCTTCTCTTTCTCAGTTCATATATCTTTGCGCTGCCTTACAGTACGTGAATCCCGCAGGAAAGGGGGAAGAGGAGAGAAAAGCAGAGCTTTGCACCTCATTTATGGTTTCTCATTTGCCTGACGGCTGTGAGCGGCACCGCACTGGATGATGGCCGGAGGCACCGTGCAGCAGGACACTAACAGCATGCGGACAGCGGGATACGGTCGCAGGGAGCACCAAGCTGGGGGGGGGCGAGGGGGATCCCACTGCTCTAACACATGCGTTGGCACTGCAGGTGAGTAGCAAACTGGTAGTGGTTGCGAAAGACAGTTGGGCCCTCTTCTTTTTATTTTGTGTTGATTTAGAAAATGCTGATTTGCTTAACTAGTCATTTTTTGGCGGGCTCCTCCACTTACGCAGGAGTTAGAGAAAATACTCAGGGGCCCGTAAATCAAAAGAAGTTTGAAAGTTACTGGCAAAGCTGGAAAATTTGGCCACTTCTGGAAAGAGCTAAGAGTTTAGTGGAAGGGGTAGGTTCAAATTTCTGCTCTGCCTGATTCACAGGGGCTTGAAGTCAAGCTTCCCACTGCCTGGAAGAGTGCTTCCACCTCCAAGAGCAGCGAAAATGTTCAGGAGTAGAGCTGTCTGTCTCTTGTTTTGTGAACAGTTTGTTTAAGGTCTTGGATCTATCCTGATTTGGAAAAAGGAAAAAAAAAAAAAAAAAGAAAGAAATTTTTTGTGACATAGGACAGTTTTCTTCCCAAGTCCAATGATGACACTGGCACATGACTTAAAGTGTGTGCTCTGTCTCCTGTACAAATAATTGCATCTTTTAAAAAAGTTTGTCCATCTATTAATCCAATTTTATTTATTAATAGATGATTAGCTTATTCCTAGTTAGAGACAATCACTGTATATATTAACTAGACATGCTTTCTGTAGGGCCATTTAAACTTGCCATGCAAATGCCTTCTTGAGACAGTTTTCTACAACAGTTCTCAGCTACTTCATGCACCCCCAGGATGAAAATTTTTTGGTTTAGCATTTTTTCCTTTGTGGATATAAAATTGCTTCTTTTTTTTTTTCCCCCACTTCCTTCTCATGTACACATACACCCCAGGCCCAACAAACACGTGGGAAAATCTGCCCCTGCACTTCTGCTATCCCAGAGTCTACTGGTGACTTCATGTATTTCTGCCCAGCCCAGTTTGTCCACTAACGGTAAAACCACAGTGGAATTTCTACCGAACAACCGAGCATGTTTACGAGAGCAGATGCGTATTTATACAGCAGACACCAGAGGAACGCGTGGTTGGCGACGGGGTGCAAAGCCTGCCCTTTGCCTACGACATGCAGCTGGCTTTCCAAATGATTTCCATCTCACAGCCTATAGACGTTGACTTTGGCAGCATTGTTAGTGATAGACCATATATCATGGCTAATCATATCTGCTGAAAGGCTTTAAAGACTTCTCGTACCCTTCTCAATAAAAAAGATGTATTTTCCCATTCGAGTTATTTTTACCATAGGTCTCTAGTGCATGGTCATTAAATTTCAACCCTGTTTAGCTGCGCTTCATATCCTTAAACTGACGTATGTCTGAAGAGTGCAGTATTTGTATGGCACCAAACTAAAATATAGTTTTGCCTCTTGCTTTAAAGAAAACTTAATAATTAAGCTCAGATTGACACAGATCAAAACATTGGCAAAAATTGCTGGAAACAGTGACTCATTTTTTATTTCAATTAACAGTTTCTCAGTTTCACATGTAAACAGTGAAACTGTCAAAAATAATTATCACAGAGGGAGAAGAAAACCTATTTCTCTCCAAGGTAAGGAAAATGGGCTAAAACAATAGCTGTGTGTACTGATCAGGCTATCAATGAACAGAAATGAATGCGAGAGCTTTTTTTCTTCTCTTGGCAGGAATCCTATTAGTACTGATTTTTATGTTCTTTGAAATATGAATATATTTACATGTCTTATAACCTCTGTTTGTTGAGGAAAGCTTTCAGCTTACAAAATGTGTGAGGACAGAAGTATTTTAAATGCCCTTTTTTAAATTTATTTGTACAATGGAAAGATAAACGTTATGGGACTTTCAAAATTATCAGAGACATTTTGTTAACTAATCAGTCTTATAATCTGAAATCTAATGCCAAACATTTGATTTAAAAATCCTCTGTGGCTCTTTTTGGCACTTACTATGATTTTTAACTTGGGTTTGGTTTCTTTGATTTTTCCTGACAAACTCAGGTAAATCTGAACTAGTTATAAAATTGCAAAATACTTTTTGTTGCTCACAAACTCTGGCATATGAATACAGGAGGAAGAAAGTTTCTGAAACGTATGCTGAACTTTAACTGAAATATTGGCATGTTAACTCATCTCCTGTGGAGAAGAATGAAATTATAACATTCTCCTGCTTCTTTATTTTTTGTTTCCTACCCTGTGTTTTATGGTTCCCAGGATATGTTTCAGGTTCGTGAGTTTAAACTGAGATAAATAGTCCTCTCTGGATATTATTTCCACTGTTTGGTAAGAACATATGGAATTTTTACTTCCCATATTTTGAGTAATTTGTGTATTTATTCAATGTTATATCCTTTCCTTGCTGTTGAAAATATAAGTGAAAGCGAATTTCCTGGGGCTGAGAAGACAGGGCTGGGTAGAGTTTGCGTTCAGCTGCAGGCTCCAGCCTAGGCTGAGTTTTAAGCCCATGAATAATCTCCCCAGAGCTGCTGAGATCACTCGTACGCCTAACGCGTGTGTCGCAGTTTGACTCGGTTTGACCTTGTTTGACTCCAGAGTGAAGGAAATGATGCCTTGGTTGACCATAGCTGTTTGTTTCTAATTCGTCTGCATTTACATACCCTCCGTGTCTGCTTTCCATTAACGTGTGAGACTTTAGCGGGGGATTTTTTCACAAACAGTTACCACCAGCCAAACTAAACTCCACTGGGCACAGTTGGACACCATCAAGTGCTTTTGAAAAACTGCCCGTGTTTCTGCTTTCAGAGAAATTCCCCACAGAGCTTGTGTGCTGACAACCACTTGTGGCCGATACTCGTGGTTGTATCTTCTCCCTTGGTATGTTACTGCAAAGAAAAAGTAAAAACCCACTTCGGTGCTGTCTTATGAGGCTCATGAAGCCACTGTACATTGGTTGACCCTTCAGGTATTTACTCAGTTATTTAGCTCTTTGTTGGGAAACGTCCTCTTGTCTATGGAAATTTCCTGGGGTTGGATGCTTTCATAAACAATTACAGCCTGTGTTATCTGAGCGTAATAAAACTTAATGGCTTCCTGACACCATAGCCTCTATTTAGTTTCATATTCCTCATAATTTTCTGAGTCTCTGTATGCTCTCTCCTTTCTTGGCTTCATTCTGGAACAAATTCCCCCTTTTGATTTATTTTGCTATGATACTGCCTTCATTCAAATGCCTCCTTTAAAATTTTCTTTTGTAATCTGTCCTTATACATTTTTCTTCCTCTCTTAACCTCTTTTCATTTTTCAGGGTGGGAGGGGCTTAAGCATTATTGTTCATTTTATTTCTTTAACTTGTGCATCGCTATATTTATTTAAAGAAATTAACTCTCTTTTAGAGTTACTACCTGCCCTTTATATTCTCAGCCGTCAGTGCATTTTCAGGGAACCGCAGATTTATTTTATGGACAGAGCGGGAGGCACGAGGAGTCCTGTTACTGAGCAGGTGTGGTGACAAATTAGTCAGGAAGCTATCGCTCCATTTAACTCCAGCAGCACTCCTCTCTGAACTGTCAGCTACTATCTGTTTCTGCCCTTTCCAGGTCCGTTCATGCTCATCTGAAAAGCAACATGAAGGGTTTTTTCTGCTTTTTCTGAGACTCGTAGGTAGTTTGGGAGCATTATTGTGAAAAACAGATGAAATGTCAGACCAATTGTGTACGATCAAAGGTAAAAGAGCTTCAGAGATACCATTTCCTGCACGCACGCACGCATTTTTGGAAATAAGGTCCTGGCTGCATATCCTGTTGCTTACTAGCAAATGTTTTGTCTCCATGTCAATGCCAGAATTTTAATTGCATTTCTCCCTGACATTAGATATGTAGTCTAAGAAACTGATGTTGCACTGCAGCTGGAAGCTGACACGAGGCTGAAGCGACACATCCTTCGCTGTGGAATATTTGTCTCCAGCTGTTCCTTGGCGGGGTGGGTTATGGGGGCTGCACCTGCGCACGCCGGGGTAGCAGCAGCCAGGGAGGATTCCCTGCCATAACATTTGTCTGTGAAACACATACTTTCTCCCTGAGGAAATGGGCTTATGTCAACAAAAATGGAAACTTCAAAAAAATATATATGTAGTGCTGGGGAAAGCGAAGCATCTTTGCCCTTAAATGTGTGGGGTGATTAATTTCACGTGCCATATCCCTCACACACACATTCTTCTTCTTTGCCAAAAGCTGAATGTAATTGGAAGCCTATGAATGTCCATAGTTGCCAGACAGCTTAAAATTGAGATACTGTGAAATGCGAACAAATGGAAATGTTTCTCTCTGTGTAAATATGCAAGAATTATTAAGCATTAAATACCAATTGCAAGGAGAATCATTTAAGATGGTTGAAGATGGACCTGAGGTGGTTCTTATGTATGCACCTGGAGCAGAAGTCCAGTTAGAGTGGCCTGGACAAGCGGATTCTGCTCCACACACTGATTTTGCACCCCCTTGGTTGGTTAGTGTTGCAGCAGCTTCCTAAATAGCTGTAGGAATATATAATCCTTCACATAGATGCCCTCGCATAGGAGTAAGAGTAATTTGTATTCATAACTTCTTTTCTTTTCCAGATAGAAGTAAATCTTATTTACTTACTTCATAACATTTCTGTCGATATAGTTGTGTCCACGCTAGGCAAGGTAACTATTTAGCTAGGTGGGCAGAATACAAGCAGCTTGTAGATACCAAGAAGCTCCAAGATGAGAGGGGCCGTGGCGAGTCTTGCTGGTATTCTTACTGTCAGGGCATGGGTGGCTTGCTTCAGCAAAGGAAAACTACTTGTATGCAACTAGGTTGTTCTTTCACTCCCTTGCATTTTCTTTTTACGTTCAGATACTGCTTAGCTACATCAGGGCGAAGTGCAAAGGAGCTTGAGAGGCTCAGGCCGTGTGGGATCTGTTGTCGTCTTTGCTGAAAGTCTGCCAGGTAAGTAATTTTTCTTCTGTGCCTCCGTTTACCATCCCTTATTTTTTATTCTTAGTTATTTAGCTTACAAGGTCTTCAGAACATGCACAGTTCATAACTATGTGTCAATAAAGTGCCCAGAACACTAAAATGCTGATTTTTGTTGAGGTGAGAGGGTAACATGGCTACAGAATAAATTAGGAAAAGAGATGGCTAAAGTAAACTTAGCTGCAGCTTGAAAATAAAGAAAATTGTGCTTTTTACAAGAAAATTTGCGTTTTACAAGAACTGCGGTTTACAGGCTGAGATTATAAGCCTCCTTTACAAAAAAAGCAATTGTACCATTACCGTTTTTGTGAACACATCTGGTCAATGTTGATGTGTATCTTTTCTTTTGTTATAGATTATGTTTTCGAGTGATCTCTTCTGAACCACCATTGCCCCTCTTTGTTTAGCGTTAAATTCTGTCAGCCCCTTCAAAATGTAGTGTTCCCCTATACTGCCATTAAGTTGAATAATACATGCATGTGATTTAATCCAAGCTGTCTCCAGCAGTTAGTTGCCTTCTGGAGAGTATCCAGATGTTGCTTGAAAAGAGATGACCGGGAAAGAAATAAACAATTTCACTTGATGAATTGGCTAGCGTATCTTTCGTCTCAGCCATCTTCCACTTCGAAAATCTTGTTCAAATAAAATAATTGTGCTTGAGACATAAGTGTGTGGGGAGGTGTTCATCCATGAAGCTCAAATCTTTGTATAAAGATGGTAAAATACAATTATCTCAGGTAAACAGAAGTGGAAACTGAGGTGCAGCCCTGTGTTAAACTCAGCAGAAAGGCAGAGAGAGAAACCCAAGTAGTCCGGAGTATTTGGCCTCCTTCAAATGCTATCAAGATTCCTTTCTGCATTAGCCATCCTTTCTGCAAAACAGAAAATGTTTCTGCTCAGAGTGCAAAAACGTGCCTAAAATATAATGCCCTCTGCACGCTTCTGGGTTACCAGGTGGGCAATGACGCTTTCCTGCTCTAAGAGCAGTAAATGCGAGAAAAATAAATGGCTAGTTCATTTTTGCAAGGAAGGTGCTGCAGCATCACCATGAACTCAAGGAGCTTGGTATTCCTGAAGTGCTTTTGTGTGATTATTTTTTAGATTCGCTCTTCAGCTACATAACAACATACACTTTCCCTATTTACAATGTTAAAATAGACTGAGATAAAAAAAACCCACCATACTCCCACTGCAAATGATATGGCACTGACGTCTACTACTATACACCGATGTCTTTTTCCACCAAAGCCAGCTAGATGCTGCCTCAGTCTGCCATGAAATGTCTGTAACCTTAGAGCCATAAAGTATAGCAATGTGCAAGGAAATGAACCCAAAGAAAAAGCATCTGCTTGGCAATCAGAACTTGGAGATTGTCCCTTAAAGTGTTGGTAGCTCCCTGGATCTTCCTAGTGTTCCCAGTGGATATCTTGGGTCGGAAGAAAGAAATGCCTCCGCTAAGCCTCAAGGCACCTGTGGACAGTGTCCCAAAACGTGGGGATCGTCAATAGCGGGGATCAGTCTACGCTGGTGGCAGATGTTTTACGCTCGGTAGCAACTGGAAGGAAAATTTCCCACCCAGGAACTGTCAAGCACAAGATGTCTGCAGTGTATTAAGAGCTTTAGAAATAAAATACTAGGTTGTGGTAGAGGTTTGCTTTGTGTGAAGTTTCTCTCTCGTCAAAATAATTTTAGGAAGAATTGTTTTCCTTTTTTAACACCTGTTTTTGACATTTCTGAAATGGAAAAGCTTTTTGTTGTTGTCAGAATGACTCTGTTATGAAATGTAGATGTAGGTACGGTAAGAAAGAAGTTACAATGAATACGTTTGAGGGATTCCTGCACAGAGTTCTTGCACATGAAATAAAAATGCACATTCTAGCACCTCTCAACCTTCCCATGTCATAAACAAATGTGGAAATGGAAAGGGCAAATTCTCAGCTGTGCGCCGGGATTAAAACAAGCAGCAAAGCCCATCTCCTCTCGGCTCCACCCTGTGCCCTCCCCTTCCCCAGCACCTCCGCTACCGTGACGATTTTAAACTTCAACCAGTCACCCATACCCAGTCCCTGACCTCAAACCAGCCTGATGCTGAGGACGCATGGAATCTTTCTTTTTGGTGGACGACGGTTTTGAGAGAGCGCGGTGCCCGTTTGCGCCCGTTCAGAAGTTTGGGCAGCCACGTAAAGACCCTGGTGGAGACGAATTGGTGGGCAGAGAGCAGGTGATAAGGTTAAAAGTGCACGATGGCTGCGGTTTATCACTCGGGTATCAGTGATGCGGACATGCCTGTGTGTGTTTGGATTCCAGGCACACGTATCTGACTACGCCTGTCTAAACCAAGTGGCTGCTCAAAACCTTTAGCAAGTCTCCCCAGGCAGGAACCCCGCAGCCTCCCGCGTTCACCTTCAACACGCATCGGGAACCGCTGCAGCGGGCTGCGAAGCGTTGTACTTAAGAAATGAAGTCTGGAGAGAAATGAGTCTTCTGTGCGATTATTTCATACTTTTTGGCTTCTCTGATTCAGTCTAGCGCCGAACCTCTCCCTTCTCTCCCCCCTTCCCATTAGCCCCACGAGGCCTCCCTGACCTTACAATCCACCCACGGTTTCCATGTTACTGTCAGCCTCCTTACACTTGACTGATGAGAAATATGTGATTATTCAACACATCATAAAAACAGCCAGAGCAAATGAAGGAGAAATCTGGAAAGTATTTATAGAAAATCTGTAAACAATCATTGCAATTCAGCTATTCAAAGCTGTGCACACATTAGCTTATTAGCTGTAGAGCTGTCAGATGTTTTTTGGTTCTTTCACCTTTTTTAAAAATTAAGAACTGCTTTGTTATACTCCCAGCCATTTTGTATTTCATAGACTTCTGTTTGCAGAAACAATTTCTTCTTTGAGCTACAATAAATGAGAAGAGATTTTTATTTTTTTTTTCTCCTTATGACTACGCACCATTGCAGTGACTTCAGAGGTTTGACAAGCACCGATTCACTGCCATTCTTTGTGTGCTAAAAGGCTTTTTGAGGCAACTTCAAGCACATGCATCTGTTTGCTGCATACAGCTCAACCTCAGATTCAGATTAGTAGGAAGGAGGAGGTGAGAAAGAAGAAGCCATGAAACTCTTCTGGAAAGCGACACAATGCAACGGTGGGACACGCGTTGCAAAGTCTCTCTTCTCTGCAAGAGGCAGGGGTGTTTCTTACTCACCATAGCGTGATTTAACCAGAACGGGATGACTCCATCAAGGCTTTTGGGGTAAACCAGCTCTCGATTGTAGGTATACAGGGTCCAAAAAGATATAGACACAAACTGGAACCAAAATACAAAATGAATGAAATTTCAAAATGAAAGACAAACATAACTGACAGGATTTGGCTAGTGCTTTCATTTCTGAGAAGGCAAAACATCTCCTACATGAAAAATGGTGATATTGCCAGATAAACTCATGTATCTTACATGTTACAACACAAAGAAAGGAATTTCTCTGAGGTGCAGTGTTCCATGTTGATACTGCGAGAAAAACCTCCTTTATAAAATGCCAACACTGACCTTTTCTGCAGAATACTAGATTAGCTTTAAACTGCTTTTTTTTTCTTCTTTTTTTTTTTTTTCTCCCTTGCAGATGGGATCTTTTGATGGTCATTTGATGAGCATTTGTTCCGCTCAGTAACAAAGTAAAAATAAATCTTGGTACGACAGTTCACCTAAAACTTACCCTTATCTTCACAATTCACAAGCCTAATTCCTAAACCGCAGGTGCAAGCTGCACTGTGGGCACCCATTTTTTCCCTAACAGAGGAGGATTTACAGCGGGAGAACTTAACTGGAGGAAACAAAGCCTGGTATGGGTTACTGATACCTGGAAGCTGATTTGCGCTTCCTTGGCCTGGCTTTGTATTTGAGCACACTTTGTGCCTGGGGTTGGAAAGCAGGGGTGCGAGATGCTGAATGAATGAGACTACCCCGTGCCTCTCTCCTGCGGGCATGGCAAGGGTGCCTGAGGGAGATACAACAGCAGCATCGTGAATACTGCTGGGCAGGGAGGATAAATTAGACAGTCTCTCTGCCTCCATCCCTGGCAGGACTTTTTTAGCTGGCTGAGCTGCTTGTGGAGCAGATTTAAGCAGCGCTTCTCAGCCCTTTGAGATTCAGAGGTGGCTGCAGGCTTCACTCACACAGAGCAGTACCTACTTGTATGAGTAACCCATCGGTTCCCGTCCAACCCACAGCACCAGATAAACAGCATTGTCTGCAAGGGAGTAGATGGTGCGTGGTGAATCCGATGTTGGCTATGACTATAATTATTGTCCTGTGAATCTGTTTCTCTCCAGTGCTTGTTTAAAGTCACGCTGGAGTCAGAGAAGGAGATGTGAGATTCTGTTGCCTCTTAGGCACTCTCTCATGTCCTCCTGGCCCATGCTGCCCTTTAAAGAAATGTCCTAAGTTGATAATTCCACGGCTATTTGGACCATGAGATTAACGGAGAGGTTACACCTCATTCACCCTTTGGGGTCAATCTGTGTTCGCTCGGGGACAGCAACACTAAAGTTTGTGCAAGAGGCTTTGCTTTCAACCATGACAGGCTGAACACTGTTTCTTCTTCTAAAGGGTCCAAATCCATTTTCAAACAGTAAAAGAAAGCCTACAGTTCTTATCTATTTTATATGTGTGCATGTTATACTATACACCCCTAATCATTTATGCAAACATTATTGTTATGTACAGAGGTTACTTACTGTGGACACTGGGAAAGCCAGGACACTGAAAAGAAGGTCTCTGCTGGAAATTACGCACTTAGCACATCGCAGTTTCTTAATTAGTCTCAACACATCAGCCAGGAAGGACACCCCATAGAAGACAGCCTGCAAAACCTAAAGTAATTACACCTAATGAGGGAAATTCATCCAGCTTTAATTAGCACGTTCCTCAATGAACTCTGTTCTTGCTCTTCAGGGAGCTGTTTTGTTCGTGAACTGCAAGCCCGCGTGAGGGAAATAGCTGTTGGCTAAATCTTTTTTACTAACTGAAACTGATTAAATAAAGTTGTTTGGGAGATAACTTTAACAGTATCTCGTTTAATAGACTAAACGGAGATGTGTGATGTGATTCAGATGGATGGGTGGAAGGACATGCTGAAAGCCAGCTCCTTCACAGTTCATATGTTAATTGTTATGTTCAAGGTATCTGAGCAGGAGCTGGGGAGAACAAAATATGCCAGGAAATGTTTCCTGCAAAGCAATTGCTAGATAGCTTCTCCCACCACTTAGGGCCTGCTTTCCGGGGACTCACGGTGGAGTTGATCTCAGTGTTAAGTAGCTCAAAGTGCTCTAACACGAGAATTAGGTGCAAAAGTTATCAAAACCAGAACCTCTTTTGCTGAACTCGGAGGGATTCAGGAAAGGATTTCAAGTGCTTATAAGCAGAGATCCAGACTTCAGTAACTAAACCTGAATAATTTAAACTCTTTGTAACTAATGAATTTTGGATTTGGGGGCGGTGGTTTGTTTTGTTTTTCTTTCTTTAAATCATTTACAAGTAATGAGGGTGGGGTTGTTTGGGGAGGGTGCTGGGAGGATTTTGTAAAGAATTAGGTAAATGCACAGTGACAAAACAGAATTCTGCAAATTGTGTATGAAATTGCCACCGTATTGCGGTTTAAGCCAACACTGCTTTTCCAATTACTTCGTTTTCTCTGCTAATGCTACACAGCGGATTATGCTGAACCAGATTTGTCAGACACACAAAGGCAAAGCCTTGCAGAAAAATATTTCTCCTGCTACCTTGCATTCAGCACTGAGTCTAATTCAGTTCTGTTAACTCACGGGGCTGCCTCTTTTTTGTTTTTAAGGCTAGGTTGTCCTGGAGTGTTGCAATATGGGAAACGCAGCCTACTGCAATCGCTGGACCAGCTAGCGATGCTTAAACGGAAAGAGGCTGTGTTACAGCTTTCAGGATGAGATCTCTTTTGCCATGATCTTACTCTGAATCAGATCTCTATTTAGAGCAAAGTGCCTGAAGCTGTGGCTGATTACTTCACCCGTTTCTGAAGGAGCCAAGAAGGATGGTGCTTGGGAGGGGACAGAATTAGGGCAATGCTTTTCCATCAGAAATTCCTGTATTATCGAAATATCTGAGGGAAGGAGGGGACTATGACTTCACTGTGCTCATCTTCAAACAAGGTTTTCTGCAAGCTCTAGTTTGCAAGTTTGCAAGTCCCAGGGCCACCTAGAGCAAGGTCTCGGAGGTCGCGCACCACCCGGTTCAGCTGCAAAGCCCCGTGTTTCCTCTCTAGAGCGTGGGGTGGACAGACACATTTTTACATAAAAAAAACCAAACAGCTTCATCAGAACCCGCATATGGTTTTGTTCAATTCTCAGGCACCCAAACCAGCTCTTTTAAATGTGGTTTTCTCTCTCTCTCTCCCCATTATCACAATTAGCCTCTGTAACTGCAGGCGCAATTTCAGTCAGTTGGGATTCAGCCCACCAAGTCAGGGGTCTAGTTCAGAGAAGTCCGTACTGGGGTGCAGCATACTTAGACCCAAGCACATGTTCAACCCAAACATCTGCCCCAGTCCTTGACCTCACCAGGACACCAAAACCAAGTCCTCGAAGAGCTAAGAAAAGCCTGGTAATAAACAGAAGCTCTTGTTACACCCTGTAGAGTCAGCAGTAACTTTCTGTGAAAAGCATGAAAAATTAACGTGAGGGTGGTGACAGTCTGGTGACACATGGTGACTAATTGCCAGTAAAGCAATTAGGGGGAGGCCTGGTTCCCAGAGGATGGGGCTATTATTATCTTGTTCATGGTCAGCCTTACATTAATCATGGGACAGAGATAGAGTTCTTCTCCCTCCCCCCCACCCCCCCCCCACCCCCCCCCCCGCCTTCAAAATTAACTAAAACAAACATTTCTGAAAAGAAACAGTCCCAAAACAGCCACATTCTCAGTCTGGTAAATATTCTGTCATACGCAGGGGAGGACTATGTTATCTTATGTATGGAAAATGCTTATCTGAATGTGTAACCTGACCCATTCCTCTGGCTGAACGTGGAGAAGGACAACTCCTGAAGAAGTTTGAACTCCGTCTTGGGAGCTTGTTTTTGCACTGCTCATAGCTCTACCCTTGTCCGCCACTGTGGGTTCAAAGGGGTTTCAGTCAGTTTGTGATCATCCTGTATTTCCAGGAGCAATGGAAGAATACACAAGTAATTTTGAAGCCGGAAAACGGAACCTAGCTAGAACCATCCCTAGTAACGCTCAGTCTGGCAGGGTGAAGCGCTGGTAGACTCGAGTCAGAGCTCCAAACCCGTGCTCTTCCAGGCTTATTCCTGTAAGAAAGGTTCATACAGATCTTGCAGCCCTTCACTAATGGGAAAATGTTGACATTAAAAAAAAAAAAAAAATTGACATGAAAACATGAAATTATTCCAGATGTCCTGTGGATTTCCCAAACAGCAGTGCTGGCGCTCACAAATCCATTGCAGCCGTTCATGGAATATAAATCCGCTGGCTGTAAATAAAGAGGATCCCCTAAAGTATTCCCACACGAACAGAAGAAAGACTGGAAGCATTCAGAAAGCTAACGATTAACCCAAAGAGGAGAATATGGATATGATTATCCCTGTTGGAGAGATGCTGCTTTCCTCCCTGGACCCCGCAGAGCTCGGTGGCGCTAGGTCCTGTAGAAATGCTTCATTTGGCCGGATCAATTTTCCAAACTGAGAGTCATAGTGACAAAGACAAACCTTAATTTTTATCTGCTGCAGTGATCAAAGGGGTGTTGCTGTTTAACTAACCTGACGTGATTTACTTTCACGTATAAGATCTAGCCATATGTGTATATTGAAATCTCTGACTAGTACAAATAAATCGGGATCCAAGCTCTGCCCTTAAGGGGGGATAAATCCAATAGTCTGAGTAGGCTATTATACAAAAGAGTGAACATTCAGTGTAGAGACACATACATTCACACGATAGCAACCTGGAAAATATGTATATTAAATACTGGGTCTATTCTGAAATAACTAAAAAACAGCTTTCAGGAAAATTGAAAAGTATTTCAATTATGAGAGATAAAAGCTTAAGGAATAAAATGGGGCAGGAATGCAATTAATAGTTTTTAAAGGTGCAGTGTGCTCTTTATGCAATGATTTACTAATAGATTTACAGCAGTGAGCAAATTTTTATGAGCTCGGGTATTTCAGGCAATGAATGATTCAGCTTGTACTGTTTTGTGTCACAGACAAATGAATACAAAACCATTTTTATCCGTCATTTCTGCTTGTTCACTAATCGGTCAATGAACTCCTTTGATACAAAACCCACTTATCTTTTTTTCTTCCTTACAAAAATATTTCCTTTCTGAATCTTGATTGCCGTGATCATTAACTAGATAAATGAATCTGAAGTAACGTTAGCGCTGTAGCTCCTTTGCGAGAGCCACATGACTAGCGAGGAATTGAATGAGGTGCTAAAAGAGGGTCATATCTAGAAGAAATTCTTCCAGCATCCCTCCAGCAGAGCTAGGAGTCAAGCTGCATTTCCATCCCCGGAAAATGTCACGTTTCCCAGTATTTATATTTAGGATCAGAGCGAGCTGGCCACAGCAGCTTTCCACAGAAGGAAATTTTTAAAAGAAAGAGCTAAGAGGAATTTTGGGGGGAAAATTTCCAAGTGATTCAGCCAGCCGGTGCCAGAAGCCAGGCAATCGCAGTCTGGCAGGAGACGGGCAGAAGAGCTGGACAAGCGCTCTGCGTGCCTGGCTCCGGGGAAGCCTCCAAGCCACGGCCCAGCCCTGCCCAGTGTGGCGGCTCTGCTGAACAAGCACAGCCCTGCGGGAAGCTTTTGCCTGCTCTTCTTCCCCGGGACCGTACCTCCCGGCATCCCAGGGCGTTTCCTGGGACTACTTCCAAAACCGCAGAAATGTAACGCATCGGGTGTGCACCTGATGGACCTCTGTGGTTGACAGCCACCTCTTGTTCCTTGATGTCCTGCAGCAGCAACAGGGAGTGGTTTAATGCCAAACCACCGGACAACAGTTCCAGGTCCTGTGGAGCCCCACAGCCCCTGGGTCATATTGTCTTCTCACCCTCTTCCTCCCCTACACAGCGGCTCAAGAAACTTTTGCCACCCAGAGACACCCTCCAGATCAACGGGAGAAGGGGGGATGAGGGCATTCCTCTCCCCGGGCCCCTTTCACTCTTTGACAACCCTTTCTTGAAAAAAACCCACATCTCTGCGGAAGAAGGACTACCAGCCATGAAGGAGTAATTTTGCACACCCTGCCCCATTGCCACATTTTCTGCCTGAGCGAAAGGCAGGATCTTCAGCCCAAACCATCTCCCTGTTTCCTGACAGCTCTGTTTCGGCGTGGGGATCGAATCAGTAAGTGGTTAAAAAGCAAGAGACAAAGGACTGGAGAAGCGGAGCAAGGGCCCTTGCCCACGGAGATTTAATGAGACCTGAGCTGTTCAGCAGATCTGTAAATGAGCCGGGGAAGGGAGTGAACACTGAGGTGGTAAAGCTTTGTAAATTTTTTTTTTTTTTTCTGTCAAAGCAAAGCCTGACTGCAAAATTGCCAAAGAATCTCAGGATACTGAGTGCCTGAGAGATCAAATAGAAGGTGAAAATCAGTGTTGGTAAATGCAATATAATGCATTTCAGAAAAAAAGCAACTTCAATTATATATTTTTCAACAGTGGGTTATAAATTACCTATCACCATCCAGGAAAGAAATGTTGGACTCGCTGTGGATAGCTCTCTCAAATTGCCAGCTCCTTGCTCACCAGTAATCAAAAAAGACAAATAGAGGGTTGAAAATTGTTAGGAAAGAAACAACAGACAAGGAAACACTTTTAGGTCACTGTATAAATCCATACTGTGCTCATAGCTCGACCACTGCAGCCTGCCCTCCTTACCCCTTCCTGAAACGAGAGAAACTACCGCAAAGGGCGACAAGGATGTTTTAATGAAAGAAGCAGCCCTTTGTGAAGGGAGATGAAAAAGGCTCCGACTTCCAGCTTGCAGAAAAGCATAACCAAAGGGAAAACCTGGTAGAGGTCTCTAACGAGTGGCAAAGAAAAAGTGAACGGGGACGGATGATTAAATTATAACACAGAAGTAAAGAGGCATCCAATTCAGTTGTCAGGAAGCAGGTTTACATCAACAACATGAACTGCCCTTTCACACAAGGCACACTTGTGTTGTGGCACTCATTGCCACAGGATAGGGAAGGTACCAGCAGTGTAAGCAGGTATGGTTTCCCTTTAGATAGATGAAGGGAAGGCTTTGAGTGGGTATTAGCTACCTTGGCCTGGATTCATTTTCTGGCTGGGTAAATAGGTATGCCACCGTGAGGGTAGAGCCATGGAATGTTCATTTGACACTTACACATGCTCTTCTCTTGTGCAGCCTTTCCCTGATCATCCACTGCTAGTCAACAAGGGAAGATGGATGCTAATTTCAATGAGTATTTCTGCACCCCAAAATACTGGGCGATGGGTTACTTGCTTTCTCCTCTTGATCTCATGCTTTAGAGCTGTGTCATATTCTGTGTGATAGATCTCATTATAATGGTGCCAGCGATGGAGATGCTGTTTTGCCTGAGGGTATGGCTGATACTTTAATGGGGCCAGCTTTCACCAAATAACAAAGGAGAGGAGCTGGGCACACAGTCCCTTGCCTGGGACTTGGCTAGTGGTGTTTTAGTCTACTGGCATATGTCACAGCAGGACTAACTGAATATTCTTAAGGTTGAACCCTGACCAATTAATTGCCGGCATTTCAGAAAAATTAATTTTTCAAAACATCACAGAAAGCCTAGGTGTACTGATATGAAGATAACATGGCAACAAACCATGCATATGCCATCCTGACTGCAGAAATATATGTGCCCTCATCCTTCCACAGCCAGCTTGGCCACTGAGAAGGGCACTGTGGCTCCCTGAAGCCTGGGCTGTTGTAGTCACCTCACGTGCCGTTCACCGCCTCTTGGTTGCAAATATTTCACAGAGTCACAGAATGGTTGAGGTTGGAAGGGACCCAGATTTCCCAACGCCTTGGGGGTCTCCAAAGGCCCCACTTGGAGCTGGGGAGCCTTTAGGCTTCCATTGAACTCCACCATGGGGTGTCTCCTGAAGAGTAAAAGTAGAGACAAACATACCCTGGGCCAGGCCTCCCACTGGTATTTAACTCTGGTGGTCACACAGAATGGACAAAAGGCTGCAGAGGTCCCTTCAGTTTAGCGAGTGTCCCTGAAATATGTCCCTTGCAGGAATCCTCTCCACATGCCCACTCTTTCCACCCCACTGCCACCACCACCACCACGAGTGACTGATGAACCACTCGGACTGTGAACAAGCCTTCTCCCCCAGGGTACATCTCACATGCTTACATTTTGTTTTCTACCTTGTGAAACATTAGCATATTAGGAGAACCAGAACACATTACGGTCTAATTTTTTCTGTGCCCTTTTAGGAAATGCAGCAAGCAGTTGATAGCACTGTTAAAACACATGTAATAATGTCACAAGCATCTCTTTCTGCAGGCTGGAATTTCTTTCCCTTGTGCTCTAAACTGATTTTCAAACTAAGTATACACTCTGAATGGCTAAATTAGCACCGTGCAATGCTTTGTTTTACCTTTTCTGCAATTTACAGGACATAAAAACCTATTTAAAAACTGAAGTCAAACTTCAAGCAGCATTATAATGTGTATTGAATTAAGGGTTAGATAACATGCATCAAACTTGCACGTGTCCTGGCTGGACATACCCTACCTGTCTGTCCCTCTCCTCACTGATAGCTTGTCTCTTTTACAAGGAGGCAGCTAGCTTCAGAATATTTCTGAAAGCCAAGCAGCTCGCCAGCCAATATTCTTTCTGCATAAAACCTGTGAAAACATCTCACAGCACAAGCATGGATCCCTACTTAGTTTTCTTTGGGGTATAAACTGTTAAAGGAAGCAGTTTAACAGCAGCAAATATACCAGCTGCATATGTCTTGAGGCACAGATGGCAGACAAACAAATAGACATACTGGTATCACTGTACAACACGATTTGCTTACCAGATTGAGGACTGTCAAATATTTCCACTGCCCACCGTAAAGGAACACTTCAGATGGCCGCTCTTCTGTTGTTACATGCGTGATTGAATAGGTGACAAAAGAATACCAGACAAAAGCAAGGCAATGGTACGTTGAGAGGGTAGAGATTTCCATGCTTTAGCTAAGAGCAAGTGATAATCAGTCCCAAAGCAGCTTTTCTCTTAAGGTCCTTGGTTGCTGTGCATGGGAAATGGCAGGGCAGGAGGGTTTACTTCGGAGCAGGCTCGGGACACGGTGCCACTTTGCTCTCGTCGAAAGGAATATTCACAAGGCTGTGAACTTTGCTTCTATTTGTTTCCCTTTTCACTGTACAGATAGGCTGGGGGGGGTGAGAAGAATAGGCTTATTCCCCGGATTTAAATGCCTTGCTCAAGATTAGCGAAGATTAGCTGTGGAGTTACATAAGTTTTTTAGGTTTTTTTCGTAAAAGTGGGGGGAGCTTTGCTGCTGATTTTGTGTAACAGGCTGTCATGCTTTGGGTAGCTACTGAAAGCAATCGGCATTTTCCTCGCTTGTGGCTATGGGTGCAGCCACGTCTGCAGCTCAGCCTGGGAAGCCTCCACGACTGTTCTTTCCTTGTGCCAAAGGAAAAAGTGGGAAACATAGTGGTCTGTGAAAGAAAAAACTGGTTGATTTGTTGATAGGCTGTGGAGGTGGCAAGGAAGCTGAGAGGATTCGTAGGCAAAGGTCCTTGGGGTTGAAAATCACTGCGAGCGTTGACATTTTTTTGTGGGAAAAGGCTCTGCTGCCTTTATGCCGCTCCACGCAGCTGGGATCCGTCACAACCGTGCATGGCAGGTCGGCCAAACCCCGAGTCACTTTGAAGCTCGGGGCAAAGGCCTTGGGTGACGAACCCTAAGCACTGAGCAGGGCGTCTCGCCTACCTGCTTCCTTGCTTGCTCCTATTCACCTTCAGTCAGCCTCTCTTCCCTGGCGCGACATTATCGTGCCATTGGGCTGCGGTGCAGAAGAGAAGAACTGATACTCACGCAATGACCCTAAAATGAAGCGATCAAAAAAATTCCCATGGATATGGTCATTTTTCCCTCTCCTCCTGCCCCGCCAAGCCACCCTAATTAGCACTGGAAAATACACATGGCATTTCCTATTTGGGCCAGAGTGTCTGTAATTGCAGCGCTGTCAGCAGTAATTGCTGGTCTGTATCAGAAGCAGTGTGGCCAGCAGGACCAGGGAGGTGATCGTGCCCCTGTTCTCAGCGCTGGTGAGGCCGCACCTCGAATGCTGTGTTCAGTTTTGGGCCCCTCACTCCAAGAAGGACATTGAGGTGCTGGAGCGTGTCCAGAGAAGGGCGATGAAGCTGGTGAGGGGTCTGAAGAACAAGTTGTATGAGGAGCAGCTGAGGGAACTGGGGTTGTTCAGTCTGGAGAAGAGGATGCTGAGGGGAGACCTTATCGCTCTCTACAATTACCTGAAAGGGGGTTGTGTTGAGGTGGGTGTTGGTCTCTCCTCCCAAGTGACGAGTGACAGGACAAGAGGAAATGGCCTCAAGTTGCGCCAGGGGAGGTTCAGGCTGGATATTAGGAAAAATTTCTTCACTGAAAGGGTTGTCAGACACTGGAACAGGCTGCCCAGGGAGGTGGTGGAGTCACCCTCACTGGAGGTGTTCAAGGAACGTGTGGACGTGGCACTGTGGGACATGGTTTAGTGGGCATGGTGGGGTTGGGTTGATGGTTGGACTTGATGATCTTACAGGTCTTTTCCAACCTTAATGATTCTGTGATTCTGTGAGTGTTTCATGGGGGCCTTGGCGGGGAGCGGGTACCATGCCCCAGCCTGTGCCCGGACCTTCCCCATGCAGGATGGGGAGACTGGGTGCTCTTCTCACCCCTGTGGAGGCTGTGTCCGTGGGCAGGGCTGGGCTTTGGCCAAGCAGACTACATTAAAGTATCTCTTTTTTTTTTTTCCTTCTGACTGGCCTACAGGCAGCATTGCGCAATCTGCTGTTTTGGTTTGTTTTGGTTTTTCTCTTGCATTCTTCCCGCCCCCCCCCCCCCCCCCCCCCCCCCACGATACCAGACGTAAGGCTCCCTGTGGGGTGATTTCCTACTAACTCGGACAGCAATGTGCATGCATGTTGGGAAACAGCCCTTGCACTAAGGCACTTCAATATCCTCCTGTGTTTCATTGACTTCTACCCTAAATCAGATTACCCGCATCCAGGTTCCCCAGGCATTCCAGCCATCACAATTCCAATGAAATATTTCTGCCTTACTCAGGAAAAATAAAGATGTAGATCCTTTTGTAGTTGTTTGAGGTTGGAGGAAAAAACCCCTTGCCAGGGGGAAAAAAAAAAAAGGGAATATGTTTTTTGGACTCTAACAATGTCACCAGTCTTTTCCTAGGAAATCTAGCAGAAAAGGGTTTTCAGTTGCCTTTACAGACTTTCTGGGGAGGGACAGTATGTCATGAGCTGCTTCCTCTGCTCCTCCTTGTTAAGACTCATCCCTGTGACAAAAGGCAGGAACAGAATAGGACCACGGCATGGAAGGGCCCTTTTTATTACCATTTGCATATCAAAGGCACCAGGCAGTCAGCACTTAACGAGTTATCTTCACACCAATCTTTCGGAGGTTTTGCTATAGTACAAATTTAAAAATGGGAAGGCATGTGCTTCTGCTCAGCAGGTGCCCGAATGCATGCAAATGAATGTAAATGTATGCAAAATGGCAAGGTATGTTTTTCTTTTCTGGAGGATCTTGGCCAGTATGGCTGGGAAGGTGTCAAGCACGGTGACAGTTTTCTGATGTGGGCACCTGTCCCACAGACTGAGACCATCTGCTTTGTTTTACCATATACAAGAAGCAAGATATATATCCTTCAGCCTAGATAAAGGATGAAGTTCGGGTGTAGAAACATCACAAAGAAAGGATGCGCGCCAGACAGGATCAGAAGTCTAACACGGCACGCTTCATGGAGTCTTTCTTACTTCACTGCCAGTGTGATGCAGTGAGCAAATACGCTGGAAAAGTGGTGTCTTACGCCTTCTCTCCATGGGTATGAACGTCTACTGAAGGTTCAATGGAACAGGAAATCCAGCCCAAAACTTTTTGCAGGGAGTGGAGGGAAGGAAGAAAGAAGGGGCACAGGCAGATGTGCTGCTGCAGATCTTGTGGGACGGTTTAGGGAAATACCATTTTCCATCTGCTTGGTACCACACCCCAGCTCAAATCTGCTGCTCCCCTGCAGCTGAGCCACATTCGTGCACTCTGCCAATGCTCCGAGTCTGCTTTGGGGGCTCATCTGATTTCAGCAGCGACAGCTGACTTTGTGCTAAAGCAAACTGGGAGCTCCTGCTTAGTCTATTAGCTGAAGAATAGTAACAAGTAGCTGGAGCTGTAAATCACCTTGTATACACAAAACGTCCCCTGCTCATGCCCTCTTCCAGGGGAGTGAGTTAGGCCAGCTTGCCTGACTTCAGACTGAAATGGGCTTGACTCACTTGTATGAGTAGCACGGTTCAGGTACAGAGGTGACAGCAAACAGTGTAAACTGGTAATATCTTAGACCAACATGTCTGTTTGTAACGTCATTGTGTGCCTCCACTGATGGGCACGGTATTTCCAGGCTACTGAGCAGTCCCCCGTAAGTCCATCATTACCATATAGTGCTTGGCTGTCACCTCAGCCTGTCTCTAATGAAGCAGCTGGTAGAAACAAATATTCCCGCTTCCTCATGGGCTGACAATTTGTTTAGAGACCAGTTAGGCACCTTTCAAATAGTCTTCAATATTTTTGCACTGGCAGGGTTTGCTCTTTGTCAGGGCTGCATCCAGTGACAGCACAACAAGGCAGGAAATTACTGGCAGGTGACAGCAGTTAAGGCCAGGTGGGAGGAAAGGATTCAAAGCCAAGCAAAGCCCCAGGACAGGTTTGGGGGCCTAAAAAGCAAAACTGGGTCTTTGTGTCTAGCTCTCTTTTCTAGGCACAGTCCAAGAACAAGGGACTGATATGCAACTGGGACTTGCCTTGGTCAGAGGCATTTTATAGGGTGAAGAAAGCACAAGGAGCTGGGTAAGTATGGTTTTTTTCCTAGTTTTCTGACACTTGTTTCCATCCTCAATGTGGTTCTGTTATCTTGTGTGTGGATTTCATAATTTATTTATTTTTAATTTACTGCTATGGTAAGCTGGCTTGTGTTAAGGGTGGTATTCCTTGAAAGCAGGATCTGGGGCCGTTCTTGTACAACATCCTCCGTGCGTTATGGGGGTGTGTCCGGAGTTAATAGATCCCATCTCTGCTGTGTTCTGGTTTAGTTGCAGGTAATGCAGGGCTCTGTGTGGAAGAAGCATTTTCTGGTAAGTATTAGCCAAGAAAGCTTTTTAGCATCTAGCATGAGGCTGCCTGAGCTCCCCAGGGACGTCTGTAATAACCGTTCATTCTGTGACGGTCCTGATGTGTGAAATGAAACATAATTGACAAAATTGCAAGCCTGGCATAGTCTGCTCCAGGCATCCTCAAATCCTCAGGCAAACTCCACAAAATCATGTGGTTAGTGTAATTCACAAGATTTAATTCTCTCTGGTTTTATTTGACTTGGGCTTTAGTAGCTTCTAGGGGTCTGAGTTTTCCAACTCTTCTTCACAGCTGTGCAAGTGACAAGTGTAAAAATGTTTTAACTGCTAATAAAAGCTGAGGGCGTTACCCAGTGACACTGCAGTGATAGCAACAACTAATGAAAATCAATAAAAATGTCCTGAGATATTTAACTAAAAATCTGAAAATGGGCAATGCTGCAACACCTACCTGCTGTGTATGGCAAGCGGGAAAGCTATACAGTTGAAAGATGGCTTATGCATCCTTCTGCATGGGCCTCTCTTCTTTACCTTGTATGATTTTTTTTTTTTTTAAACATACATTTTTAAGGAGAAGATAGGAAGTGGCTTACCTCATCTTGATATGCTTGTTCTGAATTGTTTTTAAAAAGTTGTTCCAAACTGCCAAATTCCAGAGGAATTTTTCAGTGGTGACTGGTGTACAATTCAGTAGTTGGAAATACTAATTCAGATTTCAGGGTTTCTCCCTCCCATTGAGTTCCATTGGCTTTTAGACTATATGTTTATTCAGCCTGCTAAATGAAATGTCACTTTGACACAGAAACTAAACTTCCTGTGTAACAATGACTGGACATTTCTGACTCTTTTAAATGAATGAAAATGATTATGTTAATCAAAACAAAACTTCTTCAGTTAGCAACTTGGGTTCTAAAAGTAGGTATGGTGAAAATAAGAAACATTTGATTGGAAAAATGCTTATTATCTCATTATCTCCAACTCATAGTGGAATTAGTAACTCTTTGCTCTATCACCAAATCCCAGTAGTGTCTCCTCTCTTGGCGAGGTGAATACCGCTTAGAAATAAAAGGCATGGTTTTCACAGATTCTCAACAGCTTCCAAGCATTTATATACTTTTTTTAAGAGATATATAGCATTGCTTCTCAATTTTAGCTTTTCCCTTTTCTGTCAGAAATGCACAATTAATCTTTGACCATTTAGAAAGATCGTGCACAAACAGCCTGAAGTTCAGAGCGAAACAAACATGCCACAGCGTACTAGGGAAGAAATGGCTGGGTATCTTTTAGATCTTGGATGCATGAGGTACGACTGGTTCTCATTAGACTCCTTCCTGCTAGATAACTGTGGTGGGCAAGCTAAGAAATGTGTTTATGTTATTTTTTTTTTCTTTGCCCCTTTTTAGAGGGGACCAAGAATGTACCAACTGGTTTTGCAAGATGTGTGTTTGATAACATACTTCGTATCAAAATGCTTTATGATTTGTGTGGGTTTTCTTCATCCACCACTGAAACTTAGCAATTTCTAGGGTAGGAAAGAGTTATTGTGTGACAGAAGAGTTTTGTAAAGATTTATGAGTGGATGTAGAGAGCACCTTGCTGGACTGATGGAATAAGAACTGCAGGTGAAAGGGCAGGAAAGCCGGGTAAATCACTCTTCTTTCATGACTATAAGAAGACATCACTTGTGGCTTTTTTCCCCTTGCTATTCAGAAGATTAGTAGATCTAGTGTATGTTGCTCTTGACTTTCTGTGGTCTATGTGTAATCATAAATAACTATTCTGTATACAAGGTAATAGAGAACCATCCAACCCTGACCCCACCAGCCAGTGCTTGCTGAAGTGGTGTAGTTTATGTGCAAATCTACCCTAAAGAGCAGATATTGTTACAAATGGGTATTAGAGAATAAAATAAAGGCCTATCTATAGCCTGTATTAGTGTAGTACCTCAGTCTGTTGTCACAACCTTTGGTACTTAGATTGTAACAAATGCTGAGCAGAGGAAAGAACTGCTTGTCCCCACTGTATGCATGGAGAAGCGCAACACAAAGCTGTGAAATGGTATGTCCAAGGTGACATTGAAAACATCTGTTGAAATGCAAATTAATGATCGTTCTCCTGAAGTCCTGATAACATCTAAAGCATGTTGGAGGAAAGGTTGTAATTCTGTAAGAGATGCTGAAGAGGTGCTGGTTCCCTCCCCACCGGTGGCCATCACCTTGACAGGTGACTCAACAGGTTATAAAACATGCCACAACCCCAAGAGCCTCCCAAACCCTGCTAGATGCTGGGGACCTTCCAAGTTGGCCGGCGTGGCAAGTACAAGGATCTCCTCTCCTTGGGGACACCAATATCCTTTGTACACCAAACCCATGTCCAGTTCCTGCTCATTACCAGATGCTGAAGAAGAAAGTAAATTTTTCAGTCTGTCAAAGGCAAGGGTAAAACAAGGATTACAATGTTTTATTGATGCTGACAACATGATGTCAACAACATAACAAAGTTCGAACCAGTGGGTTGGTCCTGTTTAGCAATGGGGACAGAAAGTGGGTTTCCTACTGAAGAGCAGTCATGCCGTTGCAGTCTTCACATAAGATATCAGCAGAGTCTGACACAGCTTGTGGCTCTGGGCCCCGCTTGTGGGCCAGCAGTCAGCTGCTGTGGGTCCTCACTGAACAGGGGTTACTGGGATGGCTGTACAGCCCTCAGGGTGAGGCATTGCCTCGGCAATCGGGCTCTAATGGGGCACCGTCAGCGGGTAAGTGTCCAGTTTACCAAGTGAATGCCACTCTTCATCTCCTTCTCAAACAAAAGAGCAAATCCTGCAGCAGGAGCTGTGCGGGATACCAATGGTATCTCAGTGTCCTTCACTGCTGCTGAAGACCAGCAGCTATGAGTACTCCTGCTACTGCGAAGAGCTGGCAAATTGTTCCCTATTACCCAGCCCCTTCACCCTGGGAAGGTCTCTCTGAATTTTCTTGCCTCTTTGTTGAAGATGGGATGGGGAAGGGTCATGTTCCGAGCAAGCCTCTGTGCACATCGTGCCCCGCTTCCCCAGGCTGAGGTGACCTACTGCCTCCTCTCCATTTCTTCTCAGCCCGCTCAGCAGGACCAACCTCCACATAAAGACGTTCCCCAACACCAACATCTTCGTGAGGGGGTCGGTTCCCCAGCTTCCCCTTCGCTCTCACATGTGTACCTGCTCGCTGTAGTTCTTACTTTGCACAGATCTTCCTGCCTGGGTGGCTTTTCCTCTTCCTGCCTCCTTAAAGTACTGTGGTAACGCATGTGTTATCCAAACAGCTGTGCCAGGTGGTACCCACACCGCACCTATCTGTAATCCCTGTGCCCTGAGCAGTGCTATAGGTGATGGACGCGGTATTAAGAGCGCTTTCTGTCCGCTCCTCAGCCCTGCTCGCTCTGTTTGCAGGCTGCCCTTGGGGCACAAGCTTCAGCTCACCCTGGGTGAGGGAGAGAGCTGCTGCAGGGAGCTGTGCTTCGCCTTTGTGTTTGCAGGCAGGGCCTCTTCGTGTAGCATGTCACGATCTTTGGACTGGGTTGATTCAGTAGTGGCTTCTCGCAGAGCACTTTGCTGTAGCTGTTTACAAGGCAGGCCATAACAAAAAGTTATCCCTCGCAAGTTATCCTATGTAAGAACTTGGGTGAGGGGATGAGGAAAAAACACAACAAACCCCAAATACGCAAAACCCCCAACACTTTATGTCCTTCTTGACAAAATCCACCTTAACTTTCCTTCTGCCCCTGTCAGTTCCATTACGTGAAGCGCATTGGCACGCTTCCTTTCCTTACAGCTATTTTCAGTGATGAGGAAAAGTGCCTCCAGCTTTTGCAACACTTCATTTGGCTATTGGTCAGATAATCAGACGTATTTGTGAGGAATCTGAGTTTGGGATAAGGCCATCTGCTACAAAACTCTTGCACTGACCCCTTCTTTCTCGCTGCCCTCCGAAAGCAGTTGTGTTTCACTACTGCTGAATGCGTTTGAGGGATCTGAACTTTCTCAGTCACATGCTTTAGTTGCTCAGTGAAAACATAGGTGGTTTGTATACCTTTATGGGATCCACGGGTGTAGGGAGGCAGTGTTTGCTGTTAGCTTCCCCTCTCAAAGGCTTGGAGTTTTCTTGCATTCTTGCTTCCTAAAAGTGGGGGTGGAAAAGAAACCTGTCCTTGCCAAATTCAAGACGCTGGTTATCAGCTAATTCTACTGTTTACTGTTCACACAGCTAAACAACTGCGTGTGTTTGGCAGCGAGCTCGGGTTCATCTGCAGCGTGCAGGACAGAGCTGCCTGCTTGTTTTCATCAGAAGCTTTCTGCTGTTGTTTCATTGTAATGCTCAGCGGCGATCTGCAGTGCCGCTTTCCACTTGTGCGATTCAAGACAATTTAAAAAGGGAGGGTATCGTCACCTTTGCTTTGAAGAAGGCAACCTGAGCTTCTAG
Source organism: Gavia stellata (assembly GCF_030936135.1). NCBI lineage: Eukaryota > Metazoa > Chordata > Aves > Gaviiformes > Gaviidae > Gavia > Gavia stellata. The sequence goes on along the minus strand of NC_082596.1, from coordinate 98,847,440 downwards.
ATAAGCTGTGCAGGGGTGCTGGTCCCAATACCTTAGATGGAAGTTGGTGAAAAGACCAAGAACAGTAATCAAAAGGACCCCAGACCTGGATGAGTCTTCTGGGTACCATCAGCACCAGCCTCCTGTAAGCCAAGCTGGAGTTTTGCTGGGATGCCACAAGGCTGAAGCTTTTATTGCAGCCCAGGGTGTCCGGGGCCAGTAGCAGTGCTGTCCAGCAGTGCCATTCTGGCATGGCGAGGAGCGCTGGTGCCACCTAATGAGGTGCCGGTGCCACCTCTCTCTGCACCCTGGGCTGCCAAGAGGAAATACCGGCCTTTGCGTCATTAGCGAGAGCTTCATGTTGTTGAACTAGTCTTTGATCCCTTCCTCCTCTGCAAAACTGCACAGTGGGTGGTAAATTAATCCCTGGAGTTCAGCCTAGCACGTATGCAGAAAGCACAGGGGAAGAAGTAGGTGATCCTGCCCTGATACTAAGAGCCCAGAGCTTGCCTGTGCTCTTGGGTTTAGCTTGGTGTTATTCCACCGGCTTTGGTGGCAGAGGCTCTCATTTGCACAGATGTACATAAGCACAGTCCGTTCTTCTTTCCTCATGTCTGCCCGCGGGGTCATACAATAAGCATGGATCCAGATGCCACTGCTCTTCTAATTAAACGTGTAGTCACTGCGGAATAAAATGTCCTGGTTCAGTCTATCATGGCTTCAAGGAGAGGTGATGTTGTCGGCTCATAGGCTTAGTGTTATGAAACCAGACAGTATTTTATGTATGCTTCATGATGAAACCAGGAGCAAAAGAGAGGAGAACCCAGGCTGTCTGTAGTAATGAATGAGAACTAAGGAATAACCGAATAGCAAATGTAGTTAGTTAAAGGGACTTAAAGTTCACACCAGAATGGGGAGGGACAGAGACTGCCACATTAAAAGGATGATGGTTCCCAATTGCACTTATTTTGCAACCCTTATCCTTTTCTCTTTGTCTTGCTCTCCTCTCCATTGGGATGTAAATTTCGGAGTTCAACAGCTAACGTTATTTTAGGACACTTAAAGGGAAAAGAAGTTTTGCTTTGTAGGGGACTGGGAAACAGAAAAATATGCTCTTACCATATAAAAGTTCGCAAGTTTTGTGATCTGCTAGCCAGTTCTGTGTTAGGGCTGAAGCATGCTGATGCTGTGCTAGAAGAAAGGCTTTGCTGAGAATCCCAGTGATTGGATCAAACTACTGTCTGCTGAAAATGTCTGGTTCAATCCCCTGAGCTGTAGCTAGGATGCAGCACATGCTGAGGATGCTTTGAACTGCCTTTTGTGCCGCCTTTTTTTTTTAATTTGAGCTGTGAAGCATGCAGTTCAGGAAGGCCAAATATCACGTGTGAATATTGCTGACTGTACAGCACAGCGAAGGTCTGTGCTGAATGAAGTTGGGCCTCTGTGGTTCTTTGCAGATATTTAGTAACAACCTGAAGCAGAGCATCTTTGCTTTCCACAACAGTTCTTCTAGTTCAGCAAACACACATTCCACTCGAAGAGCAATCTGTATGCCCTGGCAACTGTTTTCGAGTAACACTGTATTTCACTTATTAAAGCATAAAAGTTAGTCTGCATACATTTTCAGAGAGCCTTGTTCAAGGCGGAATAGCTACTCTAAAGACGGCGCCATAGGATAATGACTTCCAGACTGTCCAGAGCTGCATTCCTTCAAGCTTCTCCATCAGTGCGGTAATAAAGATTCTGCGAGCCACCTGGGCTGCATCTGTACTGTGTGGGAGGTGGAAACTGTGGTGCACCCCACAGCCCTGCTCCCCTAGCTATCCAGATGAGGCTTGCCGCATGCCCGAGTCTCCTTACAGTGGAGCCAGGAAATGCAGCGTGATGGCACACACATGCCAAACACACAGAAAAACCTGTGGAAGTAGCGAGGGCTGGATCGTGCAGGCGATGGTTTCCATGAGCACGGCAAAAGTCAATTAGGAGAGGTCCTGCAAAGGACCGGAAGGGTTCCGGCTCAGGACAGCTTGCAGGTTTAGGACCTGAAGCTGGCAGAGGGATTTACGAGTGCAGCTTTGCGTTGCTTTGCTGGAAGCCTGTTGCAGAGGACGTCTTCTTGAGCAGAGTGAAATTAATGTGTAAAATATTGAGCAGACCAGATGCACCAAAGATGACTTGCACCTTCAGCAGCTTGCTTCCCAACAACAGAAAAGTCAGGGCATGCAAGGGCTTTGCTATATATTATTGAAAACATTATCTGTGGGGAGTAATCAGTTAATGCCATGCAGCTTAGCTTTGTTTTTAAAAAATTAAAAACCCAAATCTATTTCTTCCACAAAACTAGTTTTTGTGGCTCCCTATTGACTCCATAGAATTCATGGTTATGCCGGACTTGCAGAAGCCACTCCAATACAGACTCCAGCTCACAGGAGAAAGAAGATAACAGATTTCATCAGCAAGCCTTGTACAGTGGGGAGATGCAGACAAGCTCGGAGAACAAAAGCCCTTCTTTATATCTGCAACAGGAACCTTGCACTTCAATGTAGAGGGACTTTGAATATGCAGAGTCAACAACAAATGGGAAATCTTGTTTACTTATTGGTCTTTTGTTCTCGATATATAGCGAAAATATAAAATAATGCCAGAAACACCATGTGGAAATATATAGGAGAATATAGATTTAAGTGTGCTCTTTGAACTGACTCAGTAGTGCGGTGGTCTGGGCATCTTTAAATGATGGGTTTGAGGATTGCTGTTGGAAATCTGAAGCTAGCCACGTAATTCTGTGGGATACATACAGACTCTTAAAAATTTATTTTAAGTGTATTTCTGCAGTGGTGAAAAAGCACTCCATTCTGTGTAAATGGTCTTGCTGAGTGCACCTTCTCTTTCAGTAAGCCTCAATGGTTAGCTTTACATTTAGGCCATGGAAAGAAGTTCGGCAGGCAAAAAACGTGAAGTCAAGGAATGAAAAATATTCTGAGAACTACATGAAGAAAGTAGGAGGGCAAGGGGGAAAGCAGTATGAAGGAATGGAAAGAGGAAATAGCAAACAGTCACAAGGAAGCTGGAGTATAATTTTTTTCAAGCTGCTTTGCTTTTTGAATGTGGAAGATCACCTGTGCAAGTAGGTAGCTATGTCAGGAGCACCATTTCCAAATGGTCTTATTACCTTTTGGGTACTGTTTCCTTAAAGGAGGATATATCACAAAGGCTGTTGCTTTAGAATCAAAAAATAGTTTGGTGAAGCAGGGAGGGGGATTCTGGATTCGCTGTATTTTTACATATATATAAGTGTGTGTATATTTTTATATATATAAAAAATTATTGTGATGACATGCTGGATGACATTACATGGGCTGCTTCGTTTCTATTGGAACAGTGTTATGATGGAAGGAGGGGTATCTCTGGATTGGACTTCTGTATGAGACCGTGGTGTTAACCACTTTTCAGTCAGAAGTCACATTTAACTTGTAGGTTGCTTATTCTGTGGTTAAGCCTCTACCTAAAGCAGGGGGAATTGAAAGATTGAGTAAGTCCAGTATATATATTTCCAGTGTGCTGCTTAGTATCTATAACTGGTAGCTCTTAGACATTAATGAAAAATCACACAGCATACAACACCTATTGGCCTCATCCCCGAGGTCCTAGCTGACTTCAGCAACTGGTTTAAGCTAAGATGACGGCACATGGCATAAGCAGAGAAGCAATGCACAAGAAATGGGGTTGTAGCCACCCCTGTCGAGTTTCTGCTGCCCCAGCAGATTCGTACAGAACCAGCTGAAAGTCCCCGCAGAGGCCGTAGTCCTCTTCTAGGCAGGGAGGTACATTAAGTGAACGTGTTCATGTTTGCACAAAGTTCCATCCTTCTCCAGGGGCGATGTACTAGCCTTGTGGAAAAATCAGTTGTCTTCACCAGGCTCTCCTCTCCCTCTAGTCTTTTTCTTCCTCCCTCGGCTGCCGTGAGCTCCGCACCCAGCCAAGCACAGTCATTCTGCCCATTTCGTCCCCTTCCCTGGGGATGCTTTGGGCTGTACCTCAGCTGGAGAGGGCCATCCCCAGAAGATGCCAAGCTGGGACTAGGCTTGGGCTGAGATCTCCAGTTCACCTCTAGCACCCTGTGCCCCGTTGCTGCCACCTGTTAGAAAACTCTTGGGGCTGCCCTACGGGGTTGGAACAGGCCCCCGCAATGGCGGCATGAGCATTGAGATCACTCAGCAGCCTCAGAGCTACTTAAAGGAGGTTTCTTGTGTTTTGTTGTTCCCCACTCCTGGCCCCTAAATACCTCTTTTTCTTTTCCTGAGTTTAACGTTTCAGAGACCTGAGTTCATCTAAGCACATCCACGTGTGGTCAGCAAACAATTTTATCTGGAGGGGGTAACTTGGGTTTGACGGCTCTTAATAAATACAGATGCTTTATGCTGGTTAAATGGAAGCGATGTGATGTCTTGCCCCTTCTCTGATAGCTCTACTTTTTGGCATTACACAATTCTTGCAGAAATGGCATGCTTCAAGGAAACCAGGGCAGGAGACTGATTTCACACATCCCTTCACTGGTGCACGACATGTCCTCTGCAGCCGGCTGTCTGCCCACCACTGGTGGGAGCTATTTTGTCAAATAGCTGTGGGAGATCATTAGCAGACCTTTTCCTTCTTCTCATCTTGTTCATTTTCCACCCAGTTAGTTTTTTGGGGTAGGAGGGAGAAGTTTCCAATGCTGGTTGTCTCCTGTGAAGGAATAGAGGCATAGCCCAGCAAGTTGAAATTCAAGTGAAGCACTGGAGGGAAGGGATCTGGGCTCCTTAGGGATGCAATATGGTGTAAAGGACTGCCATGCAAGTCACTAAACTGTCCTGTCGCCTCCTGACCTGCCCCAAAAATCAGGCGATCCTAGCAGCTGCCTGGGTAGATGCTTGCTCTGCATTATGGTGTTAATTCCTTCTCTTTTTTGTGGCAGTTTTGTCCCAGGGACCTCAATGGAAGCTCTTCTGATGCTGCTCCCTGGGACCTGCTAAGGTCTGTGTGTCCTCAACCTCAAAACTAACTCATTCATCTTCTTGGTGTTGCTCAACTGTTGAGGTGAAATAGGAAGAGCCTGATTACCATTAGCTGCTCTCTCAATAGAAATTTTTTTTTTCTTCCCCTAATAAAGGAGGCTTTGTTCTCTCCATGTTATCCTATTTCTCTTCTACTTCTGGTGGAATCTTCCACTGGGGACAAACCTGTTTTATTTTTGTAGTGGGGTGTGAGGAAACAGAAAGTAGGCATGCTTTTTCACATTTGTTTTTTTCTGTTTCAGTAAGCCTTGTTGGAAAGTCACTTGAAGCTTGCTGGCCCAAAATATTTATTTTGATGAGAATACATTCCCTGTTAATCTACAGTGGTAATTGTATGTAATATGTATTTTTTTTAAGTGGGCAAGTTATCCACAAGTTTCAGATGATGATATGTCTTGCAAAGAAGATGCTGGAGTGGGCCAAGATTGCCTTTCGAAGTGAGAAAGTGTCATTGGAGGGTGAACAAAGTGGAAATGTTTGCTCAGGGAAAAGAAACAACCATCTGACTTTGTGTTTGTGCACCTCTTCTTACTGTAGCTTTAAGCCCTTCTGCAGTACTTGTTACAGGCTTCCCTCGGAGACTTGAACACATTTATTTTGCTCACCTTTTGCGGTGGGGAGGCCAAGGAAAGGCGAGGTGACGTGACCTGCAAGCAGCAGATCTGGCGTCTCACCTGCATCCCCCAGCTGCCCGCGTCTCAGCCGTGCCGTGGGGTGATGCCACCCTGTCCTGAGCTTCCCACCCCTGCTATTGCTGAGGTGCTGCCCCACCTCTCGGGCTCTTTTGGGATGGTTGAATTCAGGATGCTGAAATGATGGTGTCAGATTGAAACACACACGGAGAGGAGCTGTGCTTGCATGTGTTGCTGGGTTATGGCTTTAAGCACCCGCTCCACGAGGCTGTGCAGCCAGTGAAGGCAATGACTGCTCCTGCCACATTGGGAAAGTGGCCTTTAAAATGGAGACAGCTAGGCAGGGCTTCTCCTTCTGGTTTCGTTTCTTTCTTTTTTTTTTTTTAAAGAAATATGAAATTTTGGGAGTCTGCATCTGCTTGGAGTCTCTCCAAGCCATCATTTCTTGGGAGTTACCATTTTTATTCTGGGAATGATTGTTCCTGTTTTAATCCTGCTTCTCATCCCTCCCAGCCTCCTTGGTTTTTCAGTTGCCATTTCATCCCTCCCCACTGCCTTCTCTTCACCCCTTTTAGACAAACTGCAGTACAGCTTGCCTTGGTTAAGAAAAATTGGGCTAGACAGGATTGGGCAAGGCTCCTGGCTTGTCACATAATGGGTGGTGAGGAGGAAATGTGGCCACAGCTGAGTCTATTTTGGAGACAGCCTGCTCATGCCCTGCCCTTTGCCCGGGCTGTGTCGTGGGCTCCAGCTGTGCCGAGGAGATGGGCAGTGTCAAGGGGCTGGTCCTCGAGGAGGAGGAAGGAAGAGCCTGGAAATCCCCAGTGCAAAAGAGCAAACGCATTATTTTATTTCAATCTGGGAAATGCAAGCTAGGTCCTTTTTTTTTCTTTTCCTTCCCTATTTTTTATTTAGAGCAGAAGAGAATCTCCAGATCCAATTAAAAAAACCCAAACATTTGCATTCCTTTCATTTTCACACATATGTCATGATTTGGATATTCCTGCTGTTCTAAAATAGCGGTTTTGAATGCGCACAAGCTGAGGAAAGCCAGTAACAACTGGGACGGTTCAGCGGGAGGACTGGGTTTCCCAGAGCTCTGCTCCCCTCGGGGCTTTGCTTTTCCCTTGCCCTCCCTTCCCCGCCGTGCGTGAAGGGGCTGATGCCTCCGAAGGTCCGTGGTCTTGGGCGACAGCTGGAGATCATCTCGTAAATCCATCCTCGGGAGGGTGAACTCCGGGATAGAGCGGAGGGGAGCGCGCGGCTTGTTTTGTTTTCCCCAAGCGTTGCGCAGGCTGCGGGCCGAGGCCCCGAGCCCCGGCAGCTTGTGACTCAGGGCGCCGGTGATGCTCACGACGGGGCAGGAGGAGGGCTGCCCGTGGCCTGTCCGGGGAACCGCGCTCCTACGTCGACACCGAGCTCGGGGCTGGGGATGTTCCCGCCATGGAGGAGCCAGGAAGCTCCCTGTCACCACTGACAGCGGTTAGGCATGAGGCATACGTATTTACAGAGGTCTTTGGGAATACAGCTGAAAAACAAACTGCCTTCCTTTTTTTTTTTTTTCTTGGGTGTTTTTCTTTTTTTTTCTTCCTCCTGCAACACTTAAAAGTCCCCTGGTGCTTCGCCCTCCCTCGTAACACTCCCACAGCTCCTCTGCCAGCATCTCCCTTAAAACCACAGCTGAGCAATTACTGCTGCTGCTCCCAGGGTGCTGGTTCCCGGAGGACAGTCCCGGCGAGGGATCCCGGGGAGACCTTCCCGCTTGCCTGTGGGTTAGGTTTAGCGAGGATGCTGCGCTGGGGAAACCCCAAGTGGCTCCTCTACAGGGGTAAATCAGCCGGGTGTTCCATCAGCCTTTGCCTGAAAGGCACTATACGCTCTGTGTGTCTGTATATATATGTGTGTGTGTATAGAAAAGATATTATTATTTAGCGGTGTAAGCCCTCATTAACAGCAATGGGATTTGCATGGCTTACAGCCCCCAGGAAGCTATTTGATAGCTTACTCCTAATTTGCAAATCTTTGAAGCCAATCTCAGTACCTGGTGATTAAGGGGTTTTTTTCTTTTTTAGCAATAATCTGGTGTGGTGAAAACAGAGGCCTCTCGACGGTTTAAATGAAAAAGCTTCTGAGCCAGTCCTGTGAATCAGGGCCAGAAATAACGTGCTCTGTTTAAACAACGTTAGCTCTGTGATACAGACTGACAAAAGCCAGTGAAATTTAAAGGGACCCTGTCAAAGCAGGTCTAAAAATAACTGCAGCCAGCTGTGTTTTGGTGAGTGGGCGCGTGCGCTCCCTCCGCTCCGCCAGTTTTGTCTTGGGTTGTTTTCTTTTTTTTTTCCCCTGAAACAGGCTAGCGCAACGTTTGGGCTTTGCCGTCGGGTCGCGCGGTTATAAAATCAGCCTGTCCTGGGAGAGGGTCTGGCTTTGGCACAGGAGAGAGCCCCCCATCCCTGTCCACAGCGTACCCCCTCCCTCCTCTCCGAGGGAGATGAAAAATCAGGGGTTTGGGATTTAGCATCCCAAAAGGGCGTTGCAGCAACGCTGCTGGGCACCCTCCTTTAACACGGTGTGACGGTGGCAGCGCAGGGTCCCATCCGTGCCCACCCGCGCTGGGCGCCTTGTCCTTGTGTGCCTGTGCCTTTCAAGGTGAGGGAGGGCTCCGATGGCTCGGGGGGGTCTCGGGGTGTTCCTGTGGGGCTGGAGCTGGGGCTGCTGAGCACGCCGTGCCCTGTCACCAGGACTCCCAGGCGGCTGTTGGTGGCAGGCCATAGCCCGTGTGCCTACCGCAGCAGTGCCGTGTTTGTGGGGAAGCCTCGTGATGGAGCGGACCCCCCCTTGTCCTCCCACCTCCCCGGGTCTTGGAGGCATCTGTCTTTCTTGGGGAGTGGTGTGACTCCCCTCGGCGCCTGCGAGATGGGCTCCTCATCATAAGACAGCTCCTGTTTGTAGGACAAGGCTCACTTTGAAACTGGGATTCCCCCTCTGAGCTGCCAAAAATACCCTGCAGCGTAAACAGGCACAGCTTTGCCGACTTGCACCTTGTCTGACCTTGCCTTGCGCTTCTCGGGAAACAAATCTAGGCTTTATATCTCTGTAAACGGAATCGTTCCCCTCACCCTGTCCTCCTCCTGGGCACACAAAAAGATGCATAGAAGATGCATATAACGTGTGTGCGTGATGCAGCTGCTTTGAAGAGCAGAATTAAGCTTCAGTTAGTTTCCTCCTCTGAAGCAGAAATGGGAGATGGAGAGCTGGGTATTTCTGTGTCATTTACCCATGTGCTGAATTTCCCCAAGTCCTGTTTTTTTTTTTCAGTCGGAAATGGCAATAAATAGCTGCTGGGAAATTCCCTCCTTGCAGAAACCTCGGTAAAACACCTTTGCCCTATCCCCAGAAGCAGCTGCCCCGTTCACCCTTTCCTCCCTCGCATACCCACCAACTTCCCTGCTACCCTTTCTGCCCTCTGAGGTTTCTACCATGGAAGTTCCTGCCCTGAGGTTGCTTTGTTGCTGGCAGTAGGAGGTTGAGCATCCTCTTCCCCCTTGGGCAGAAGCTGCAAGACCCACAAGATCCTTAGACCTTCCCTGCCAGGCAAAGGGAAGAGCTTGAAGGTGTGCAGCATCTGAACAACGCTCCCCTTGCTGTTACGCCAGGAGCTGGGTGCAGGATAGAGGTGCTCTTTCGCCATCACTTCTGAATTTTTTTCCAGCTGTGATTTCACGCCGATTCAAAATAACATCCCCAAATTGCACTGTTCTTAACCAAAATAATTACAGCAATAAAAATGACCCCAAATCCTCCTCCCAGCATGCTTCAGAGTAACAAGCGTTTCCATCCCACTCTTTTTGTGAGGGTATAGGTAGGGATTGTACCTATTGACTGACTGTACCTGATTGAAAACTGAAGCAAAGCTGGTTTCGAAATAAAGTTAAACAACTTAATTTTAGCACACTGAAACTGTAAATACTACTATCAAATTCCTTTTTGGTATTGACAACATTTACTTTTTGATGTTATTTCCAAAACAAAATGTCAGTGAATCTTGATGTCTTGGCATGACTTTGTGCTTTTCTGATTTCACTGGAAGGCTGTTTTCCAAGGGAACTTGTGCTCTTCCCATGGTGGTTTTCTTTTACTTGATACTTACCGCTTCAGTTGTCTCTCACGTCTAGGTGATTTGTGTATTTTGCTGTAACAGTATAAAACAGTTGATTATAAACCCCGCTAGTAATAGGATATTTATACTGATGTTTGCATTCTAGTAGTTGATTTTTTTTTTTGTTCTAGAGCATTATTCCTTGGCTCTGGGCTTATGAGTGTAGTAAAGGGCAGCATTGTCCAAGGTTGAAGAGAACATCTGCCATGAGAGGAAACACAGCAGATATTCAGAATATCAGATAGCCTCTGATATTCTTCCAGGTGCACACTGAGGGGGGGGAAGTAAGAAACCCTTCATTTTGATCTAGTTATGGCACTGAAGTGACAATAGAGTTCAAAAGGACTTTTCATCTTAAGGAGGAGAAAGGGAACTTTCAAGATGTTCCTCTGAAAATAGTTAAATGGAGGACCCCCAGCCTATGGTCTTTCACATCCATTGATCTGATCCTCAGCAAGAAAGACAGAGCAGGAGGAAGAAAATCATTCTAAAGCACTTTGACTTCGTGTTCATCAGCATGAATTCATTATTTGTCTGAAAAAATCAGGGGTCAGAGCAAGTGTTGCAGAAAACTTTTGTAAAAACAAATTCCAAATTTCTACAAGGATCTCCTGCAATACAGCCACCTTTTCCCTTTACTTTCTGCAAATGGGTTTACTGGCGAGAGTGCTGTGGAATTAAAAAAGGGGGAGGGGGCAAAAAACCCAAACAAATATCAAAGTAGTCCCAAAAAAGCAGATTCTGAATTAATCATAAACATAAGTGGTTTTTTTCCCCCCAAAAAATGGAGTTAGTCATTCAAATGCAGCAAGACACTGGCTGATTTTTGTGTTCAATCAAGACTAATCACCACAGCTTGAATTTTGAATATTAAATGCTTGTGGAGTCTGCTCACAAATTATCTGCATAATTTTTGTCATGTAGATTAAGTTATTTGATGAATTATATCAGACAACACATACGTCTAAAAGTTGGGATATGCTGGTGGACAGCCTGCAAACAGAGGAAGAGACGGGCGTGGAGGAATACACGGTATAATTTCCTATGAATAGTTTATTCATTTCTGAGTTTGATTCCAAGATCTACAGGTTTTAATTTTTCAGCAGTACCCGCTGGCGTACGACTGAGTTGTTAGTAGGTAACGTTTATGGGAGAGCCATCTCCCTTCGAAGTTAAGGCATCAGAAGCTGGTATCTGCTGCTGTGTTGCAGAGCTTCTTCCTAGGAGCTGCGTAGCTATGGCCTATTTGGGCTGCTCACGTCTTGCATCTCCTCGTGTTGCCACCGACTGCAGCCTGGTGATGCAGGCAGAGCTAGTAAAAATGTCATTGGCATCTTGAACCTACAGGAATAAACCAAGCAGTCTTAACTATATAATGCTGATGGTTAATCGAGTGGAACTAGGAATTAGAAACTGGCTTGCTGATTCAGAGATGAGCAATGGCCTGATTAAAGAAATCAAAGTGAGTTGGTAGGTGAGAGCCAGTAAAATGCAGGACTTCAGCAGGCGAAACCAAATCAAGTAAGTAGCGAATGATGGAGTGAGTGTGAATATGAAAGCACTATGTAAGTCCTCAGGAAAAAGATGCAAACAGTATGGTGCTGCACCCAGGGCATGGGTGGGTTGGGTTAAAAGGTGCATTTTTTTTAAAGTGTGGCTGAGGTGCTCTCACTGCGTTCTGCAAACCGGGCAAGCTGTGTTTTAATGAAGCCTGGCTGACTGGTGCCCTTCCCTGGGATGCCCTGGCCTTTCCTTGGAGCTAAGTGTTTTTGCACCCCTGAGATTTTCCTGTAGATAGTGTTTGTTCCCAGTAGAGGCAGGCAAATTCTGCATCTGCTTCTTACTGTGATGCCCTTCTTGTTTACCATGCAGACACAGCTTTCGTCTTGTTTGCTCATGCCCCTCGGCTGGGTGGCATTGTGCAGGAGGGAATATTCTGTATGTGATACCAACGTATCACAGCCCAAGGCCATCTGGGGTATGAGCTGACTTGAAACATGTGAATTCAGGCTTTCTAGTGCATTCTATAGGGTTAAGGACAAGAGTAATGCTGTATTTTGGACTTGGATTGCTTACACAATAGACTGCACAGTTAGTTGAAAATTTCATATTTTGGCACAATTTGTGTTTGTGGAAAAAGCCTGAGAACAACCTGACATAGCAATCAAATGTATGTGGTAGGAATGATAACATACACAATAACTTTGTCAAAACATTAATTTGAAGTAGTTTTGTCAAATTAAATTTCACCCTAGATTTCTGTTAAGGACAAATCTTAAAACCACTAGAAATCTCTTTGCAGGGGGACCCCGGTCCTCCCATTGCCATCGATTTTCTGTGACCTCCAGAACAATGAGAGTCTTCTGACACTGTCATCGTCTTCATCCGTAGGAATGTGTTTGTGATTTGCCACAAATTAGGCAATGATAGGCAAAGAAATGCAGAAAATGTCTCTCATTTTTTGAAAAATTCTGATGTCAACAGCTGGTTTTCATACAGGGCTTGGTCCCCTCCCTGCTTCAGCCTTTGCAATTGAATCCACCAGTGAAACTTAACTGTAAATAAAAATGAAATCAACTTGATTATCCACTCTGAGATACAAAAAAAGTATAAGCTGACACAAGCCAAATGGTTCATCCTTTTTTTTTCTTTGATTAATAGCATTTTCAGTTTACCAACCTGAGCAAGTACATTTATTATTAGCCCATTTATTTGGGCTGTTAAAGTCACGCCCTCTTTCTAAGGCAGAATTCAGTATGGCAACAACTGGGATAAACCAACCTGTAATACAAGATTGTTTAAAAAGTGCAGGCGCTGCAGTGCCGCAGTACTAGATCTCCCTGCTGCTAGAGGTAAGAGCAGGAGGCTTCAGTCCTGCAAGAGAAACTTGCGATTGCAGCCTCCAGCTGCCCCAGCCACCTTCTTGAATAAGACTCGCTCACACCGCAGGGCAGCTCGTTGTGGTATGCTTTTACAAAAAGTCTCGCACAGCAAATCGGAGGCTTCATTCTCAGCCTGTTGAAGCCCGGAGAGATGGCTCCTAATTATTTCATCTGGTGCTGGAGAAGGGATATTGCTGCACCTAACAGGAAAATGAGGACGTTCTGGGGAATCTCTGCTATGGTGAAGAAAGTTCCCTATGTAAGGGACAATTGTCTGCAAAACTAGTTACCACCGCAAGTCAGCAAAGTCCAGAAGTTAGTAAGCTTCAATTTAACAACAACAACAAAAAAAACAAACTCCAAAAACCCTACCACCCCAAAAAACCCAATCACAAGGTAGTTACCTGAATAACAAGAATGCGCAGAGCTGCACTAGTGTACGTTAGCAAAATTCAGAAATGCGCCCATCAGTGGCGGAAGGAATCCCCAAATACTGGAGATTGAAGAGAGACCTGGTCAGGTAGCCCCGTATTTAACTGCTGCTTAATTCATACATGAGAGTTGTATTTCCCTGGGGGAAGAGCAGCAAGCTAGTTGAACTGAAACTTGCTTAGTTGCTCCTTTGTCCACAAAACCACCCATCTGCCCCATGTAAAATTTCCAGGTTTGACACTCCTACTGCCCCTTGTGATGGGATAAGGTGATCAGAAAGTCAGCTGTGCCACTCTCAGTCTCAGAGAAAGGTAATGCCCTTTGACGGCCCAGTGCCCCAGGCAAAGTGGGGGGGTGCGAAGGGACAAAAAGGTAAAGGGCAGAGGAAAGAGTAAGTGGGATTATTTGTTTCTCACATAAGCAGTTAAAGCATTGGTTGGTGTCATGGGAGAAATGAATGCCCACCCTGACCGTGCAGTACCTGCAGGCTTGCTTGATCTTCCCTTACGCTGGGACCTATCCATCATCTGTGGGATTTATTTCTTCTGGAAGGATGGTTTGGGCAAAACAAGGCACTTAATGCATTTACATGAAGAAAACAACTGCTTTTAAGGGCATAATCTCCATCTTCAGAGATGCTCAAAAGTCTTCGGGACGTGGTCCTGGGCAATCACCACTAGTTTGACCCTGCTTGAGCAGGAAGGCTTGACCAGATGATCTCCGCAGGTCCCTTCCCACCTCAACCATGTCAATGTGGTCCCCCTCCAGCTTGCAAGAGTCCATGTCTTCATTTGGGAACTGGCACCCACCGTTTCCTATGCGAGAGAGAGAATAATAATGAAACAAAGAATGGCAGAGCCTTTTCAAGGCCTCAGGGTAACAAAAAGTGAACTCCCTTTGTTTTAGACCATGCTGTAGTAATTGTATGTGCGCCTTCCCTATTGATAAATGTCTCCCTAACTCTGGCTGCAACTTCTCATAACAGGAATATCGGGGAAAAAGATTAAATACATGTCTAGCAGCACAACTAAACTGTCAAAAAAACCCACCCTCAGTGCAGCCTTTTCCAACCCAAAGCTTGGAACACAAAAGGGGAAAGCATGCCAGAATCCACTTCACTCCTCTAAAAGCTGTCCTTTCTTTACAATTTCACCCGCTTTGGAGCAACTACAGGAAAAACATGATTTTTATTTTTTTTTTTTTAAAGCTCTTTTTCAATGTCAGGTACTGTCTGCCTAGGTTTTTCTCTGACCCTCGCAATGCACACAGTGTTCATTAAGGTAGAGAAAGATGTGGTCAGCCCCCTTACATCTGACAAGAGCAATGGTAAGTAATTAACTGGTACCTGCTGGTATCAATTTCTGTCTTTGCTGCTGAACAAATTGCTGAAGGCCCAGGAGACATTAGCGTAGGCTTTGCCAAGGACAGTGTGGAGCAGGCACTTTATTTTGGAGAGAAGTGGCTTGGTAAGCCAAGGGCTAGTTGGAGAAAATATTCAAAGCCGGGATGGAAAGTTGAAACCCCACTAAAAGTAGAGCATTCTTAGTTCGCGCAGTTTTGCGAAGAAGTGTTTCTGCAGAAGTCTAGAACTGCAACACCCCAAACTCTTCTGTAACTCTATACATGGCCCATTCCATCCTCCTGCTGAAAAAAAAAAAAAACCAAGACAAAGTTTTTAATTTGTCACTTAAGGATAGCGGAGAGTTTGGTGGCATCTTTGCTTTCTTGCTGGGGAACTATGAGATGTGGCAACAGGGAACAATGTTGTGGAGTGACTAATGGAAAGGGAGGTACTGTAATTTGGCATCTTCCATGGCACGTGAGCAGTCATTTTAGAGATGCTTTTTCCATGGGGATGAGTGTCAGCGTTGCTAGCAGTTTTTTCTTCTCTAGTTGTAATCAGCACTTTGAACAAGACCCAAAACTGTATTCACGAGCGACTGCGTATAAGCGTGGCATACAATAGATGTGCAGGCTTGAAAATGAAATTCAAAGAACGAATCATCTTTGTGATTGTTCTTGTTATAAAACAATCTTATGATGATTCCAGTATTTTACTGAAGGGATGATGTGTTGTTTCCCAAGCTGGGGAAAAAAAAAAGAGCTGCTCTGTCGCTGTTTCATTTCCCCTGGAAATGAAATGTAAAGTTTTCCACCTGTCAGATCAATAGCTTTTCAGCATCTTCCTTTTTTTTGTGTTTCCCAAATGAATGCCTGTTATTTGGAAGCATAACAGAAATAAGACAGAAAATGACTGCAGGAAAATTTGAAGCGAAGTCTTTCATTTAAGCAACTGTAATACACAAAGAAGCGATGAAATGTGATTTCCACCCCCCCCCCCCCCTTCTTCTTTGCAGTGAACAATACGATGTTACTGCACAACACTCTTCGTCTGTGGATGTTGGGCTGAGCAGGCCCTTTTCTAATGGCAGGTAAATAGCTGGACTCGGTGTCTTGAGGAGCATGCACCACAGCGGCATTTCCAAAACATTTGACAAAGATGTCCCCAGCCTTTGCTAGTTACCTGGTACTGAATGCTTTGGGTAGGTTTTGATGGTGGTTTTATATGGATATCTGAGCGCACGCAAAGTGATCCCAGTAACACTTAAGCACTGCCAAAAAAAAAAAATCAGGATTTACTCATGGCTGCAGAGTGATCTCCAGGAAAGTCTGACTTCTGCTCAGAGGGAGGAAGAGAATCTGGCCGAGGGCATTTGCCACTTTAAAACTGCAAAACCTGTCAGTGAACTTGATCCTTTTGGGGGAGCAGAGTTACCCAGGTGTTTTTCCTTTTCCTTCTTTATACTCATCCATGGTGCGGCAGCTCTGACCCGATACATTCGTTTGCCTCCTGCAGCCTCCCTGCTCGTGCGCAGCCCTGCTTTGCTGGTGCTGCTCACCCGCTGGTGTTAGCAGAATAGCCTGGCACAGAAGAGCATCTGCCAGCGACAGCGAGCAGGGGCGTTAGAGCGGCGTGGTCTGTTCAGTGAGTTAACAGAGCAATGTGGATGTGTGGTTTGAACAGCAGCTCTTAGGGGTCACTCAATGGGGCTACACAGAGGTGGAAACAAATTTATAAGTGTTGCCAAGCCCAATACTCTCACCCTACCAGGTTTAGAGCATCCATAGTGGGGTGGTTGCTTTGCTGAGCAGATGGGTGGGGGGGAGGCGGGTTATTGGATGCTCTGAAAGTGGGTTTTGGAGCGAGGGGGTGACTCTGCCCAGCCTTACCTGATGGCTAAGGAGATGCCGGCAGAGCATTCGTGGTCCGTTTGCAAGGAAGAAGGACCCGGTTGCTAAAGTGTATGTGATGCAAGGGCATTCATTTCCATGTGCAAGCAGGGACCAGTGTTTAAGACAGGGCTGCAAAAAGCTGACAGCTGCCTGGGAACCCCCGAGATTGTCGGGAAGGCTGGGTCTGACCCTGACGCCACAGGACAGAGACTGGCCATTATATTATTCACTCTCAGCCCTTCTCTTTGGGAGAAGGGAGTCACTCCCCCATAGTGCCAGGGGCTGCCTTAACACTCATGGCACGAGCACTGGGAGAGGACCTGGGGAGAAGACCTGGACAAGTGACCAAGCGCCAGCTGTAGCAGGCAACCGCACTCTACCCTGGCCAAATCTGGCAGAGCCGCTGCGGAAAGGTGCTGGTCCTGGAGGGCATCCTTGGTGCAGGAGCAAAAGGAGCTGCTCCCCAGGAAGCACGGCTCTGCAGCCAGCTGCCTGGACACGTCTTGCCTGGGGGAAGCATGTGCCGCTTGGGAATGGCAGGGGTATTTTTACCCTGTCTTTCCCCAGCACCTGCTCTCTGCTGACCCCGCTACCCAGAGGCGGAAGGAAAACAAAGGAGCCAAGGGCTGGCGTGGGGAATGTGTGAGGAAGGTATAGAAATCTGGGAAGGATGAGGAGCTTGGGCGAGCACCACAGAGCAGAGGTGGGCTATGGCAGCATCCTCTGATGGGTAGGGACCTCTTGCAGGGCCAGGTGAGACTGGTCTAGGGGGTGAGCAGGACCGCTTCATGCAGACCCTACCAACTCCCTGGGCTCCTTCTGTAAGCTGTTCCCCTTAACCTTCCCCCAAGGCATGGCAGTACCTGCTTGACCCTGAGGCAGAGGACGGCTCACATCATCCATCAGTGCACCTATCCTCAGCTTATGGCCACTGCCAGCTAGTACATATTTGGCATTTGCACCCCCCTCTGATTTTATTTGATTTTATTTTAAAACCTCTGAGGAGCAACAAGTTTTGCCTGTCTCTGGTGTGTACGCTCCCAAAGCCACAAAGGAGCGTGAGGAGACTGTTGGAGGGGAAAAGCAATGGGTCTGGGTTTCTTGAACATCTGGTGGGTGGTTTTGAGGACTCAAAAGGGAGGTAATTTAAGGAGCGATGGTTTTCAGCAGGCTGTAGGCCACTTTGGCTATATAAGGCTCATCAGGCAAGACTTGAAGCACTCCAGTCACTAAAGTTTGTATTTCCAATCTTGGCTATGTTTTATACTAGCCATCACCCTGGATGAATGTTGCCTTTTATTCAGGACAAGTTGAATTTTCAGCAGTGTTTAAATGTATTCTTAATGTGAGTTATCATGTTTTATGGTACAGTCTCTGAAAAAGAAAGAGAGGCTTTAAGAAAGCTTTTTGCTGGCAGTAAATTAGATCCAAGTTTCTGTGATAAGCTGTAATAGCTCTTCAGAGCAGATGTATTTTATCAATTTAAGAACACAGACTGAGAAAACATGTACTGCGTTCAGGCTTTTAAAAATGTATTTTCATGTTAGCATGTACACAGTCAACAATAAATCTATAGAAGCTATTATTGTCTTTCAGTTAAACATGATGCAGCTTGCACTGTGTCTGTTACTTACACATAGGATGACAGAGGCACTTTTCAAGCCACATGTCGCTTCTTAAGGCAAAGCTGGGTACTGGCGGGAATGATGGGCTATTGGCCCAGGTTTGGTCAAGGGAAAAGGCACCCTCCAAGGCCGATAACCCAGCCACATGCTGTTTTATAGACCCACAGTACACAGGAGAAACATCTCACGGTTATCTGCAATCCAGTTTTCTGGCACGCGGGACCCTTCTCAGCTGCTGTGGTTGCCGCTACACGTGGTGCGAGACATGCCACTGACACCACCTTCCTCCTCTTCTACCTCCTCCCAAACATCTGTGCTCCCAGCCCTCAGGGAGGGAGGGTGGCATTAGCTGCCAGCTTGGGCTGGGTTGGACCCGCAGCCGTGTCCCTCATGCCAGTAACGCGTGCGCATCTCGCCTCGCTCAGGGGGACGGCTCTGCGTGGTGATAAGGCTGTATGTAGGTGGTGTGGCAAATGCCAGCTAGGCTGTCCAGCCCTGTGACACTGGTCCCCTGTAAAGTCGACGTAGTCCCAGTCTCCCAGGTGCTTCTGTGGCAGCTCGTGTTTGCCTGAGGTTTTTCAGAGGAAGCAGGTCCATCTCTTCTGGGTGTTAGATGGTGGGTATGGAACACGTCACTCTCCGTTGCCTTGTCATCTTCCCCTCTTTCACAACAGTGTCAGTCTGTAAGTGAGATGGTTTTGCTCACCCCAGCTACATAGGTTGATGAACACTGCCAACCAACATTTTTCTTGCTCTTTTTTTTTTTTTCATGAGAAGAGGGTATTTTGAAGAGAAGACTGTTCAGTTTTGCACGGATTTATATTTGTTTTTTAATCAGGCTGTGAAACTAGTCAACAGAATTTTCATTACTTATTCTCATAAAAAAAAAAGCAGGCAAATGCGGGAAGGTTTTGCTAAATGAAGGATTGATTTTGGCACCTCTGTAGAACACAGGGCACCCATAAATTGAGACAGAGGCCTTGAATCTCTAGGAACTTGCCAATACAGCCTGAGTGACTTCTGTGAATGAAACATTTTCCAGTCCTACTGGCAAACTAGTTTGCTAGAATTAGAGAATTAAGAGAACAGAAAAGCAGCTACTTGAATTTTATTATTTTCTAGCATGGTTTTCTTAAGGAAGCACCTCTTATGCAATCATGTTGGCCGCCTGGCGTGGACCTCTCAGTGTTTGAATCCTTTGGTAATTTTCAAGCATATTTTTCAGAAGGGAAAAGGTCTGAGACATTATTAAATTCCATCAGTCATGTGAAAATTAGAGCCCCCATGAAATAAAAAGACAAGATGTGTGCCCCGGTTCAGGCAGCGTCTGCAACATGATCGCATATGGTGTTAACTGCTCGAGCGCCCACATGAGAGAGAGAGACTTCATGAATGTCCCAACCACAGGAAAAGCTTCCCTGGGAGCTTGAAATCAACCACAAGACACAGATCTGCAAGGAGCCAGATTATGTTAGATTGGGGTGTGTGAGGGAGTAGTTTTCAAATGTCTACGTTTCCCCTTGCCAGTGCCATCCCTATACCATTTGATTCACTATGGAGCCCTGAGAAACTTGCTCAGATCTTGACTATCTAAGAGAGTATTCCCCAAGCGAAGTAATGGATACCGATGGATGTGCACACTCAGAGCATGCAAGGAATTTTTCAGAAAACCTGCTGAGCTGAGGTTAAGTGGAGTGAGCAGATATTTTTTCTCTTTCTTCATTGCCTTATTCGGTCTTCTCCCAGGCAGGCGGACCTGGCTTCTCAGGTTTCCAGGCCAGCTCCACTGACGTGACATTACGCTGGCTGTGTCGTTTCCTCCCTGAATCTCATTTGTTTCTGTTTCACTCTGCGGTTGGACGGAGATGGGTTGCCCAGGGTTTGGGCTTTCCACTTCAGTTCCTTCTTTCAGTGTGAAGGAAATTTGCAACTTCTCCTTATGGCGTGACGTGACGAGGATCACGACTGTCTTAATGAAAACCCTTTTCTAGTCCTATTCCGCCTTTAGCTTCATGAGAGCAACCAAACCTGATCGTTCACGCTTAATTATTTGCCCAGAGTGGAACAGCTCCAACTGGAACTGCTGAACCTTAAGGCAGAATAGCCAGCAGCCCTGTGGTTCAGGCATCGCTGGGGAAGGCCCATGTTAAAATCCCCCATCTGCCCGATTTGGAGTAGGAACTTGAAGCGGGTCTGTCTGCCGGGGAGCCCCTCGCTGCCAGGGTGAGGGCTGCTGTCCATCAGACAGCCCCTCTGTGTTGAGGATAATAAGCTTTAGACCAGGCTTGGGTCAAGACCAGAAAATCTGGTAAATGCTCATATAATGTGTAGGAGGAAGAGGTCATGCCAAAGAAAGCCACAGAAAACAAAGCTTTGTTTTATCCCGCCCCTGCTCCATCCATGTCTGATCTGGCCACTCTTTGGCTGCTGGGCTGAGTCGTCCTGGGCACGTTTCCTCACCGAACTGGGCTTCTATTTTCCCCTCTCTGTTTAGGCTCTGGTGCTCCTCAGCACAAGTGTTACCCTTATGAGTTTCAGTAGCACCTGCCACCATGGGCACTGTTGTGAGATCTCTTAACTTCATTCTAAAATGCAGAATAACAGCCTTCACAGAGTCTGTCAGTCGCCCGTAGAGGTCTGGCAGGTGTCTAAGGAGGCTTGGGAGGAGATATTGTAGGAGTTGCAGAAAAAACTGCTTGCTTCTTCCTGGGCTCAATAGCCTTCTGGGTGGCCGGGAGCTTTGCTGGCAGGGAAATGTGACATTTGCCTTTTTCTCTTTACTGTATTTGGCCCCAAAGGGTGAGAGCTGGAGGCTGTGGTTTCTGCAGTTGGTGATTAGTTTCCTAGATCCCTGTCCCTGGCAGGCAGGTGTATCTACATATTTACTCTGAAATGTGGTGATGAGGTTCTCCTCTGTCAAGGCGCCCTCCAGGTGTAGAGATTTGCAAAATTCCATTTTTCATTTGACATTAAGTTTGGAGCAGGAATTTCATTTTTCCTTAGACACAATCCCTGTTTAAAACAAAATCTCCATGTAAAAAAAAAAAAAAAATCCTGACTTTGGGTTCTGGAAGGAAAAAAAAATAGTCTGGTAGCCATAGTTGCACAGCACCATTAACTCTATTTTCTGCAACAGCTGAAACTTTCCAAGAGGCAGCAGGTGCAGAGCTCAGCCAGATAAACCTTCTCATTCTCAAACATTAGATATCTTCTAGACATGTTAGAAAGAAAATAGAATTTGGCGGTATAACTCTGTGATCCGAGAGGAAGAGAACTGGAAGACTTTCTTAGACTTCGTTTGCTTATTAAATACCTCCATCACGGAGGGTGTTACTGTTGCTACTAAAAGGTTGAGACTTGCGTCAGAGTTTGCATATAACCCCTTGACTAGAGCAAGTGAAATGGTAAATTCAAAATGGCCAAACAAAATTCTTGGCAAAGCCACAGGATATTATTTTGTTTGGGAAAACTCAAGGACACGCGACCTCAGAGTGAAGGGAGCCAGAATTCCTCTTAGAGAAAGGGGCAGACCTCTAAAAGCTCCCGTCACAAATACCGATAGCAGATGACTGAGCGTCAAACAGCAGAAATAGTTTTCTGGACATGTTTCTATTCACAGGCTCTCCCACAATCGTTTCTTTTATTGAAAATCCCCTGAAAAACCTGTATTGCTATCTAGCGCTTAGCCTAAAACCGCTCTGCAAGTCTACGTACGACACGTTTGACTTTGCGGAATGGCAGCTTCACACACGCAAGGTCTCTCTCCCTCCAGTGCGCTGCAAACCGATGGATGGAGGAGCCCCGGCCGCTGAGTCACCACCCTCGCACAAACAGGTTCTCTGTTCTCACGGGTGGGAAAATACTCGTCCCAGTGGTGTTTGGCCTTTCTGTAGCTCCAAGGACGCTTGCGGTGTTATAAATAGCAGCGGTGGGGCTATTAAAGCGCGTAGGGCTGTGACTGATGCTCTGTTTGAACAGTGTGCTTTCTACGGCAGATTTATGTTTTTATTTCCAGCATACATCCAGCATTTATAATCTTCCCTTCCTGGAGTTCATGATGAATTTGGAAGGGAGAAGCTTTGCTTTCTCCCTTCGTGAACTGGAACGATCCTGGTATGTTGGACCTGTTACAGATCTCCGCCCGAACGCGTGCCACGGTATAAAGCAGTGTACTTTACCCTCCTTCTTTTTTTCTTGGTTGCTTTAAAAACATGCATTTCCCCAGACTAGCCTGAGTGTTAGTTCTCTGCCAACTGCCTCTGAATCTCACCCTCCTACATGTCATCTCTGACATGAGGACCAGGAAAGAGGGAAGCTGACGGGAAGAAAGCCTCCGCCGGAGGCCGTAGGAACGGCTGAAATTAAAGCAGGCGGTGTCTGATCTGCAACACGTGGCAGGTCACGCTCAAGCATGGGAAGGTCTGAACTCGGCGTAGGACATAGCGAAGCTGCTTGGTGCCTCCGCAGCTGGCAGGGTGCAGGTGCAGATAGCGTTGCCCATGGCTGGGAGCGCTCGCTGCAGCGGCGTGCGGGGCTGCCACGGGAGACACAGCGCTGGAGAAGGAAGTGAAATCCCGGATTGCCCCGGCACAGCCAGGCATGCCAGGGGAGGCTGGGACCCAGCCGCGGGCAACACCAGCACCAGGCTGATACTGAGAAGGTAAAGCACCAGGGATATGCCAGCTCTCTCCCTCTGCATACGGCTAATGCCCAAGGTATCTATTCTAACAATGAGCTCATCTGACAAGCAAAATTGGGAAAAAAAAACCAACCACCACAAAACCCAATGCAGAGCAGCTGATGCAGATTAGCTCATACTCAGTGCAGCATTAGGTAAAATATTCAGGAAAATTACCTCGTGCTGGGTTAGCTTAAAAAAAAAAAAAGGAACAAAAAATAAGTGCAAAGGAAGGGAAGAGTGCAGATTTCTAGATAAGGATACGTGGACTTGAAAGGCCTCTTAAAGTAAGGATGACTCCAGGGTGATATGTACGGACTAAAATATAATGCGGAATATTACTCAGAAAGATGTGCAGATATGAAAGTATCTTTCAGGATTGGACTTTCAGTGTTTTTTGTAAATAAGTGGAGCTGAGAAGCCCTTCTGGCACAGACCTCAGTCTAATGATTCCTCAAGATTTAATGGCTTTTAATGAAGGTCTCAAACCTCAGTAATACGAGTGGAAATATCCATCGGAAAATATATTCTTCATCCTCTTAAGCTAACGTAGAAATCCTTGCTTCTTAGTGGGATGAAAGCTGGCCTTTGAGGGACAACTGGAAGCAAATAGCAGTAGTAGAAATGTCTTTGAAAAAGCCGAGCATGACATTTTTGCCACAGCTTTTCCCATGTGTTTCAGGTAGGCACTGTTTTATTAATGCATATGAGTCTTGCCAATTGCACCCTAAGAAAGCATGTCCAGTCAAGCTGAAATCTAGTTTACATACGTTGCCTTCACCTCTCTGTGATTATTTTGCTCTCTATTAAACGGTTGGTTGGATTACTAATTAAAAGGCAAAAAAAGGCTTTCCATTTGCAATCGTTTCAGAGCCTTAATTTCCTTGGAGGTCTAACAGCGTGTACTGTTGACACAGCTCAAACATTCACATCTCGGTTATCCTGAAAAAGCACTGCAAATACGATAATGAACTTAACACGTGTATCAACGTGAGAAGTTGGAGAGGCCGTCTCCAACCTGTTGCGCTCCTCCAGCAGCAAAAGGCAGAGGAACATGCCCGGCACGGGAACATCTGTGCAAACAAACACCACCGCGGCTATCGAGACATCCTGCCCCGCTTCAGCGCTGCGCTTTGTCAGAAGGGGCTGTCACCAGCTTGCGTTGTGGCCCGCAGCCTTGCAGGGTGCTGAGCTCTGGGGATGCATTGTAAGGCGGCAGCTGTGTTTCTATGGACGTGACGGTGTGGGGGAGGAAAGGAAAGCTCTGCATTTACCCCAGTGAAACCAGCAGAAGATACTGGCAGGTGTAAGACCATCTGGGGAACGCTGCACAGAGGCTTCCCGTTGCATTTGTCTTATTTTTAAAGCACGTTAGCCTGTCTGCGCATGTGCGCAAGCTGCGTACCTGCCCAGCTCTCTTCTCAGCGAGCCCGCTTTGCCCAAAACACACCACCGCTGCTGTGGGACACTTTATTTCCTTTGGTGGAGATGGTGATCCAGTGGCTGTGCCCACTATTCAGCCAAATACGAGTTAAGGGCTTGTAAAGCCTAACAGAACTGAGTTTGCTATGGAGTTGAAAAGAGAAATGAAGTTGCAAGGGAGTAGGGTTCACCGAAGGAAGTCGCTCTGGTAAAAAATCAGCGTGCTTAATTGTGCTCTTACTGTAGCTCAGTGCTGGGGCAGGAGGCTCGAGGCAAGGTACGCCTGAGCTGGCTGCCCCTGAGCCAGCGGGACACCCCACCAGGGAGGCTCGGTGAATAAAACCGGCTGCAATTTAAAGCTCTCGGCTTCTCTGCCAGGTTGCAAGTGCAGGATGCAGGGAAGTGAGATAGTGACTGGTAACTCTGGGGGCAGACCCTGGTGCTGGGGGATTGCTGACAGGCAGCCGGTGGCCTCTGCACCCCTTGGGTCCTTCAAAATCGTGAAGGGTCCTGAAGGGGATGGGGAGTCTTTGCCAGTTATTGATCGCAGTCCTCCAGCCTCTTCAGTGCAACCCGTGTGTCTGACCCTGAGGCTGAAGAGAATAGATGTTTGCTCTCTTGGCACAAGACAGGTGAGATCATTGCTCGGGGATTGTCAGACAGTGTTGTAATAGTCTCACGTGTTCATCTTCTGAACGTGCTAGTTTTGCTCAAGCTTCAGAAGACAACCTCCTTGTCACCTCCAAGGCAGTTTCTTTCCGGAGAAGCTGTTGCAAATGGCAATAAAATTTGCCTTCTGCTCTCTGCTTTCCAGATAAGTGATTCTCAGGTGAGGGTAGAGCTCTACGGGCAGCCAAGCACTGCAGTGCTGGACTGTGATGTCTGGCTTGAGGGCTGCCTGGCTGCCATTGCCACCAGCTCTGCCCAAGAAGGGCTGTGTAGCCCTTGAATAACCCAGCTGTGTTCAGAAAACAACCCAAACCCAAGCTGCTCACATGCCTTTCCCACTCTCCAGCTTGGTAGGAGAAATGGAGGTAGATTATAACCAGAAAGGGAATGTATTCTGCCTACCACGCTGCCAGAGCAGTGATCATGGGGTAGGGGTGGTTATCCTACACGGCACGGGATAGTTATTCGCTGGCCAAGAGACAGCTATGCAAGTGTATTCACTTTTCCTGGAGAAAAATGGGTTTGTAGTCAATATTCCAGTTAATGTCCCAGTATCCAGGCTTCAGAGGGGAAGGCAGAAAGACCCCAGTGGTCACACCATCCCCTCTCCGCTGGTGGCTTTGGCTTCTGGGTGATGCTCACTTAGGTCCCCAAGGACTGGGCAGGTGTCCAAGACGGTGGTCAAATGCTCCAAGCCCCTGTGCAAATGGAGAGGAGCAGTGCTGCTCTGTGCAAGGTTTAAGGGATGGGAGAAGATGGGATCTGCTGAAACGGGATCTGCTGATGGAGAAGTGGTCACGAAGGGACCACAGTGCCGATGTGGCCAAACTGAGCTCAGAGGCCAGACCTGTGGTTGGGCATCAGGAGTGACAGATGCTCATTTGTGAATCCAGCCTTTATGGTGTGGGCTTTTATAAACGTACATATTGCTCCCAGGTCACGGTACCGATTTCAACCAAATTTCTGAGAAAGGAAAGGGTCCTAATTGCTGCTAGTTTACCTCACATTGCTATAGGTCTGTTTATTATTATTAGTATACTGAAGTAGTTTCTTTTACTAGATGACTTCTGCTTTCCCAAAAAATAAGAGCGTCCTGACCAGATCATACATTATTCAGGAAATATTCTTGGTTTTATTACAGAATTTATTTAGCTTTTTTTTCATGCTATTCAACCAGCTCCAAAATTTACATCAAGGAAATTAAATTCAAGAACTTTTTTTCTCTCTACGTTTGAACTATTGAATACCAATACAACTGTAGACTTCTGTTTCATCAAACCAGATTAAACAGAACGTGGGGTGTAACCTCCTTTGTGCCCAACTAGAAGTTAATGAAATTTCATTGTTTCACTCTCCTATGGTTATAAAAGTGCTGCCTTCTATTGCAGTCTGCAAAAGCATAAATGAATCTGTGTATTTATACATGTAGATGGTTGCATCTTCAGAGGAAAGGATCTTCCAAGATTGCTGTGTCTGGGTACAATAAAAAAAACATAATGAGTGATGCTCAGCGTGATGCACAGTTAAAGAAGCAGGGAAATAGCAATTCTAACAATCCTACCCTAAAATATCAAAAGCACGTGGTAATGCAGGCAAGAAAATAGGGTTTAATCGGTATTTGCTCCACTGTTTTGCAGTGGATATTGTTACAGTATCTTAAAATATAATTGCTTTTGTCTCTGGGACACGTTTTATCATGGCACAAGCGCAAATAAATAGTGCATTATGGGTGATATCTTACTTTGAGTTGTCGGTTACCAGCTTTACTGGGTACTTGGACATCTGTGACTTCTGCTGGTCCCTGGTCAGGCAAAGGGTAAGCGTAAGAATAACACTGCAGTCCTTCTGTCTGAGCTGATTTACTGCACGAGTAAGTCTATCACTAATAATAGAGCAACTGAAGCCAAGGAGAACTGTAAGGCAAAGCAGGGATTTAAAGTAGCCAGGAAGAGAGATAATTGCAAGTTGCAGCATAATTAAATCTTGATGTCATGTGCAAAGCATTAAGGAGCTAACCTAACGGCATGTGTCCATGCAGTCTCGCACAAAACGCTTGCCTGTTTCTTAAGGGTTTTGTTGGCACCCACCTCAACAATCCCCAAATACAGTCTGAGCAGAGATCTAATCCAGCAAGGCCCTGGACGTCTCCAAGGACATACTTGGAGGTTGAGAGGTCTCAGCATCCTACAGCGCCAATCTCCCATTTAGGATTGATTTGACTACTCAAACTTCTGTCAAAAACTCTTTGTTAATAGATCCGTCTGGATAGACGAGCTTTATTTACTAGGCAGACGCTCCTCCTGTCATACGCACTTTCGTAGTTCATGTGTGTAAGCTATGGTGTCACTGGAGAGGACCATGCTTCATGCAGGATTTTAAAACAGAACAGTTATTAGTAACTTGGAAAAAAAAAAGCAAGCCATTTCAACAACCATTTGTCTTTCAGGACTCCACTGTCACCACTCCCTGTTACTTAGCCTCAGAAAAGGACTCTCTTTGTAAATTTTATTCTGTATTATGAGAGCTGAATGCTGGTTTCTGATCTCTGGTATGGCACTGCTTGAGGCTGCTGTTTTTTCTGCTTTGGATGATCCACACTTCAATTTGCTGCTGTGCTTGTAATGAAAGAGCCTTTAAACGTGCCTCTTTTTCTCCACCTACCTTTGGGTTTTCTCTGTTTATTAACTATCCATGTATAAAAGCAAGGCTTTTAGCTTAGTTTTCTATTAAGAAAAAAAAGTTGTTGAGTTGTTGTTGCTGTGCGGGAGCAATCTGGCTACTGCAGATTAAGGCAAATTTTAAAAATATTCACGGGCAGCCTGCCTTTGAGAAGCATTCAGACAAAGAGTTAGAGAAAGAAAGAATAAAGACAGCAGAATAACAATGCATGGACTTAAAAGCACAGAATCTATCTCCTTAAAAATGTTCACTACTTTTAGCATTGAAAAAATTGTTAAAATAACAATCTGACCGTTGTGTTGTGCCACGCTGTGCTGCACACTGGTCTCGGAGGATGGTGTGGAGGGTGATATACGTCATGGGGAAAGATGGGACACAGGACCAGGGCTCTCATCCCCGCTTGAATTCACCCTCTGAACTCGAGTGGGTCAGTCAAGCCTAAATGTACAAACCTGCCTCAGAGTTGAGCCCCCGCAGCCACATGCAAGAGGTTGAACTGCTGAGTCTTTGCAGCTCCTGTGGAAATCTGCTCTGTTCCGGTGCAAGGCAGTCCTGTATTTGCTCAGTGGGGCTAAAGTTACAGATCTCATTTTGTTGCTGCTTTGTGTCAATTCCCTATAAACCACTGAGTGGGACAGAAAAATTTTCTTCTTGGAAAAAATACTTGGTTGCCCATTTAGATGGATGAGAGCTGTAACCTCACCTCTGATCCAGTATAGTCCTATTTTCCTAATACCAGCTCTAGTCAGAAAAGCTGCTGAACTGAAACTCTTTCTTAGGTGTATCAGGCCATGCATCAGCTGGTGATGCCCTAACCAAAACATATTTAAATGATTCTCCCCATGTCGCAGAAATTATTAATTTCATTAGATTAACCCCTTGGGCAGTACCCCATGTCTGTGTTTCTGGCCACACAGACTTTATCTAAATACTTTGGCAAACTAGTGCTTAAATCAATGTTTCTATGCAAAATCTTCACCTGGTTTAAATAGACATGATTTTATCTATTCTAAAGCTATGCTGTTGTACACCAATCAATATAATGGTTCTTGCTTTCCAGCAAGCAATCCTGAAAGCTTTATTAGATTGAACTTACCTGGGATGTACATCCCAGACAATTTTGCAAAATCATCACGCTATCTTAATCCAGAAAGAAGAAGGAGTTTTACTGTTATTGTGTTAAGTTCTTTTGTTTTTATCTTCCTAGAGCGATTATTTCACTTGATTATCATACAAGAATTTCATCTGACACTGAGTTTAGGTGTACCTGAATTCATTATACTGTCTAATTTATATTTGATATAAAATGACAATAGCTTGAAACTGTATTGACAGATCTTTATTGAAGATAATTACTCAACAGGCATCATTCTGAATGAATTAATCAGATTGAAAATTCCCTTCAATTTTACAGCACTCCAGCGATAAGAAACGTAACGATACACATTTCCTTTGCTAAATTGTAGCTATAATTTTGTTTAAAACCCTTTGAATTCTTTCAGGTAAATTTGAGCTCCCCAGAGAAGCCTGTAACACCTAAGCTCAACTTCTGAGATTTGATTCATTCGCAATTCAAGATGATATTGCTCCAGGCAGCTGTCTCGCTCGTTTCCCTGGGATGGCAGGTTGTCACTTGTTTCAGGGAGATGGTTTAGTGGGAAGGGTGGGAGAAGCGACCACCTTCCCTGCCGTTATCAGGCAGAGGGTTTGTTCCCCATTTGTGGAGCAGGTGGGAAACTGGCCGCTGCCATGTGGGTCTGGCGGTGTGTCTCCCTCCGCCCAATCCCGGGGAGGACCTGGAGGACCCAGGTTGTACCCCCAGCCCCTCTCCTCTGACAATTTCAGTCGCCGACCTCCATGGGACCAGCCGTAGGCTCACGTATAAGCATCTGCATAACTTGCTTTGGGATGTCAGAAGCCTTATGCTCAGCACTTTGGAGAATCAATCCATAGAAATTAGAAATATTGCTTGTAACTTCAGTGGCTAGATGCATTTTACCTCAATAGGTTGTAATAATTTATTCTCTCTATTTTGATCTATTTCCACTAAAAAGAGTTGCTGTAAGTGAAAAACTAAAAATTAGGCCTTCTATTTTCTTAATCTACTAAAATTCATTGGGAAACACAGGTCATATGTGTGATATAATGGTTGTTCTCCGTCTTGTATTCTTTGGCTGGAAACTGGTATGTATGGAACTGGCTTTCCGATAATTACCTTCTAGAGAAATTTTCTAGAAATTATATTCAGCCAGGATATAAAACAGCAAAGGAGAAAAAATTTAAGAGTAAACCATGGGGGGGAGGGAAGAAAGATGAAAAACCGGCAGCGCATCTGAGGTACGGCTGTGGTGCGCTCACACAGAGGCGGCATTCAGCAGTCACAATAGCTTATATATGCTTGACCTAGTAAGCGGTGTAATTGCCACTCAGACATATTGAACTAGTATTTCTTTCATGTCATATTTAAAAATGAGTTGAGTCACAACAGTGAGAAATGAAGAATAGTTGAAGACAGGAATATAGAGGTAGAAGAGAGATGAAGAGGGAACGATCATGCTGAGAAATCATATTGAGAGTGAGTGTGCTATGGATAAGTTAATTCTTTCATAGACTCTTAATTAAAAGGTTTATTTCTTTGTGTTGAAGCCTCGTTGTCCTAATGCGTTTAGACAGAGAGGAAGAAAAGGAAAGGATGGAGTGGATGGAATTCACCATCAGGAGAAGAAAGCTGCTGCATGTAACACAGTCCCTCCTTCCACGTGTTCTGTCTCTCTCTTCTCCCAGTAAAACATATTTAGATTCTCCTCAGCATCTTGGAAATCATTTATACTATTGTGCTTCAGCTGGTTTATTTGTATTCATTTTCCTCTTAGCCAAATGGGATTGTTTATTGAGAAGCATTACAGCATATCACTGTGTATTTGAGTTATTTTAGTTTGGCTGTGCTTGCTTCCTGCAGGTCTCGAAGGTTGCCAGCTGCTTGTTCTAAGGGTCTGAGCCAAAAAATTATCAGCACCCACCTTAACATTGATTGCTAGAAATTTATATGGCTCTTCACAGAAATGCACACCAAAGGCTGCTGTGATTTTCATGTTGCCACTCATGTCTATTGTACCAGCCCTGCAAGACCCTTCATGCAAGGCACTATCTTTGTGGGGAAGAGAAAAAGGTGGTCATTGTCTTAGAGGCCATGCAAACGCCCTTTCCTCGTTCTTCACCCCCAGGAAGCTAATGGGTCAGCTTCTCTGCTCTCCACTCTAGTTTTGGTCTGCTGGCTTAAGTGAGGTTCTCCCGATTTGTTCCGTTGTGAGAGACGAGAGGAACACTGGTCTTTTCAATGCACACTGGTACTAATTCCCCTCTTGCTAACACCGCTTGGATGGCTGTGTAATTCTATTAATTTCAGTTGAATAAGTTGATTGATGCTGATTTAGCTGAGAAGAGAATCAATCTCATTACTGCAGAAGTTGCTAACAGATTTGCATTACCTTATATCGGATTTACTTTCCCGACTTAACATGGTTTTGCAGAATTTCCAGTATGGTGAACCAACTGAATATATTGTGTGAATTTGCTCAGTCTTTCCAGGGAAAGAAATAAAAACATTGTGTAGGTTTATGCAAAGGAATTTTCCATACATTTAGGCTAAGCACAGGTGTAAAAGGTGGAGTCTGATGTGGGATGCTGGCTCCCTGCTTTTGCTCGCTTTCACAGACCTAATTAGACTGGTGAATTAGATGCAGGGGAAGCTAGATTTCTCAACTGCGCTGATGAACGATGTGTCACGTTTTACTGCTAGTCAAGTATTTTCACACATGAGTTATTACATTAAACTCCTAAACCACAGAAGGAGAAAGCAGAAACCTCACTGGAGAAAGGTGCATGTGTGTTGGCCAGCTGTTGTCCCACCAGGAACCAATTTCCTTCCAGTACCAATTCCCATTGTAAAAGCTAATTTGGAAGTTGCTGAACTTTTACTCATGCAGATTTTGCAAATAGAAGGTGAGGGCAAATGGCCCACAGTTCAGCAGATGGACTTAGTCTTCTCTGTGGAAGACAGGAGCTGGTGGAGAATTCTCAGATGTCTTGAAGGGGAAAAAAAAATAGTAGTCATAGCCTATTCAAATATTTGGTATTGCACTGATACAGTGTAAGTCTGGCTTCAGCAGAACTGCTGGTCCATAAACTGTGTTCTACACCTTTGGACAAGGAAACGTAACGTGGCTTAGGACAGTAACACTGTATTTTAGAAGGCTAATTTTAAAAAATTAGATAAAAGTCAAAGAAATTTTGAGATTTTTTAGATCCTAGAGAGACACTTCTTACAGGGGAAAAAAAATTAAAAACCCCCACCCAGAACAGAACGTTAGAGAGCAGGAATATCATTGAATGGAAAAGGGAGCATGGACTCCAGGATGTCTAGTAGGCAAGGGCCAGGAGATTATTTCAACTAAACCATTGGAAAATTAGAATTCTACTGTATTAAGCCAATAAAAAGAAATTAAACTACAGCAGGAGGTATGTAAGGAGGAAATCAGAGGAGCTAAAACAGAAAGGGAAAATGGCAGAAATATTTGGGGGAAGAAGCACAAAACTGATAAGAAATAGCAAGAAATCCTTGAAGTGTATCAGGACGACAGAACTTGGAAAAGAGTTGGATTATGGATAGTTTAAAAGGATCAATTCAGAACCGTGGATGTCACTGAGCCTTTGAGAAGGCACCTGCTCACATGTGATTTATTTTTCTTTTTTTCTGACGATGGCTAGAGGTACTATTCAAAACTATACAGAAGACAAGGTGTTGAAAGAAATGGACAAACTGGAGAGTAGAAAATCTCTAGAATCTCTAGCCTGCTGAAACATAAAAATGATGAAAGGGCCAAGTTAGTAGTAAGAGCACTCGTCCAGTGTCCAAACAGGTATTGTACTGGGACACTAAAAGGTGTCAAATGTCCCTGATGTTTGAGAGGCTCTTCTGGGGAGTAACATGACTGCAGATCACGAAGTCTTATTTGTGAACTCGGTAAATTAAATCACAAAAGATCCCAGAACAATTGGAAGATATGGTAAACAGATAATTTGACAAGCACGTAATGAGATGGTATTGTACAAGCTGTTCAACAGGAAAATCATAACTGGGAGTAAAAGGTAGATAGGCACAATGGTGGAGAATAAGTAGAGAGAATAGATGGATTTGCTCTTCAAGAAGACCTTTGCACAACAGTTCTCACTATTAGAGTCTAGAAGCTAGGCTTTTCACATTGTCTTTCTTTGTCCCTCTGTGTTTAAACCTTTGCTGATCTACCCTTGCCAACTTCAACTGGTCTAGGGTGGAGAAGGCAAAAAAGGAATATGGAACTGTAGTGAAGGAGTATTTGCAGAAAGGCTGCAGAAAATCAGAACAGAGTTAAGCTGGCATTTATAGATGGTGAAATCATGCTGGTGGCTTCCCTTGGGTTGGCATTTGGTGAAAAGAAGTTCAAGAGGACCTAGAGTACTTCAAAGGCTGGATGGGAGGGGTTTGGTTTTTTTTAAACAAGTCTGTACTTGGAAGAGAAGAGAGAGTAGTAGATGCCTGGAGTTTTCATTTTCCCCGTGTCTTGCATGTTTGTAATGAAGTGTGCTGTAGTAAGTGAATGATTTTAAAAATGAAAGTGATTTTAGAACAATGTGAATGATGGATATGCCTTCACCTGAGACATAACATTGAATTTTAGCTACCCCTTGTCTAAAAAGATACAGTACATAGATTTCAGGGAGAGAAGAAGAAAACAGCCGAGTTTTGGCAAGAATATAGATCCTTCTTCTCCAAGATGTGAGGGAACATTTGACTGCTGGAGCATTAGAAAAAAACTTCTGTAGCAAGAAGGCATTCCTTAGTTGTCCACCACAGAATTTCTTGTGAAGCTACTCGTATCATGGCAATACAACTTCCAGCAAAGGAATTTTGATGGAAACTTTTAACATTGCATGTTCCCACTGAACAATTGTTTATGCTGCAAAGCACCATGTGACAAAAAGTAAAGATTCAGATTGTACCCTGTAGGTTTATTGCTCAGTCTGTTCTACAGCACTGCCCATGTCAAATTTGCAAGATTAGGCTCGGAGTTTCTCACACTTTATGATAAATCTGAGACTAGCACGGAGGTTTAGGGCTTTCATCCTTTCGCTAACATTCTTATCTTTCAAGGTCTGTGATAAAGAGTTGGACTTACCCAGGGTCCCTTGCATCGCTATCTGTGTTTGAGGCAAGTCATTCTTGGGAGTGCGGATATAATTCTACTTGATTTCGGTATGAGTTGGCCTCTTGTTTTTATTGGAAAGAGTGTTGGAATCGGCTTATGTTCTGAAACATTTTATCTTGTGGTTGAAAACTGGACTTTTGAATTGTATGTATAGTTTTGCTTAAACTCATATCATACTGTACATGGACTTTCTGAACTATTTTTGTGGAGATTCTGTAATTTACTACTTAACTAACAATTTAAATCCATGAGATCCAAAATTATTTCAAGTGTTGTCTCACAGATGAGGAAGCTCATACTGAAAGAATTAAAGGTAATTTGTATGGTTTAATTCTAGAAAACCATAACTGGCAACTGAGTCACTGATGTTGATCTTATAATGTGCTGGGTATGCAGTAGTTCTCCAGATTGTTGTCGAGGTACTTTTTGTTACCTTGACTTCTATATAGATATTCCAGGAATTGGAGGGCTGAAGGCCAGATGCTGAGATCAGATAATATGAAGGATGTGTAACTACTGCACAATAATGGCTTTCATATAAAATAAAGACCTATTAAGTGAGTGAAGAACATCTGTGCTGGAAATGTCCTCTGATCTGATCTTGGTTTATGGTAGGGCATAACTGGTTAACCTGCAGGTTTTTTCAAATGCAATTATGCCAACTGAAGTATACTGTTTAGTAGTAGTAGTCAGACAACATCGTAAAGGTGTACCAGCACCGAGGAGTGTAGTCCATTTAGGAAAAAAACAACTACTTCTCATGGACCGTCCCCCATGTTCATTAAAGAGGTAAAATCCTTCATTTGCCCTAACTGGAGTAAGGGCAAACTGCCTAAATAAGAAATATGGGGCTGGGTTATGTATATGTTATCAGCCTCCCCCCACCCTGCCTGAAATGCTCCAGTATCTCAGCCCAGCTTGTCTGGTAGCAGAAACTTATGAGTCATTTTTGCACCACTTGGCCCCGACACCAGCAAATAAAACCCTTGGGCTGGAAGGGACAGTTAGAGTGAGAAGAATAAGAAAACATACGTCCAGATCAAGAGATGTGTCTGGTTTGTAATCTGAAGAAAGACACCTTCAGATTTTCCCTCTTGCTCTGAGAATGCAACTCTTAATCTTCCCACTGGCATGGAAAAGCTTGGTCACCCTTCTCAGATAAAGCAGTCTACTTATCTCATCAATTCCCACTCACCCGTTATTTATTTCATAAGTTAGAAAGCTGTCAGCATTGCGTAAGAACCATCAGCATGAATATTTGATGACCACAGCTCCCATAAGCATAACAAATCTGATATACTGCTAGCAGCCATTAAATATTCTGTTTACTCCATAAATGTACATTTTTAGAAATCTGTTGAAAGACGCTGTCCGAGGAGATTTGAAGCTGCGTATTTATTATGAATCTTAGTTTTGAATATAAATGATACACTTCCCTGAGAGCCTAGTCAACATTTACATCCTCAGCGCATGTTTCTACATTTAATGAATGCTTACAACGCGACATCGCTTTTGCCTTCTGACTATTGTGGGATGAAATGCAATGGCTTTTCAGTTTACACTCTGCTGGGATGCATTTGAAAGCCACATGAATGTGCCTGTGTTTTAATAGTATTTTTAAAAGGTGGAATCACTTTAAATTGTATTTTATGCAATACTTGGTTGTAATTGCATATTTTTGCAATTTTAAATCCTGTTAAAACTTTAGCAGCTTTGCCTTTATGCAAGCAAATGTCTCTGGGTTTGTAAGCAGACTTCTCTGTTTAATGCAGCAGAGATTTCATTTATCTGTGCTGAAATGTACAGCTCCAGTGACTTATACTGTGGCTAACACCAGCTCTTTCTCTGAAGTTTGGAGTTACTTTTAGATATAAAAAAAATAAATTTGCAACCTGATTTGGATTGTATTTATTTTTATTACAGAACTCAAAAATTTGTTAATGGTTCCAGCTAGAAAGCCAGTCAGGACTGTTTGTTAGGGACCAGTACTCAGCCTGTGGGATATTTAAGTGAAGATGCCAAACTGGGGCAATGAGGGGAAGAAAGTTTGTCACTCAGTAATTCCCCCCTAGAGAAGCTGTTGAGCTGTTATTGAAAACCCAGCCATTTATTTTAGTGAAGACGTTGGGTACTAAGTATTTTTGAAACTATTTTCTTTCTAGCCCCAGAATGAAAGTAGTTTGCACAGGAGCCTGGGAAAACAGGGAATAAAAATGGACGGCATGCAGTCAGGGGGCCAGAGCAGGGATGCTTTTCCAGGAGCTACCAAAACGAGCACCACACACAAATTGGTAATTGAAAGTGATGTCCACTATTCCCATGCCCATAGATAAGGGCAGTAGGAGTCTCTGATGCAATGCTTCTACGTTTTTTCCCAAAGGCTACAAGACAGAAAGGAAAATCAGCCTGGTGATACTTAGCTTGCAAGTTATGCCATAATAGATGAAAAGCTCCTTCAACCAATGTTTTTGTATTTACAGATTCCAAAAATTGCCAAATTTTCAGAAACTTCTGCAAACTTTTTAACCACGCTCACTGCTTTGCATACTTCTACAGACTTTTGTGGCACTATTTATGACAGACGTTCTTCAGCTAATACCAGATTTTTTTTCACTACTTTTATGTGAAGTCTAGTTTGACTATCTTGCAATTAGATGTATATAGTTTAAAAGGCTAGAGCAATGAGCAGCATTACCTGCACCTTATTCTTAATGCTCATCAAAAGAAATAAAAAATTCCCTGGTTCAACTATGTCTGGCAAACAGCAGGGCAGTGGTGGCAACCTGGATCCATCGCGCCATGTCGCCTCTCAGGAACACAAGCCTTTTCTTCTTTGCAAACAAAGAC
Source organism: Gavia stellata (assembly GCF_030936135.1). NCBI lineage: Eukaryota > Metazoa > Chordata > Aves > Gaviiformes > Gaviidae > Gavia > Gavia stellata. Next base: position 98,810,900 of record NC_082596.1, on the reverse strand, counting down.
TGTGGATCTGACTGAGCTGGATGTTTTAAATCTGCATCTTTTAAAAAAAGAATATGTTGACAACATTTTAGTAGACAGGGAAAACAATGCAAAACATTCAGAAATGAAAGTGAAGTATCAGTTGTACCTTTTAAAATGTTTTTTCTCCTCCTTGCCAGTGTTTCTAACATCGCTCTAGGAGTCTGAAATGAAACCATTTCCTTGTTGATTTGGGTTGGCTTTTTCCAATTGGAAAGAAAGAAAAGAATATGCTTTCCTTTTTTCTTCTTTTCCTAGCATGGCAAAAGCCCCGCAAGGATTCCCTTCAAAGAAATCTGCTCAGTGATTTAACACAATATAAAATGTTATGTAGAAGCACTAAGAAATATTCTCATAGAAGCCATTTGGGAACAGAAAGAGACAAAAACAAATGTTTCAGCCAACATTTCCAAAGGAAGATCTATCATTTTTATTATTATTATTTTTAGACTCAATTTTTTTCCTCATTCAAGCACATGAAGAATCGACTTTTCCTACGTGTCTTGTGCCAGAGCCCAAGCTGGGAACAAGGTGTCCATCTGCTCTTCAGCATTTGATACGTTGGAGTTGAAGATCCCGAGGGGAGGTAACAAGGCTAAAAGGAGGATTACAACCCTGAACTTCAGGAGAGCAGGCTTTGGACTCTTCTGGGATCTGCTTGGAATAATCCCACAGGAAATGTCCCTGGAGAGAAGAGGGGTCCAGGAGAGTGGGTTGATTTTCAAGGGTCACCTCCTCCCAGATCCAGAATGGTGACTTCCAATGAGCAGGAAATCAAGCAAAGGTGGCAGAAGGCCTGCGTGGACAAACAAGGAGCTCCCGACAAACTTAAAATGTAAAAAGGATGTGTGCAAGAGGTGGAAGTAGGGGCAGATGACCCAGGAGGAATATAGAGAACACTGTCTGAGTGTGCAGGGATGGGGTAAGAAAAGTCAAAGCCCATCTGGAGTTGAATCTGGTGAGGGACGTGAAGGGCAACAAGAGCTTCTCCAGGTTCATTAGTAGGAAAAGGAAGAGTAGGGAAAATATGGGCTTGGTGCTGAAGGGGGCAGGAGACCTGGTGACAAAGGACATGCTAAAGGTCAAAGTTCTTAATACCTTCTTGCCCTTGGTTTTTACTGTAAGAATGGACTTCAGCAATCCCAGGCCCCTGAGACCGGAGGGAAAGTCCAGAGCAAGGAAGACTTTCCTTAGTGGAGGGGGACTGGATTAGGAAGCACTTAAGCAAATTGGGCACACTCAAGTCCGTGGGACCTGATGGGATGCACTCTGGAGCGCTGAGGGAGCTGGCTGATATAACTGCGAAGCCACTCTTGACGGTCTTTGAAAGGTCATGGCATTTGGCAGAGGTTCCGTAGGACTGGAAGAAAACAAGTGTCAGCCCCGTCTTCAAGAAGGAGGACCTGGGGAACTATAGGCCAATCAGCTTCACTTAGACCCCTGGGAAGATGATGGAAAAAATCCTCCTAGAAGTCATTTCGAAACATACATACGAAGAACAAGAAGCTGACTGAGAGTAGTCAGCATGGACTTAAGGAAATTGTGCTTGGCCAACCTGATAGCCTCCTACAATGAAATGGCCGGCTCACTGCGTCAGGTTACGTGATAAAGCTCATCTGCACACCCCCAAAGGAGCTCAGGGAGACAATGGCAGCGGGAGAGCCTGCATAATGCCCTGCTGGGCTACACCCAGAGCCATCAACCCATCAAAGACCCCTCTGCACAAGCCCAGAGGAGCACAGGGGCATAATGGCAGGTGAGAACCCAAATTGAGGACTCCTGAGGAACCATCATCTTGCCTGGGTGTCTCCCAGGGCTGTCCCAGCAGAGTCTCAGCCCCAGTGTCCAGGCGTGAAACGCATCACCATGAGTCATCGGAGCAGCTCTCTGGGCATCCCACTTTAGCACAGGGTAAATATTATCTAATCTAGTAAAATTCCCCCAGATAGCTCCAGACAGTTATAAAAAATAAAACCAAAGAAAGGCTGCTGGCTATTTTTGGGCAGTCATTACTGAGAGAGTTAAAACCATGGGGAATTCTATTGGCCTGCTGTGGTACAAGTTAAATATAGGGGCACCAGGAATTTCCCTCCAGGCCAGATAAGTCCCACATAAAATATTTGAGCTTTGCAGGCATGCACACCCCATAAGGCAATGCTGAGCATTTCATGCGGGTAATACTATAATGAGGGCCCACTCTCCAGTATTGCAGCAGCCCTGTGTGAGAGGGTGGCTGATTCCTTTTGTCTGCGTTTCATTCTTATGCCGCTATGCATGAGGTCTGTACACCATCCTCCTTACTCCTGCCTGTGCACTCCTCTTCTTTGATCCTTCCCAGCACGGTGGAACCTAGTTCATTCTTAGTCCTTTGTGTGGAATTAATTCAGTAATTTCACCTGGGCTACTCCAGCGTTTCCACCAGCACACCTGAGAGAGTTGTCAGTTTATTTACCTATTTTTTTAAAGTTCCAGAGTTCACGCTCTCCTTCCTTACACCTCCATGGGAGGTGTTCATTTTTCTTGGCAGTCAGTGTAAAGTTAAATTAAAAAAAATACTAAGAAAAGATAAGAATAAAAGAAAATAAAATTTAAAAGAATGGCTAGCTACATTTCCTGCTCCTAACTGAAGCAGCTAACTGGGCTGTCCTGGAAGCACTCCTCTTTGGATAAACCACAGACCTTCACTCCCTATGCAGACACCTGGAAGTCCCCGGAGAAATGTTACTGCTCCAGTGTAAACTACTACTCACATGTAAGTACTCACGGACAGCTTGCAGCCTTAAGAGGAAGGGAACAAAAGATGTCTGGTATGAAAGAGCAGGTCAATGGAATTATTCCTAGAAACTTTTCAGATGTTTTTAAAATGAGCTCACTGTGTTAATTACTGCTTCTTTTTTTTTTTTATGGCCATGCATGCTGGTAGGGTAGAGGAGGAGCATGCTACAGCCAGGCACTTGGGTTTTGTGTGCCTTACAACCTTGGTCAAAGAGAAATCCTCTCCTGAATTTTTTTATAGGTTATTTAGGGGTTAACTGAGATCCCAGATTCCACTGAAAAGATATATATTGCTCCAAACAGTACCTGTCTTGGTAGCAAGATACTAAGTGGATTAAATATATAATGTTTCCCAAAGGAAGGAGTATGTGTGTAACAAATATGACTCTTAAAACCTGATATTTCTGGGGGATAAAGGAAGACAAACAGTTCCCATTAGCTTTACTCCCTCCAACATGTACACATCACTGTGAATGAAAGTTCCTCAGTAGTTAGATACCATAAGGATGAGGTGAAGTTCCTAGAAAACATTGATTTTTAAGTCGTGAACGTATTTTCTTGCTTACATTATTCACTACAGATTTCCCCTTTTCTGACGGCAGAAAACCTCCCTGGAAGCATATTTTTGTTTGTCTTGGCCATATGGATGTGAGTGGGGTGACACAGTAGAGAGGTCGATGCCTAATGCAAGTGCTCGGTTTAAGGATGGGCTGCAAGGCTGGGGCTCTCGCCGTAAGACTGCATCCAGAAAAGGAGCATTTTGGGGGGATAGAGAAGGGGGAGGTGCTGTACTGATAAACACCTACAGACTAACTGATTTTAAACAATCTGGAACATTTTGTCATTTGGTGTCTCAAGAAGACTCTTAAAAGAATCTAAACAGTAGTGGGTTATTCCATCGAAACCTGTGGGCATTCTGTGCTGCCTGTGCTTGAGTAGCTCGGAGGAACAAATTGTGCCCCAGTTCCCTTAGATGGCGAATTTCTTCAAGGGGGACCCATTTCTGCTCTTCCTTTGGGGGAACGTTGTCCACTTTGTTGTCACTGTTGGAGGTAAATGAATCAATAACATGAACAAATAAGGAAAATCATAGCAAGCTAGCAACACCTACAACAACTGACAACATATACATGTAGTTAAACTCAGGATTTCTTCCAGAGGTGAATATATAAAAAAAAAACATGCAAGCCTGTTTTTTTGTTTTGTAAGCTGTGTTTTTTGAAGCGCATCATTTAAAGTTTATGCTTATTCTCTTTTAATCTTCTTTCAGTAAAATAAAAAGTAAAAATAAATATTTTAACCTCTCCTTGTGCCTCCAGCTTTTGGCACTTCAAGGGAAGTGAGTTTAAAGTAATTATCTTGTACAACAAGGGAAAAGTTGTATTGTCTCAATCATGTCTGCAGGTTTTCTGTTTCAGAAATACTACTCTGCAGCATTCTCCTGTGCCTGCAGATATTAATAACACGGTGTTGTTCAGACTAGACTATCAAATGAATTTAGCAAACTAACTGCAAAGTAGAATTAATTGAACCTTCCTCACAGTTGAGTATCTTATCGTCCTTACGCAGTAGGTAAGTTGGGCAACTGCTGTAAAAACCGAAGCTGTGTGCATGTGTTTAATGGTGATAAACAGAAGTAATTAGTGTGCAAAAACACTTGATGCAACATTCCTTCATCTACGGAAGTCCTCCATCCTCAGTTTATATTTCCTCTCCACCTTAAATCAGACACTTTTACTGGCGAAAATACGATGATTAAAATAAATGAGCAAACAAGAAGCAAGGCTGCTAGCTGCCTTGCAGTCACCTTGCCTGCCTGCTTGCTGATTAGCACAAGGGGACATGTTGCAAACTTCCTGCAAACGAAGTACGGAGCGATCGACTGCTCTGAGCTCCGCCGCAGCACATGCTAACCGAAACTATTGATAGTATTACCGCCTGCAGCGTGAAAACGTCAGAGCCGAGAGAACCAGGTATGTCTGCGTGTGTTCGAGAGCAGGGGGAAAGAGACTCCGACTGCAGTTTAGTTCGGCTGGGCGCACCGAGAAGGGAAGATGCAGCACATCAACGTGACCTCTCCAGAGAAAGCGTCAGATCAGCGGCAGCGCCCACTGCATCGCGTGACGCTTTGTCGATGCTGTGCCCGATTCGTTTTCTCACCGCCTCCCTGCAAAACTGCAGATGTCCGTTTTGCAGTTAATTGTGTTCTTGGAAGTGACAGACCAGGAAATTCTGATTGAAACAGCCGTTCAGGAGGCTCTTCTCAGTTACAGGCAGTTTGCATCAATCAGTAAAGCTGTGCCATGAAAAGTCATTTCATTTCGCGGAGGATTTCGATATAGCAAAATCTGGTTTCATTCCAGTTTTCATTTTCCATGAAAGGGAAAACCCTTGGGGTCACTGAATTTCTGGCAGGCTGCTGGAGAAGGGAGGGTGCTGGAAACCCTGGGTCTCCCATCCCGGGGCTTTCCATGTGACTGGCAGGACTGGGACCAGTGAGCCTGAAAACCACAGGGCCTCCCACTTTCCTGGGGAGCTGCCAGGCTGCGAGCTGGTGATTCAGTTCATCGTTCCCCAGCAGTCTGCATGGTGAGCTCTGGAGAGCTTGGTGCTGCTGCCCTGGCTCTGCTCTCCCTCCTCCAGTCTGCTGCATCTGTTTTCTTCACGGCTTTGGATTTCTAGACGCGTTCCCGAAGTGCAGACCCTCTCTGAGCATCCCCTTCTGAGAACTGAGACCTTGGTATCCAGCTCTGCAGGGGTTTGGGAGTTGAGCGCCAAGTTTACGTGCAAAAACATCGTAGCTGATGTGTCTTTGGTGCCAGCTCAAATCTTTGTCAGGGCTGAACTTGACCTCCATGTAATGGTTTGCTGTTACTGAGGCAGATCCCGAGACTGGTGTCAGGTCTCAGAGACTCCCTGATGGCTTAATCAAACCCTTTCCCAGAGCACCAGTTCTGTGGGTATTCTGGCAGATTGCCTCTTCAGGGACACATGATAGCTGAAGTGTATACTGCAGCCTTTGCATGAGGTTTCCAACCACATCCCTGTTCCCCCCCGTTAACTGCCCCCTCGACACTATTTATTTTAGGCAGCGCAAAAGAGATACAGATCGAGGCAAGACAATAACATGTTTGTGTGCCATATCATGCCTCAGTTTTCTCATCATACTGGGACATTCTTGAGTGATTTCTTGGGCTGTGCTCTTGGGAACACAGAGTCCCTTCTCTCTGGACCTGACCTACAACATGGACCACAGTAGTTTTCCTCTTCCTTCTGTGAGCTCTAACCCCTTCTTTCTTCCAGCATTATTATCAGGCAGTCAAAATGATGCCACTTGGCACTCTTTTCTTTAGCACACCTATCGCACTCTCTAAACCTCCTGAAAATGTCAGTGACCCACCTAGTCCCTTACCTAAGATAGACCTTCACCTCTCTTTCACATATGTACATGCACACTTCCTCCATCCATCCATCCATTGCCTAAGCACTAGCCCTGGGAAAGGTCTCTGAAAGCAAGAGGTCATGTAGCAATCAACAACTGGACGTTTTCTGTAACTGGAGTCTCTTCAGAGGATTTGGTGTTGATGAGTCAACGTTCTCCAATGGGCAGAAAATACTTCCTTCAGACAGTTTCTGACCGCAGAGAACTATTAAGTGCTGTACTTGTGATTCACTCTGAGAATGAGCATGCCAAGCTGAAGTGACTGGAAGAGGGAGAAAGGTTTCTAAGGGTGTGAAATGTTGCCACCATTCTCAATTTTAAATGTGCCTGAGGACATGAGGTGCCCCATTAGAATATCGTGTGAACGTAGACACACTCTACACCTGCCTCAAGAGCCAAGTCATGCTTTTAAGGGCCTTGTCTGAGCATCTTCAGCTCCACCTGAAGTCAGTGAGGGTTGATGGTGCTTAACCTTTCTGAAAAATAGGCCTAACATGCACTGGGTTGTGTTGGTGTTCAGCCAAGAGCTTAGAAGCACAGTCTTTTCCCTCCCTCTGCAGCTTTGGGGCAATCTGTTTTCCTGCAACTGTACAGAACAGTACTAAGAATTTATATGTTTTTTGAATGGTGGCAGACATTTGGTGGACACCTCCATATGTAGTCTGGATACAGGTCTGCTTTTTTTTTTTCCCCTTTTTGTTTGACCATCTAGAAACTTTCTATGGGAGGAGACCAGAAGAGTTTAGCTTGCTTGCCTTGTCAAAACCCAGGCTGCAAGAGGATATGGGAGTGGTGTATAAATACTGGGTAAATAGTGGAAAGATCACTGACGCTAAAGGACAATGTTAGCTAAGAAAAGCTCAAGCTGGAAATGAGGTGTTTCTAAATGGACAGTATCTTTCTACAGGAAATAATAGAGTTTTCCACCCCCTTCTTTTTAAAGACAGAGCTTTATAATTTATTCAGATTCAGATACTGTATGCCTGGCAGCCACAAGCAGGGAACAAAAATCAGACACCCAGAAAATCTTCCCAGCTCTAAGGTCCTCTAAGTATCTTTTCTGCAAAAGCCTGTGCTATTGAACTGAGAGAAAGCTGCCAGAAAAGGAACACTATTTGAGCCTAAGCCTGCTCATGATGAATTCATTTGAAAATTCAAGCAGATGATTTCAGCGTAATTATTATTATGTTGCTTGCTTAGCTGCAGCTGTGATTTGCTTTTTGCATAGTGTAGACAGAGCTTTACAGAATGTTTCCCAGCACCTTCTGTGATAATTGACAGCTATATGTAAACCCTGCCTATTGTTTCAGATAGCACAACATGTTCTTAATTGCATGTTTCAGATTAGAAATGGATTGAAAAATGAAAGACAAATAAAGCAATAAAATCTTTAGAATTTGCTTCACTCGTTCACTTCTTATATATACTCTTGGGTATATTCTCCTCCTGTCACATATATGTGAATCCAACTGGTGTTTAACAGAAGCTTTGTGAAAAAGCTGAGAAAAGACCATACTTCTCCAAAATTCAAGTGGTACTTTTATACTGGGTTGTACATGAGTATATGAGAGACTTTTTCTATCCAAAGGAATATTTTTGGACTTAATTCCTTTGCCCTATTATCTTTGGAGATTATAAGCCGACGGCATTAAAAAAATGCAGGGCTAGATTGTGCTGTCTACACAGAATGGTGTGTAGGAGCCTAATGACTGTTTTTCCTCAAAAAAAGGTCCCACAAGCATGCAACCTGCCCCCAGATGACCCTTGCTAGGATGAAGGCTGAAGACACTTGAGCCCTCTGCAGAAGGTTTGCCATAGGAATGAGAAGGGCACGTACTTTCTTAAGACATTAATCTGTAGGAGATAATGAAATCATGGCCTCTAGTGAAAGAGGGAGAGACCTACAAGCATCGGACAAGGCTCTGTGCCCACGATACACCGCCTCAGCAGCAACCGTGTAAGCTTACCTCACTGCCATGGCTAATCATTGCCCAGGTTAGCCACAATGAAGACTTTGCTAAAGCAGGTTTGAGGACAACTGTGTAAATGCATGAAAGTAATGCAACGAGGAGACATGAGGAGCAGGTGGAGATGACAAAAAGAAAGATTTGGATGCAGAGACCCTCCTCCATTAAGAGAATTCTTGCGAAACGGGCTTGAATGGAGGATCGAAGGACTTACTTTTTTAAATTGGAAAACAAAACAAAATTTGAAACACCACCACTAACCCGGTAGACCAGCAATAATCAGAAAGCCAGAGAATACTGTATGACACTGGAAAGGATTTTATGCAGATGATGTCATTCTTTCTTTGAATGAATGCTATTAATCTGCATCTGAAGCGTAAAACCATGAGGTAATGGAATACATTAATTGCTGCAAGCTGCCAATGTCTCTAGGCCAGTGGTTACCAACATTTTTGGAGCCAGCCTCTTAGCTCTCTTCTTCCCCACCCTTGTCCCCAGTGGGTAACTTCCACCTTTGCCCACAGGTTCCCATTTCAGCTTTCCACCAGCCAGAGCCTTTGCTGCTACTTCCTCTTCTGTGCCCCTGCTCCCCATGCTCCTGCTGCTTTTTCCTGCTGCCAGCTCCAGGAAGAAGAGCGCAGACCCCAGCAGGACTGACCCACTTGGCCCCTGCGCCTTGCTGAGCCTCACCTTCAACGTGGGCATACCTCGCTGGTTGGGAGGGGAAGTCCTAGGGTGCCTGAATTGTTCCCCTCGCTCAACTGCAATGGTGAATGCAGAGAAACTGAGTGGCATTTTTCCATCACAAATTAAACATGTGTGTGGGAGCTCTTTGGTCCAGGTGGGAGCTCATTATTGCGTTCTTCCAGGTTCTCAGCTTTTGCTCAGGAGGGAACCTCAGGGGATTTTCAAAGCATTGTGTAAATGACCTTGCGGAGCAAGCTATTAGCATTCACTGAGTATGTCCAAGAGTAGTAACTTACACTAAGGCAATAGCACTTCCATTAATGTTTGGAGGTTTTTTGGGTTGGGTTTGGTTTTTTTGTTTTGGGGGGGGTCTAATTAGATTGTACATCCTTTGGAGCAGATTATTCTATGTCTAATATAAATACAGGCAGATAATTGATACTCAATACAGGTTTTATAGTAACGTATTAGAAGGACAAAGATAGTCCTGGCTATTTTTATAGTGGTATAAGTGCCAGGTCTCTGACCCCAAGGTCTGGCCTGCCATGCCCTGAGGACCAGGGCTCAAACTCTGTATCTCAAGTTGTAAGCAAGCAAGAAAATTTTATTTGTACAGCTGACGCACTAAGGTACTTAAGGTGTTGAGATCAGGTTAAGATGTCTGTCTGGACACAGCCAGCAGCAGCTCCCACTCAGGCCTGGGGTGAAAGGGGCAAAACCAGACTGCTTCTGCAGTTCTTGCTGCAGGCTGGTTTTCAGAGAGCTAATTACCAAAATCTTCAGAGCCCCCTTCTCTCCATCATTGGCAATCCATCCACATGCTAGCCACCAGGCAGTTTGGAGAGAGGAGAAGTTGTGGAAGAGGAGACTGGGAGCCAGGTTTTAAGGGATGACTGAGATGATAGACAGGTGAAGCTAAGAGGAAGATGGCAAGCTTGGTAAGGAGATGGACCCTAATGGAAAAGGAGGACAAGAATGGGAACTGGGAGAGGGGAGTCAGAACTGGTTCACCAATGTGGGACTGATTGGAAAATCAGTCTGGCAGTGGGACAGGGGAAAGGAGTTAGGGTGAGACACAGCAGAAGACTGGAGCTGGATGAAGGGTCTACAGAGGGACCCTGGTGGGCTGAGAGACTTTTTAGGAGAGCTTTGGGGTAGAGCTGGGACTGTCTGGGCAAGGAGGGAGAAGGCAGGGAATTCATCTGGGGCAGGGAGACTGTACAGTAAGGGGATGCTGGTGAAGAAGAAGGACTGAGGGGAGGAAGAGACTAAGTGAGGGGAAAGTGTTGGGCGAGGAGCCTGGCATGGGGATTCGCAGCCCAAAGGAGGGAGGAAGGAAGGGAGGAAGGAAGGGATTTGACTGGCAAGGAAAAACGGATAGGGCTGAGGAGTGCACCGATGGAGAAGAATCAAAACAGGAACATTGTAGTGGGGTGGGACAGAGTCAGTCAAGCTTGGGAAGGAAAAGCAGAAGCACATGTGCCTCTTGTAGCACGCACTTCTTTGGTTCATCCTTTCCGGTGTCAGCAAATAGCACTGAAACCCACTGGCAAAGTGTGTGAGTGTGTGTGTCACACACACACACACACACGCACATGCACATGCACACAGAGAGACATCCTGTCAGATGTACAGGGCAATGGTCAAACTCTGGTGGAAGTTGTCCTTTAGCTCATGTGGCAGATGTCTTCAAGACCATTATGCAGGTTCCTGTGTGGTAGGGTACTGAGAGACAACAAAAGCACATTTCTAGGCTTTCAACGCGCTTTTATAAACCTAGGAAATAATGGTCATGTCATTTTGCTTTTTCTTTTATTAATGTTTAAAAAAATCAAGTTCTTAGTCATTGGGCAATACTAGAAATTAAGGTTGCCCATGCAGCAATATCCTCTCAGCCATGAGACTTACACCTTTAATTGGATGATCATACATACTTTTCCCCTCAGGACTCTTCTTTGCTGAAGGTGTGGGATTGATCTGCTCTGGGATGGATCCAAGCTTTAGAGGGTCCCCTGCTTTGTTTAATATAGAAATTGGCAAATCTGTATTGCCTGAGACAAAGGACTGAGTAAGGAGATTGTCAGAGCTGTATCTTGCCCTGGAAAAATAAAAATCTGTCCTTGGTTCTGCTCTAATTCCTATATGATGTTAATCAAGTTTTGATAGTTTGACAGCTTATTTAAGAAAGTGTGGTTCTTATATTCTTTATTCCAAATTTCAGATGCTGATGATTAAGTTTGCAACAGAAGTCAATGTAAGTTGTTCCCCGATCAAGTAAAGTGCTGTATAATGCTAAAGCTTCTGAAAAAATCAAACTGGGCATTTAAAATTAATGAACAAATGGGTATTTGTGATACTACAGTGGTGGGTGTTATAGATATTAGTAATTCTGTCTCCACCACAGGGTTTGAATGGCACCATTACTAAGGCTTTGGTACCATGCCTTGAGCAATATGGTGAAAAAGAAATATTGAACAGGAGCTCATTAATGGTGCAATCAGACACAATGTTCTGCCTGCAGCGGATCCTGTCTCCTGGGTTGCTGACCCCTCAGATCTGCTGGCAGAATAGCACACCTCGCTGTTCCTCCGTTTTGCAAAAATGATCTGGCTTAGCAGGGGCACTGTTTCGCTTGCCCTTTAAAAGCACATACACCCCCTCTCCTCCCCCCAAAAAAAGAGATCATTTGACAGAGTTTGAGTTAGGAACTGACTACAGATGGAGCTGTGCTGGCAGATCAGAAAGTGTGATTATGTCCCTGGCAGAGAAGGGGTGATGAGTAGCTGGTGGTAGGGCCAGGGCAGTAGGCTCTTACTTGGGATGAGCTGTGATCAAAACATGTCTGACCCTGCTCCGCTGGAGTCCCACCCTCAGCAACACACAGTGCATGGGGTGCCCTTCACCCAGAGGAAGGGAGCATGACGTTGGTCTCCAACACTCACTACACAGGACTAAACTAACGCTGCATGGGTAACCTTCCTTGTGGTGTTTCCTAACTACTGAGCGGTGAACTTTACAGCCTGAATAGTGTTTTCCAAGCACATTTTTGTGTGTAAGTACACACGGAAATAAACGTTACAAAAAATATATGTGTATCATGCACATGTATGACTTCCCACAGAAAACTGTATTTTTGCTACCTTTTCTTTGCCATGCCCTAGGAAATACTCAAGGGGTAGATGAATCAGTCCTATGACATGGCCAAAAGCACGATGAGTCTATCAAGTGGACCTCACAGGGAACATTTAAATCCCACAGGTATTTTAGAGACACTTACTAACTTCTGGTGCTCCTTAAACATTAACAGCTGCTCTGGACTGTTGGATGAATGATAGTTTGGAAAGCTTTCTGTGCAGATCCATGACATAACTGTGTCTCAGTTGAAGAGGAATGCTTCCTTTAATCAAATCATTGTGTAACATGTCTGATTCACCATGGAGTTGCTAAGTAGTGTGTCCCAAGTCTCTGCAGCAGATACAAGGCATAATTTGGGGGTGGAATTGGGAAAGGGAAATGTGTTTTTTTAAGCCATGCTCACACTCTGAATCTTAGGCCAGCGGTGGACAAAACCACTTTCCTAGCTTAAACTGGAGTCTGAAAGCTGCTTTGATTTGTCCCAACTGCTGGTGGCCCCAAGACCAGCTTGAAAGGAGAAGCAAATAGGCTGAGTGCAGCGACCAAGCATCGACTGGCCATGGGGATGTCCTTAATCTTAATCCTTATGCCATCCTCAGAGAAGATATAAGGATATACAAGGTGCTCTGCTAACTTTGTGATAGCGACCTAGGCAACTCCCCCAGAGCAAAGCTGGATGGCTTTCAGGATGTTTTGGGTTTTCTCTGTTATTCCAAAAGGCTGCAGTGCGGATACGTGGGCTGAGCTGGGAAACCTGCCCCTCTGCTGTGGTGTTCCTTGAGTGATATTCATGTATAAAATGGTTCTGTTTTGATTGAGAAGGCTTTACCAACGGAAAGGAGGTTTAACATTGGCAGAACTATAATTTCCACCAACTGGTATGGCTTTTCTGCACTGAAAGAAGGATTGAAAGGTAGTTACAGCTCAAGATCCATTTTATGGAAGTTCAAAAGACAACAAGAGGTGCAACACTACAGTGACACGGGTGTCATGTGCAGGTCTTGAGATGGCTTACAAGACCAAGGGGGACTGGGACACATTACCAGCACCTAAACCTTCCCTGAGGGAACTAATTTTGCCTGTTGGGAGAAAAATAATCTGTTCTCCTTTGAAAGAGAAAACTGAGTTTAAAAATGGAAATGGTCTCCTGACAAACAGTACCATAAAGCTGGAGAAAGCTTCTTGTGACATGCTGGATATGATAACCGGGAATAAATGTCAGTTGGTTGAAGGGGCTATCCACATGGTAACCATTCATGCTATGTACAAGTGGTGCGATTGATTTTTGTAATCCCAGACAAAAGTAGACTCTTCTGAAGCATTGTCAGCCTGTGAAAAGGTTCCAAAGACCAAAGCTGCTGCTGAAAAGCCAACAGCATGGACAGCTTCCAGCTTGGCATCTGCTGCTAACGTTCCATCTACCTAAAATTGCCATTATAACATCGTTAGAAAAGGCGTTTTTCATTTCCTGCTCTGCACTGATGTGTAGAGTTACTCTGTGCTGTTAGCAACTAAGTGCTGGTTTTCACTTCAGAAACAGATGCCTTCTATTGAAGGCTGGATCCTGGCTGTCCCTCCATAGCTATGGAGATGGAAAAGGGTGCAAGAAGCTGTCTGGACACAAACGTGCATGTACAGAGCTCTTTCCATCAAGCTTGGTTTTGTTTTTCCACTCTCCTCAGCTTTAGTTTCTCAGATGTGAGGCTTGTCTCCTGATATGACCATGCCCACGCAGTGTGAAGAGAAGAACTTGCTGCATCTCTCCAGCATGTGAGAGCGCTCCTGGATGTGCAGCCCCTGCCCAGACCTTCTTCCTACGTGAAATTGTTGATGTAAGACCCATGGGCTGCTCTGTAGTTTCTAAAATATTTCAGACCTCCTCCATTGAGACATGCTATGCAGCCGCCAGTCTCTACAGATCAGAGCATGATGGCCACTCACGGTGGCCGAAGTTCAGTCTGAACCCCATTCATTTTGTCCGAAGCTGTTTCAGAAAATGAAACTGCCCTTGTCCTCTCCCTGGATAATCCCCTCCCGCCTGTGGTCATGAATCACCCTTGAATAACTCTTCCATATAGATGGTTTTGAAGTTCCATTGAGTCATCCGTGCCATCTGGGAGGGTTTGCTGCACGCTGGCTCCACACCTGCGTTTTTCGGAGCAACCCAGAGAGAACTGCCCCGTCTGATTGCTCGCGGTGTCCCACAACACTCACATGCAGTACCGTGCGCCGTTCTTTGTCACCCCCGTCTCTCTTTTCAAAGCTGAACGCAGCTTTTGCAGCATTCTTGCTTTCCAAGTTTTAGTTGAGTCAGGTCATCAGCACATTTACTCTGCGACTATCTCTGCTGGTTGAAGATATTGCCGCCCCAAGGTATGGGTTATTGTTCCTGTGCCAGAGGTCACCATTCCCACCGATCTGCCAGAAGGTTGAAATATATTTACGTGCACCATTTGCTTCTTTACAGAATTAACTCAGTTAACTTAAACCACTAAAGAAGGCAGTCTGAATGAGCCCACATGCAGTGGAGCCGCTTAGGGAGAGTCCACGCAGCCCCTTCTGCTGGCAGAACAGGAGCTGTAAACTCCATGTGGGACACTAATGCGCTCAATCACAGCTGAAAAAGTAGGGCGAATAGAAAACATTTATCCACAGCCTTGACATCCGGCTGACTTCAACCTAGACCATTGGAGGTGATGCTAGGGCATGGATGGGATTTTAAATACTAAAAAATTCCAACGTAAACTAAATTAAAATCTAATTACACAAATTTGCAATGAAGAGGGAAGAATAAATGTAATATCTGAACTCTATTAAAGGATTTGCATTTGTATGGGAACATTTGCAAAATTAAATGTTTTAAAAATTGTTTCAGATTATTTGGCCGGGAATAATTATGGCATAAAACCAGACTGTAAATATAGAGAAAACCAAGTTAAGTTGGGACATGAGGTAAAGGAAGTTACTCATAAGAACAATTGTTTTATATTTAATATACTTCTTTCCAGCAGCCCTGAAATGTCTTACTGCAGGATAATTAGAATAGAACTGTGTCCCAGGAAACCCAACAGCTGTAAGCCTGATCCTGTGTGTGTGTGTGTGTGTGTGTTACACTGCTTGTAACGACCCAACCGATAGCAAAGGCAAGTCCCGGGAATGGAGATTTTTCTCAAAATTCAGACTATTTCAGGATTGGGTGTGGGGTCCAACCTGGTGTCAGATACTCACTAGTGAGAGCAGAGAGAAGACAAACAGCACATGAATTAATTTTTCAGTTGATTTTTAACTTAGGAAGGACTACAGGTGCCACCGAAGACCACAACTAATAGAGTGCAGCTTGGAAAGGTTACCCTCGTGGAATGGAAAGATCAAAGGGAGAATCAGTTTGAGGAAAATAGTCCAAAAAGTGAACATAGCAGGTAGCAGTGGGAGTAGAAAGCAGTAATGCAAATAAAAAGAAAGGATGTAGAAAGGATGTAGGAAGTGCAGAAGAATTATTTCCAGATTTATCATGATTTGTAGCCAGGCAAACTAAAAAGTCCTTGAAGAGATTTTAAAGTAGCCTCGATGTAAGTTTGAATGCAGGCCATATTATTTGCAGCTTGGAGCTTTTCTTTAAAAGTACTTGCAATCCCTTTATTGCAGCTGTGGCTTTCTTTAACTTTTCAATTTTTTGCTTGCTGTGTGGCATCAGAAACATTTTTAGAGTTAAGGACTATTCCAAGCCTTAGAGGATCTAAAATCATAAGCCAGATGCTTGGAAATGAAAAGAACAGACTTAAGAAACCGAATATTAACATGATGCCATACATATTATATAGATACATACATGTACATGTATGTCATATATACAGAAGTATGTTTTGCAGCGTCTTTTGCTCATTTTCTCCTTCAGGTCCCTGAGAGCACTAACAGTCCTTAACGGCACTGACCAGCTTCAGCTGGAACCTCCACCCACCCACCTTAAAAGGGCCCAGAAACCCTTTAAAGTTCAGCTGGGGATGCTCAGCCCCTGTCTGAGCTATTTGGAGAAATGTTGGCCTTGAGCTCTGCCTAGCTATGGTAGTTCTTTTCTCTGGAGCTCAACACACAGACTAGTTTCCCAGCCTGAACCTGACCCTGTCTTGTCACCATGGCCCTACCTGGACATTACTGGACCTGACTCGTGAACCGTCTTCTTGGCTTGAACTTGGACCTGCTCTATCACCATGCTTTTGCCTTATGGTTTGGACTCTTGGTTGGACCTGACCACCATCTCTGGGCCTGTCCTGCTTGGCTCACTGAGGGCTATGGGGCAAGCTATGGGATCACCTCAGCTCCTGGCTTGCCATCCCTTGGAAAAAAGACCTGCTTCTTGCTGCTCTCTGACACTCTCTTCAAGTACATATGTGAGTGTGTTGAGGTGAGCTACTGTGGCCATTGCTACCAAAATGACAGAAGATGGTGACTCCTGTCCACTCTGCGGAAGCACTCTAACTGAAATCACCTTTTCCCCTGGTGAAGAAGAAGCTGTCTCTAACTGGCTCTTCTTCCTCTGGAAGCAGAAAAGCAGCAACAGAAGGCAGAGGTAAGGAACAGAAATCTCTGGCAACATTGCTATAATACCTCCAACACAGGGGAAAATCTAGATAATGCTTTTATTTTCAGATGTGAAGATCTGTGGTTCAGATTTGGCTAGAGAACTTTGCCCATAAATACAGACAATCCTGTATTCAACGTTTTCATCTCACTGGCTTGAACCTGCAAAGCATTGCTTGTCTAGGTAAGAAATGTGCAGTGATGTGGTTCATGTGAGAGTTTCCAGAGCTTGGTGTTTAGGTTGTACTCGCTGTTTCTTATCAGTCAGACCAATCCACATGCCTTTTATAGGTGAAGAGGACTGGACTCTGCAGTTGATGGTATTTCTGCAGTAGACTTCCAGGATCAGCTTTTGGTTACTTCTTGTCACGGCATCCAGTCAACTCCACAACATCAAGGAATGTTTTTGGTCTCAGTAGTAACAGGAGTGGGCAGCAGGTCCCAAATTTTGAAACAAGGAACAGTCGTTTGCACCTCTGTGTCCTCTCTGTGCCTTTGTTGGGAGCTGCTTAAGAGGTATATACCAAATGTTCAGCCAAGGGGGAAGATGATAGAGAAGTGAGTGAAGGAAGCTTCAGTCCTTCCTCTCCTAACCTGCAGCTTCTCAAAAGATGCACCCAGATTGAGGAAAATAAGGTGGAACACATAATGTCTCCTCATGCAACCTGTGTAGGGAAAAGGTGCTTTGAAGTTGGGAGAGAAGTAGTGTGGAGAAGAACTGGATAAAGAGACAAAACACACAACCGCGAGATGGGCCCTGGGAATGAAGGAGTAATTAAAAAGTGTGTGTAAGTGGAATGGGTATTTGGAAAAAAACCAAAACACCACCACAACCTGTAGGCAGCTTGCAGGAAAAAGGGGAGATACAAAGGTGGGTACCATGAGTTTGGCCTCCATAAACCAGACCAAAATCATCATGCTTACTTCATTCCACAGTCCATAGCAGTGGAGTGAAGTGTTTTTGCATCTCTTGGTTCATGTGATTAAAATGTTCTTGGCATCAGCTTTGGTTTTAGTGTGATTGGTTTTTAAACATAATTAGAAGGGTTTTCTACAGCTTTGTGTATTTCTATTTAAGAGACAACAAAGTAATGCACAGTTGTGTTTTGTACCAGAGAAGGATCTCTAAAGCATTACATCAGGATGGCACTACAGTCTTGATAATAGGATCGTGCATAGAGGAGCATTGCAGAACTGGCTCTGAATATTTGCAGACAATGCCTCTGACTCAACAAAAAGCAGAACCTGTGGTTTTTTTAGCCCCATTGATCTTGGTGCCTCGTCGTGCAAGCCGATCACAGGATTGGATACACAAAATAGAGCATTTGATGGGGGAGAAGAGGTTCAGTTATGTTTCAGTTCTCTGAACTTTTTTGATTCAGTAACATTCACTTTCTTTTTCCGTTCGAAGTTTACTGCTGAGGCTACAGTAAGATCATCAGGGACTCTAGGCACGAGTGGTCACACTAAGCCAAGGGGATAACTCACGTGCTCAAAAGATGCCTGTAAAACTCGATACAAGAAGCCCTCAAGCATATGTGCGCCGGCTTTCTGGGAGTGCACACGTGGGACTTAACAGACATGCAAATTCATTCCTGAAGATGGGCGCGGGGAAAAAGTACTCCACAAGGGAAATACCTCTCTAGAGAGGGATTCACAGCCGTGCTACGAATGCTTCCCCCTCTCTGCGCTCGGTGCCCGAAGCCTTTAGGGAGCTGAGCTGTTCTTAGCAAGCTCCTCTGCTATCTGTGCCCAGCATCTGCTGCGTGTGGCTGGGTCTCTATCTCAGCAGGCCTGGCCTCCATGCTGGATTTCTTCTGGTCAAGTATTGACCTGGGCTTTTGTCATCCCTGACAAACTCTGTATTTTTAAGAGGTGAGTGCATGCCATGTTTGGGGTTTTATGGGCTGGCCAGCCACTCCTCCTGTAGGATTTATATGGCAATAATATAATTTATGTATCTCAGAGAAACTATGCCAATTTAAGCCCGTGGAGCATCCAATGTCTTAACTTCTGCTTTTCCTTGTGTTGCCGTGAACTTATCTGCAAGCTTAATTGTGCATCAGTGTCAGATTCTCCTCTCCACAAATGTACGCACATTTAATTCATCAGCAGGGCTGTTCCACAGTTTGATCAAAATAAGAGAGATGTCATTTCTTTGTGATGTAGAAAAGGCTTTAACACTTCTTGTAAAGACAGGGCTGGGGAGTGATTCACCTCTGAAAGAAATAAAGTGTGCTTTTTCTGTGGTACCACTTCTTAAGCCAACAGACAAACAGCTTTGAGGCCTGCTGTTGTACCCTAGAGCACGTTTTGATGTTGCCTTTCAAGATGCTACGGTGTTTAAATAGAAGATACAGTCAGTTCGGAAATGTCTTATCCCTTCTTGGTGAAAAGGGGCTTCAACGGGGATGCAACGAGCCCATGGCACAACTTTCTGGAAGGGGTGCACCGTGCAGCTGGACCTGAAGAAGCCCAGGCGGAGGCTGCCAGACCAGCCTGGAGCAACAGCCTGGCCAGGTGGGAAACAGGGCTGGATGTCGGCTTGCCAGGCTGCCTGGCAGCCTTCGGCCAATCCGTGAAAAACCAAACCCAAAATATTTTTCTCCTTACTGCAGCGAGAAGCCAGCCTTGAACTAGGTCTCTTATTTATACCACTGATGCCCTCCTACGCCTAGTTTTCCTCTGTCTTGTACTCTACCCGGGTCATTGTTTACCAATGTGTGAAAATGGGTATAGGATGCAGTCATGCTGCTGTGGTAGGATTTTGGAAAATGAGATCCATGGCTTTTACAGTGTTGGCCTTGTGAGATTTTGGGACAGCTGCAAGACTGCAAGTGCTGTGTTTTCAACTTGCATTCATTCCTTAAAGTGTGTTTTGAAAACTTTCTATGCTCCTCAGCATGGGAGCCTGACACTTGCTAGCCTTAGTTCAAAAAGATTTAACAGAATCACTGGCCACAGGTGGAGGAAATGTTTTTTTCAGGAGACCCCACAAACAGGGAAATTACATCGCAGGATTATTAGCAGAAAGGCATCAAGATCATTCGAAGCAGAACAATACACTTAGTTATTGATGTAGCCATTTGGATTTAAGGAGGACTGAACATCTCTAAATGATAGAAATAGCACAGCTTACAAAAGGTGCTGTATGTCTGGCTTGTGATGCACCACTGCAAATCCTCCATATGTTATTTGAATGCCACTTCATAGTGAGGGGAGCAAGACTAGAGGAACTTGAAGCTTTGATCTGTGCCTAATGATCTGTGATATGCCTGGCAAAGTAAACATCCCAGTAATCAAAGAAATTGTAACTTGTTTGAGATTATTCAGTAGAATGGGGATTTTTTTTTCCCCCTCTTTGTGGATTTCTTATTCGCATCTGTACTGGAAAGGAGGCAAGGGAAAACATTTCCACAGAAAATAAAAGGAAATAAGCAAAACATCGTTAACCCTGCAACCTTTGAGCTGCTAAGCTAACTTAATGTGCTCAGAATGTGATATTTAAAAGACCTCTCCCATACATGTCTGTGGCAAACATAATACTAGAGTGCCATTGAAGGGCAAAAATACTTGGGGAAGAAGGCATGCGATAAAATGCTTTTTAATCATTCAGATACGTTAAAATGTTTATGGTTGAATCTAAAGAAAAAGCATACCACTGAAAGCATCTTAGCAAGGTGAACTTGTGTTAAGTGCGTATGTGCCTTCTGTTTCTTTAACAGATAAAATAAAAGGCTTAGCAAAAAATGTTGGCAAACCACACTGTATTTAAATGAACAGTTCAGAACCTAGAGCTACTGAGAAAGAAAGATCAGAGCGAACTGGCGAGCTGAGGTGAAGGGGAGATGCAGTGGAAAATATGAGCAGCTTTATGAAAAAGTTCAGAGATGGCAAGAAAAACCGGTCTGGCTCAGTTAGGAGTAAAAATACATGGGTGCAGGGGAGTAGAAGGGTTGTAAAAGTAGAGAGCCTGCTGACCTACAGAGAAACAGTTCTTTCTGAAAAGGCAGAAGCAATTTTCAGTGGTGGAGCCAACAGCTCTGGGACTTGCTTTTCATGGCTGTATCTACACTAACTTCAGAGCACCAGCCCAAGCTCGAACTTGCCTCGTGTTTGGACACAAGACTGTGCTCAGGGCCTTGGGTGAGCTCCATCTTGGGGAGGAGGAGGGAGTCTGAGCTGGCTCAGCCCTTTCATATAACCCCAACGGTATCATATACCGCATTTCAGATGAGTCTTTGCCTTCTCCCAAATCCTCCATCCCAGATCTCACAATTCTGTTTGGCAACCACTTCCCTCCCAGAAGGGCTTAATGTCACATCCCAGAGAGCCCTGTGGTGTGCTGAGTACGAGGCATTCATCACACGGCAGTGGTCCAGCCTGCTCCTCATCCCGCTCAGCACGGGTCAGCAACAGCATGGGCACAGCATACGCCAGCCGCCGGGACTGCCTTTTGGAGGAAAAGGCAGCGCTGGTTTAACCAGTCCGATTTTAATTTCTTTCTTTCTTTTTTTTTTTTTTTCCTCCATAGACTCTGGCGTGCCATCGTGGAAGGTTTGGCTGGGCAGGGAGTGCGGCCAGCCTGCAAAGTGCTGAGGATGAGTCTCTCAGCCTCGCCACGCTTCTCTGCAGAGAGGACGCTGCCTGTGCACGTGGTGTGGGCACAGCACTAGTCTTGCCAGAGCTTGCGGCAGCGAAGGAGACCTCAAAGGGCCTCTGCCAGAAGGCATCTTCCTCAGCGGCTGCTTCGCTCTGCGGCTGATCTCTTGTCCTGTGACCAGACACACGGGGCCTCGTGTGCTGGGAGGAAAGAAGGCTGATGTCAGGCTGCGATGGGGGTTTGGGTAGGGTGAGGGTTGCTTCCCCTGTCTGGAGGAGCTGTTGTTGGGAAAGCTCTCCTGTGATTACCCCTGGGGAAGCACCACAGCAGTTGGGGCTCTTCCAAGGAGAGGGAAGGACAAATAGTCACCGTAACAGCTTTTAGCACAGCATCTTAAACACAGGTGTTCTCGTCTGAGACGCTCTGATATCATTAAGATGAACGTGGTGTCAGTAACTAGATATGGCATCCGTGATCACGAAGTTCATTGAAATGTCTGGTTAATAATACCTGGAAAAAAGGTGAAGCTCTGTCAGTGAATTGTGCCTTATATCACTTGATTAACCTGAAGCTGGACAGATTTGCGCCTTGGCTGCAGGGGTCCGCACAGGGTGTGACCATCACACAGAGCTGCAGTGTGTGTATATATATATATATATCTCAAAAAGTAAGGTTGGGTCAAAATTCTTCAATGGAACATTTTTCCATTGCGTAATGCCAGTTTCTCCAAATCAGAAGGAACTGATTCAACTTACAGGATGACATAAAAGCCCCCCCCCTTTTTGGACATCCTGAGAGGGGAGATACAGAGCATTGCCATGCAAAACATCTGAAGGAGGACCAGCTCCTTGCTGGGAGCAGCCGTCTTGGTGTTGTCTTCGCCTGCCTCCAGGAACGCGTCTGGCCGTTGCTGACAAGGGAGAGTTGCGAGTATCTGGGGTGACAGTTACTGCTGGAGAAAAGGGGAAAAACGACCTCCCCTCGCAGCAGCGGTTGCTGCCCTATCTCTCCGGCCCCGCTGCAGGAGCGGCAAGCCCCGGAAGCGCTCTGAAGCACCGGCCCGTGCCAGGTAAGCCAAGATCCTCTGACTTTCATCTGAATAGTGCTGAATGAGGAGCCTGGGAGCACAAGCTAATAGAGAGCAGTTCTTTTAGCGAACCCTTTGTGTTAATTCAATACAGACTACTTATGGAATTTCCCTTCTCTGAGAAAATCTCAACTTCTATAGAGAAATAGCGCTCAGTTTTGGTTTTTCTTTTCAGAACTTCAGAAGTTCCCTCAAAAATTCCCTGAAGCCCTAATAATAAAGATTCTCAGCTGCATGTCAGGATGTAATGTACAATATAAAATTTTCACATTTGATGCTCAGCATAGTTTAAATTTACCACAGTGCTTAACATTTGGTGTATACCAAGAATTCTAGCAAAATCACATACCGTTCAACTAGAGATTTATCATGGGGTGCTTAACAATGAATTATTTAAAAGTACCTAATGTATCATGGTTTCTTGAGAGCCTAATGTGTGTATGTGTATATATTTATGCATAAAATACCTGTGAGCCATTACAGAATACCAGTTTCTGAGCGTAGGTGTTTTGAGCGTAAATCTAGAGGGTGTTTAAAAATAGGTGTCCTCCTGAAAATGCAGTGGAGTTTTAGAACGAAAAAAGCCTTAATAATTTTCCCCGTTCAGATATACACACAGTCATTTAAAGGGAATCTGTATCCTTAAGGGCTCCTTTTAGGAGAAATTTTAAAAGTATCTAAATTCTGCCATGAAGGAATTTTTTTCAGTGTGCATATTGATGTGGCATTTTAGATCTCGCTGAAAACTTTTAAAGAATTTCCCTCATTTGCAGGTTTAGAGAAGATTACTATGTGCCTCCTACTAGCAATCACCCACAGTACTTTTCCCAAAGTACTTTACTGAGTGGGTATGCACTTCCTTTTTACCAATGGAAAGAGAGACAGAAGAAGATGAAGTGGTCTGCCCAGGATAAACAGCCTGGTATGCCGCCTTTTCAAAACCCTTGGGACTGTGTTTTCTACCTGCCCAGAGGGGAGTCTGCTGGAGCAACACCGAGCTGGGCTGGAGGTGTCTCTTTGTCCCCCACTTCTCCTCACTCGAGGTGAGCAGGCTGAGGAGCATCACCGCTGCCTCTCCGGCTGCTTTTTCAGAGGGCCGTGGGAATAGGCTCACGGGGCCAGGCTTTCAGTTCCGTCTTTTGTCCTCTGACCCAAGCTGACTTTGAGGTGACTGGGTTTATGTCCAAGGGTGGATCAGCTGGCACCCTCTGACGTGGTCCATGCCTCCCTGGGGACCTGTCTCCTCTTTGACACCTCGTCGAGTCATTCTTGTAAAGACACTTGTGCTTGTTTGCAGAGGAAAGGCACCTATTATATTCCCGTGCATATCCACGTGGTCAGGGAGCTGGATTTTTTACACTGCTGGGTGGGATGTAGTTTGATTTCTCCTAGTAGAAGAGCAGTTTCCTCCTGGCTCCGGGGTGTTTGCTGTTGTCCTTCCTTTCAACTCGCATGTCAGAGCACCTACTTCGAACTTATTCAGGTCCTTGCAAAGAGATGGGTGACCTAGGACTTCCTTTGGCACCAGCAGCAGCTGTGGTGGGCCTTTTTTCTCAGGCATCTTGTGAGGAAGGGCCAGCATCTGATGCTTCCTCCCTGATGGCGCTGGTGACAACGACCTGACGCTTTCAGACAGTGAGTAGAAGAGGAAGGAGCCAGATGCCGTGTATCGCGAAGGCCAGCGGGACAGACTCTGAGAGACAGCTGAAGAAAACAAGCACAGGTCCAGAGCTAGTTTCAGGGGTCACTTGATCTTGGGTTTGTGACTGGGCAGACTTGGTACGCCAATTCAAGCGTATCGCACCCGCAGGATCATATTCATATTGATGTGTTCAGGCTTAATGGCAATTCCATTCTTTAGCAAGTCAGAGCCCTAAGTCTAAAAACCAGAGGGGAAGACAAGCACAGTCTCTAATGAAAAAAAATCATCATTTTATCATCTAACTGGAGCAGTAGCAGAATGCAATGTTTCTCCTTGAAGATACTCTTTGAGGGACATTTTTTCCCTAAGTCTCTAAATTCATGATGAATACCATCTCTCACCCTAACTGCCAGGTTGCAGACCAGCCAGGCAGTGTGAAGGCAGGTTGTCCACATACAGCTGCCTTCCATGTAGTGAATATTCCTGTTGCTTCCAGGCAGGAGGCAGGACAGCTAACCCAGGGCGGAGAACCTGCCACCATTGTAAGCCATAAATGTTTTCAAGGTATAATTTAAGTGCTCTCAAGAGGAAAAATAGCCCAGAGAGGGTGCCTGTGGCCAAAAGCGCAGACTGAAGCGGTCTCGCATCTGTACACGGCTCTGCAATGAGCTACTCGGCATCTTCCTGCCTTGGTTTCCCCCCTGTGAAATGGGGATGAAAGCACTCGTCTGTCTTACAAAAGCCCTGCATGGTTAAATGGAGTTTGACGGAAGGCCCTATGAACAACTCGAAGGCTCTGGAAATGGTGGTTATGTTCTCTGAAGGCAGGCCCCGGACTTGGAGGAGAAGGATGTACCCCGGCCAAAGCGCTTACAGCTGAGCACGAGGGGTGCCAGGGGAGCGCAGGCACGGGAGGAGGAGGAACAGCGAGGTGATGCAAGAAATACTTAATTGGGTTTATTCGCTAAAGACATCACGTGCTGGCTCCAAAGGCAAAACCCGATGGAAAACCCGAGCGGTAACGAAAAGTTGCCAACACCTCTTTGTCAGGCAGCCCGGATAAAAATAAAACACGAAAGACCCTTCCTTAGAGCCAAAAGCCCAGCCCGGGCCCCTGCTCTCAAACTCGGGGGCAGGGGGGCCCTGCTCAGAGCACACACACAGACAGGCACACGCAGGCTGTGTGCGCACACACACACACACACATGAGGCACACAGGCTGGGCACACACCTAGACACGCACACACAGACACGTGCAGGCTGTGCACCCAGACACAAACACACACGCAGGCTGTACACACAGACATGTGCAGGCTGTGCACACAGACACAGAGATACGCAGGCTGTGCACACAGGCACATGCACACAGACACGAACACACAGACACACGCAGGCTGTGCACACGCAGACACATGCATACACACGCAGGCTGTGCACACACAGACACATGCATACACACGCAGGCTGTGCACACACACACAGGTTGTGCACACAGATGCACACGCACACACGCAGGCTGTGCACAGACACACACGCAGACACATGCGGGCTGTGCACACACACACAAGACACGCAGGCTGTGCACACGCAGACACATGCATACACACGCAGGCTGTGCACACACACGCAGGCTGTGCACACGGAGACACGCACACAGACACACACACAGACACACGCAGGCTGTGCAGACAGACACACACACAAGACATGCAGGCTGTGCACACACACACGCAGACACACGCAGGTTGTGCACACACACACGCAGACACACGCAGGTTGTGCAGACACACACAGACACACGCAGGTTGTGCAGACACACACAAGACACGCAGGCTGTGCACACAGACACACACACACAAGACGCAGGCTGGGCACACACATGCAGACACACGCAGGTTGTGCACACAGACACACACACACAGACACACGCAGGCTGTGCACACACATGCAGGCTGTGCACACGGAGACACGCACACAGACACATGCACAGACACACGCAGGCTGTGCAGACGGACACACACACACACAGACACACGCAGACACACACGCACAGACACACGCGGGCTGTGCACACCCGCACAGCTGATGCCGGAGCGCAGCCGCCGCAGCACGGCCCCCACCGGCAACACCCGCGGCCCGGGCCAAAAAAGGGGCGCCGCGGCGGAGAGGACGACGCGCCTCCTCCTCGTATTTCCTCCCCCGCCCACTTCCAGCGGCGGAGGGGCTCGCTGCCGCCGCCGGCTGCCGCCCGGGATGAAAAGTTAGCCGCGGCAGGATGCGCGGCGCGGCGGTGAGTTTCCCCGGCGGCGCCGAGGCGCGGCGGGCCGGGCGGGCGGCGGGGGCGCGGGGAAGCCCGGCCGGGCGGGCGGGCGGGCGGCGGGGAGGAACCTCCGGGATCTCCGCGTCAGCCCCGGCTCCCTGCGCCTCTCTCTGTGTGTGTGTGTGCGTGTGCGTGTCCGGCCGTGCCGGCGCCCCGGGGGCCGGGCCGCGGCAGGGGGGAGCGCGACGCGCTCCGGCGCAGCGCCCCGAGCGGTGGGGGGGCGGCGGCGACTTTTGCCCTCGGGGAGCCGCTGCTTCGTGCCGGGCGCGGCCGCCGCGCGGGACCCCCTGGGGAGACACCCCCCGGCCGTTAGGCGGCGGCGAGGGGCCCCCCACAGCCCCGGCCTCGGGGGGGGGGGGGGGGCAGGGCCGGCGGCGGGGTCCCGCCCGTGAGGCGGCGGCGGGGAAGCCGGCCCACCGCGCGTCTGTTGTGCCTCGCGCTGCGCCGCCGTCCCTCCCCCACCGGGCCGCGAGGAAACCCCCTCGGTGACCCCTCCCCCGACCCCTCCCCCACCCCCGCCTCCCCCCGCCCGCCGGGGCCGGGAAGGGGGCGGGGCCGGGAGACCCGGTGACGTCACTGCTCCGGACCCGCTTCCTGCAATAGAAAGTGAGAGAAGGTAAAACACCCCCCGCCCCCCCCCCGCTCCCCCCCCCCCGCGGCCCGCGCCGCCGCCTCGCGCCCCTCCCCCCGCCAGTGACCGGGGCGCCGGGGGGAGGGGAGGGGAGGGGCGGGGCGGGGGAGCGCGTCTCTCCCCGAGGGGAGCCCGGCGGATGCGCCGAGCCCGCCCGTGCCTGCCGGCCCTCCCCCGCCGGGCGCGCCCCGCCCCTCCCGCCTGTCAGGGGAGGCTCCCCCCCCCCCCCGCCCCCCCCGCATTGTGCGTGCGTGTGTGTCCCCCCCCGCCGTCGCGGGGGCAGGGGCGGCGGGGGGGACCGGGGGTTGGTCGGCGCCCGTGTGGGACATGGCGGGGGGCGCCCGGAGGAGGGGTCTGCCGCGGGGGGCGGGCGCGGCCGGGGGCCGGCCGGCACGGCGGCGGGGGGCTGCGGAGGGGGGCCGTGCCGGGGGGCGGCGCCTTGGCCGGCCCGGGGGGACGGTGCACGGAGGAGGGGTGGGTGGCGGTGCCGAGCGCTGTCTGCCTGTCTGTGTGTGCGTGTGTGTGTGTGTGCGTGTGTGTGTGCGCGCGCGCGCGCCCCCGGGCGCGGCGGCGGCGCTGGGTCATGTTTGTGTTTGAGGTTGTCAAGTGAAGGAGGCTCCCGGCCCCCCCCCGCTCTCCCCCCCTCCCGCCGCCGCCGCCGCGCAGGGGTCGCCGCGCTCCCCGCCGCCGCCACCACCGCCGCCATCAGCCGCCGCGCCGGCCCCTCCGCCAGGTTTGCAGCGGGCCCCGCGCTGGGGCGGGAGGGGGGCTCGGGAGGCGCCGTGGGGAGGGGGGGGCGCGGGGCGGGACGGGCGCTCCCCGCCGCCCCCCCATCTGCGCGGAGCTGCGGCAGCCACAACACAATGTGTCCTCCGCCGGCGGCGGCGGGGGGGGGGGGGGCGGGCGGGGACGGGGAGGACCGCAGGCCCCGCTGCACAGCACCCCCCACCCCCCCCCCCCCGCGCACCGCCGCGGCCCCTCCGGGACGCGCGGGGACTCCGCGCCCCGGCTGCGCGCGCGTGTCCGCCCGCGCGTGTCCGCCCGCCCGCCCGCGCTCTCCCCGGGGGCGCCGGCTGCACCCCCGGCCCCAGGCGGGCAGCGCTCGGGCGGGTTGTCCGTCTGCTCCCCCCCGCTTTGCGGCCGGGGCTGGGGGGGTGTTGGGTGCCGCCGAGCCCCGGCCCGGCTCCTCCCGGCCCCGCAGGGTGCCGGGCTGCGGCCGCCCCCCCGCACCCCCCCCCCCCCCCCCGGCATGTGTGCAGCGCTTTGTTCGGTGCGGCGTTGCAGAGGGGTTTTCCCAGGCTCCTCCCTCTTTATTCATTCATGGTTTTTTTTCCCTCTCTCCCTTCCCTTTGCAACCCTGCTCGCGCATACCGGCGGCTCCCGGGGCTGGCTGCCGCCCCGCTCCCTAAGCTCCATTTTTTTTTTGGGGGGGGGGATGTGACCGCTGCGTTTGCAAAGGCCCTTTTCCCCCTCTCCCTTTTTTTGTGTTCAAATTGAGGAGGGAATGACTTTTCTCCTGGGTCCTGCGCAGTGTTCCTGCCATGGCTTACCCCCGGCCACCCCCCCCCCCCCCCAAAAAAACCCCCAGCCTTGCTGGTGAGCGGGGGAAAAATTAGTGGCTTTAAAGCTTAAATAAGCTGTCATTTGTGCTGCAGGGGAGCATCGGGAGGTGCTCACGATTTACGGATACCCGGGGGGGATCTCAAACTCCGGCTCCAAATAACTTGCGTGAAGAAGCGCCGGTGTTTATGATAATCTTGAAAACCCTCAGCCCAGCAGCACCCCCAGTTCCCACCGGGGGGGCCTTCAGGGGGTGCTTGTTGCTTCAAGCAATCCATCCGCTGTGTCCAAGACCAGGAAAATGGACCCGTTGGCATAAGGTTTTATTTCATTCCTAAACCCTTCTGTTGTCCTTGCAGATAAAGTGGTATGAGTGAGCGGCTTGAGGGGCTGTGTGCTCTGGTTTGGGTTTGTCCCTGTTTTTCCTTTAACGTGCAGTAATACCCCAGCGAAGAGCCATTAGTCAGAATAACATTTTCCAGCCTTCCTTTGTGTCAGTTGCAGTCAGTTTCTTCTCCTGTTTGGGTCCTTTTATGCAGCAACAAGACAAAAGAAACATTAAAAATTAATGATTATATTCCTCAACAGTCTGTAGACTGAAGGGGTGGTTGCAAGTAGTCTATTTTAAGTGGGTTTGAATTCCGTTTTTACAAAAACATGTTTGTCTTAAAAGAAAACAAACCAAAAGCCTTTTAAATTAATACTTGCAACAAATGCTAAAAATCCTACATACTTCCTCCTTCGAGTAGCTATTCTTGATCAGCTTGTCTATATTAGGGGCCATTCTGAAGTTTATATAAATTTTTAAAATTTCTTCCTGGTGTTTGCTAAAAGAAATAAATCAGTGAACCTGACGTAGTATTAGTATTAAAAAAAAAAAGTGAGAAGTGGTTAATTTTTTATTTTGTTTAGCTGGAGGAGTGGAATTACACCAGTTATTTTTTAAGTTCTTGTGCGTAAGTAGTTTGCCATAGTTCTGTGGGAGATTTCATATCCTGTAGGATTTCAGGAACTAAGCAAAATGCTCCTTAAACTGGGAGTAAATCATAAGAATATTTGAAAAGTAAGTAAGTTCTGTTAGTCTTGAAAAAGATGTCGGTTTGGGGATGCAGATGTAGGTTTGTGCCAATTTAGCAGCGAATCTGTGCGTTAGGCTACTAGAAGAATTCCCTGGTCCGTGGGGTTTATCCGTACCGGGGCTTTGCTGGCTGCAGCCTGCTGTAAATGCAGGGGCTGCTACAGCCTCGCAGGACCACGCCAGGGCACAAAACTTGCTGTGGAAGAACTTGCAGGTGGGTCAGGAGCCGGTGTGATTCTCTGCTGTGCATGGATATTTCAGCAGAAGTATCCCATGGAGAGTTCTTCCGGACTTGCACGCTCCGTGTATGGAAATGGGAGGTGACTGATGTTACAAATAGGGTGGATTATTGCTGATACAGCGTGCGTTTCCCCTCTGCTCTGCTCTCCCCCCACCCCGAGATGAAGATCTCTATCTTAAAGCCTGATGTCAAATTTTGTTTAGTTTTCTGGATTTATTTGCACGGGACACGAGTTGTTGGAAGGCTTTTTCTGGCTAGAAAACAGCTGACAAATGTGGAAAAGTGTCTTAGTTTTCTCATGCTTCCTGAGTAATCCCAAAAGGAGTTTCACCCTCATGTAGTTTTCTTAAGATGTTGGAACGTTTCACTCCGTAAAAGGATAGGTACAGAAACATTTCTTGCTCGTCGCTAATTTCCGTAGCCGTTTGAGGATGAAAGGGAGCAAACAGGTATCTTTGTTTCCTTATTAATGCATACGTGTCATAACTTTTCTCTCTCTTTTTTTAGCATACGGATTAACTGACCCCTTTGACAAGTTTATGGAGCTGCCATCTCTCTGCTTGCTGTTCTTTCCATTTCTGAGAGGAGAAAGTGGTGTATGAGATTAGAGGAAAATGCCTCGGACAAAGCAGATACATCCCAGAAATCTGAGAGGTATGTAGCTCTCAGCTGAGAAAGAAAAGCTCTTGGGAAACTCGGTTGCAGTTTCAATTACGAGGTTAAAGGAATATGCATTTAAGAAGTCTGTTTTGATCCAAAAATAGTTTGCCAGCAAGTTTTAGGAGTCATCCATGAGACGGTTCTTATTCCTGCAGTCTGTGAGCTTGACAGCATTCTTGATATCCTCCAGCTTACAGCAATAACCAGGATGAACTTTGAAAATGCAAAGGAAGACGTAGTTTCCTTACCAGAGAAATTACAGTTGAAATGTACGGGGAGGTGGGAAATGTGTGTAACGTAGAAGCAGCATGAGATCTGGCAGCCGGTTTTCGTATTCAGTTTGGCTTGCTTTTGAGGGGATCAGACTCTCCTCCCATGCATGCCTCCCCACTATTT
The DNA here is from genome assembly GCF_030936135.1 of Gavia stellata. Taxonomy (NCBI): domain Eukaryota; kingdom Metazoa; phylum Chordata; class Aves; order Gaviiformes; family Gaviidae; genus Gavia; species Gavia stellata. The sequence goes on along the minus strand of NC_082596.1, from coordinate 98,780,080 downwards.
ATCACCTCGGTCACCTACGCTACCTCGGGCATCGCTAGGTTTGACCTTGGTCTCCTCGCTGTCCTGCCTTCACACAGCCAAAGGGGACCTTGTTGGCTATGGAAAGGAGCAAGCAGGCAAGCGACCTGCTCCACAAACTGGCAGGCTTCTATGTCCAGACATTTCCTTGAACAAAATCCCAGAGCACTTAACCGAGCCCAGGATGGGCAGATGAATGTGAGGAATCCGATCCTATGGTTATTTGTTATTGTCTTGGTAGAAGTGGTCCTGGAGGAATTAAATGAGAGGAGAAATACAGTCAGTTGACGAGCAGATGTGTATGTCGAGGGAGAACACGCTTCCATCCCCACCCTCGTACGCAGCTTTCAGGAGAACGCGCTTCCACCTGCACCCTCACGTGTAGCTGTCATCAGCTTTTTTAATGTGAATTTTACAGTCGCAGCATGGAAGCACCCCTTCAGAGAATAAAAGCGATTACAAAACCGCAAACATCAACATAAAGTTTCAGGGGCAGAAGCAGCATTTGATTCCGGTTTTAGCTTTTGATGCCAAAACCCGGCAAGCATCCGCGTGTGTTTCGGTTAGTTTACAGTTGGGAGGCTCTCAAGCGCTAGTGCATACAGCGGTATCCGAGACCTCGCGTTTGCGGACTGTTGTCGCTGCTACCACTGACAGCCTCTGCTGGAGAAGACGTTTTTGCAGCGTCTTTATTCAGGAAGTGCTGAGCAGCATTGTTCGGCATGATGGATAAACCTCCATCACAGATCAGGAATTTCACATTTAGGTGATGCCGTTTCCCCTTCTTACTGAAAGCGAAGCAATAGATTAGAGCCCGATTTTTGATATTGCTGCTTACCATGTTGCTGACATAGCTGAGCGTACGTTTTCCGATCAAATATGAGAGTGATCTCATTTTAGTCCTCTGTCTGATATCTATTCTTGTATTGCTTGAAACTTAAGAGGAGTTAAGTCTATTGTAAAGCTTTCTATTCACTTAAGTAAATGCATTTAAAATAAATAATCTAATTAAACTCTTAATTGTGTAAGAAACTAATTGCTTTTTTTTTTGCCTTGCGTAATTTCCCCAATCATTTAGCTTTCATCACCCCCTGTAATAGCAGTTTTCATCGTTCCTATTTTTCCACAGCTAATGGAGTTCTTGAATGAATTAAGATGGGTTAAATGTTGAGAAGGAAAATAGAGGTATACAGTGAGCCCATAATTTGAAATGATGTTGGAACAGTTAAATGATGGTTAAAACCACACAGGTGCTGCGAACTTCAACACGTTGTGAGCATATATTGCTACAATCATGGGTTATTAGAGGTGAAGTGATTTGAAAAATCAGTTTACTTCTCATTAGTTATGCCCTATTTCCATTTTTAGTCTAGATAATGAGGAAAACTAGATTTCAGTTTCTTTAGTCGTTTTATCAGTCTCTGAGAGATTTTATTGCAGAAAATATTTGCTTAAACCCTCAGTTTTTGCTGGAACTTGAGGAGGCTGAAAGATTTCACAGGTCTGTTTTCTGACAAAAAGTTAGACCCATCTTAAGTTGACACTCTTAACATTAAAACTTTAAAAAATGTGGTTTATAACACCATGGTTTAACCCATGGTAATTGGTACCGATGATAACTAGATCTGCAAAAAGAACAAATGTCTGTGGTCGAAGGTGAAACTCGGCTAACTCTTACCTTTTATAACTTTTAGAAGACAAAAGATTTAAGATTAAGTAAGTAACCTGTATTTTTAGGTCAAGTGGTATTTTTGTCTAAACCTGACTGTCACCTTTTGTACTATGTACAAAGAACGCTCCATGCCCTTACCTGGCTTCTCCCTCCCTTGTCCCAGCTCCTCTCGTTGCCCCATAGCAATCAAATGGCCGAGAGCTTTAACTGGACTTGTCCAGAGCCCATCAATGTTTAACTTTTTTGAGAGATCACTGTTGAACAACCCTTGACACTCTCTATCCTGTTGTGCATCAGATGAGTTACTTGGGTTGCACTTGCAGTCCAAGTCAGCCTGGAGAATGTACAACCAAGTCCAAGAACATAAAGTGTTTTCCCCTAAAAAAAACCCAACACAACCCCTCTCTCTCTCTCCCCCCCAAAAAACCCACACAGAAAAAACCCCACAATAAACACTCCCCCCTCCATTTGTTAATTTGAGGTTTGCTGCAGCATAGGAGTAAGTTCTGAAGTTTTTAATATTGCCTGTGTTTACTGTAAGCAACCTTATTGTCTGGGGAAAATGAAGTAGCATTGTTTAATATAGAGAGCTGAATTTAAGATTTTGGCAGGAAACCTTAAGGCTCTTCTTTTTGTGACATGGCTTGATTTTACTTATTTTGTATACTTCTGAGAGGGCTGACAGCCTTTGGCAGATTAGTGGTGGCCCTGAAGTATCAGGATCAGTGAAGATCAAATTTATTTTTTGTGGGTTTTTTCTGTGTGCTGAGGTCCTCTCCCCTCTCCGCCTTCTTGTCTTTCACTGTCTGTTTATAGGCGAGTCAATATAGTGCTATACTAACCTGATTTTACAGCAGGAAGAAAACCCTGTATCAAGAGGACAGGACATGGGAAGCATTATTTTGCAAATAAAAAAAAAAAATTAAATTAGTCGGCCATTTGTTTTCATGCCTATGTGTTCGTGACACGGTTTTAATGCCCGACTGCGGCTGAACGAGCATGTTGTATCTGAAGGGTACCAATAAGGCATCTGCTGTGCTGCGCTCCTTTCATTACGTTGTCTTGTCACATCAGCCTTCCCTGCTTCTCACCGCAAATACGGCCGTACGTGAAAAACGTTACCATCACCAGTGGGCTGCTTTGGTGAGAGGAGTTGCGTGCAGCGTCCCGACTATCGTAACGGTCGCGGTCATCCCCAGCAGTAGGGATGAGTGGCTAAAATTTGAGAGAAATTACGGTTTTGCAGGTTTCAGAAGGGTATGGATTGGATGCATGCAATTTCTGGAAAATGCTTAGTAGCTCTGAAGGCGAAGGCCAAAGGCATGCCTAGGAAAAGCCTGGTGTGGGTCACCTGTCAGCTATGTGGCTGGAACTGAGCTTATAAGCGGGTGTTCTGAGGTTGTCTGAGTCTCTTAAATATTAAAGGTGCGTATGGTGTTGCTAACCAGAAGCATCATCACTCCCCCTCCAGAAAATGTGTGCTGCAAAAGAGGAAAATACCTGTCTTATTCAGACACCCAGAGGTCGTCTTTTCTTAATTTACTTTATTTGTTGTGTGAAGTTTGGGTTCACTAATGAAAAGACTACTTTGCCTGCTGTTACATCCTATATTTACATGGCCGGTTGATACGCAGGTGTAACAGAGGATTTCGTGGAAGCTGTAATGTATTCCCAGAAGTACAGTTACATTAGAGGATCATGCTTTTAGCAGGGCTGAGTGGGCTTGGTTTGTTGTCAGATGGTTGTGAGGATATAGAAGGAAAAACAACTCATGTTTTTGTTTACTTCGAAGTACCCAGTTGCAGAGTTTAAAAAGAAAACTTATTTATTATGTGTACAGCGCTCTGATTCACCAACACAAAACTGTGACAGAAACATTTTGAACTTCGTCTCTTTCTAGATAAGCTTTCTGTTATTTTTAAGAAGGCAAGTTGTTGCTGTTTCTGTTTTTCCTTCTCAATCAAATACTTCTGTTTGAAACAAATGGTGGACAGGCCCAAAAAGTTCAACAGCCATCTCCAAATCTTTTTAATGCTTTGCATTTGATACAGAAATGCGAGTATAGTATGAATAGCTTTGCTCAATAGCTTGATATCTTTGCAGTAATCTGAAAAGCATGCTTAAGTTTGCTGGGAAGCTGGATACGTTCTGGGCCTTAGAAGAGCTTGGCGTCTACTACGCCTTAAGTGTGATTTAGCAAAGGCTCTTTGAGTTGGTTTAAAATTGTAATGTGCTTTCAGTACTGAAATAGGTCTGTCTGCACTGAGAGCTGACAGGTTGATATTTCTTATTAGTGTTCAGTTGTGTAGTCTATAAAACTTAAGGATCGATTGGCGTGCTGTGCTCTAGTTCATGATTTGCATCAAATGACTTAAACCGCTGAGATTTCTCGAGGCTCCCTTCTGTAGCGTGTGCTTGCTTGGTTCACAAGAAACGTGCGAGCGCAACATTTGACTTTGGGGTCTTGGTATTGTTTCGGAGACAAAAATAATGCTCCGTTCCAGGGTATTTCTGAGGGGCTGTTGATGCAGTATTGGTACATCAGAAGTGCTCGTGGTCTGCGCTCTGTGGCGTACCTGCGGACATCTGTGAAGGCGTTGCGTATGTGTCTTGCTTGAATTTCTGGAACGTGTGTGAGACACAGGTGGAAGGAGAAATCAGAGTTTTGACTCGGTGACTTTGTTATAGAAATATCCCTTGATTTGGCAGCAGTTCTTGTTTCTGTATATCAGATTGTTTCGTGTAATTTCTTCTACAAACCAAACTTGAACCCAAAACCTCACTCGTGAAGGTAGAGAGCATGCATGGCTCTGTTGGTGTCTCGCCAGCTGGAGTACCAGCAGATCCACCTGTAATGCAATGAAGAGACCAGATCCCTTCTAGACTATAGAAGTACTCTCTCTGTGCCTCGTATTTCTCATCTGGAATGTGGAATTATAATGTTTCTCCTTTTTCATGTTTGTTTTTGTTTTACTTGTTTAGGGTGTAAGATCTTTAGGCTGTTTCTTACGGTGTGTGTGGTCCAACGTCTTGCACATGAGAGGTCATCTCGGCTGCAGCCCTTAAATTTTATTGTAATGTGAATCATGTCTATATTTACGTGCGAAAAACTCTCTAAAACACTCTGCAGTGTAAGAAAGGCTGGATTTAAAGCTGTAATTTGCCACCCTTTCCCATCACCTGTCCTGTTCCCATCTCGTTGTTCCATGTCCCTAAATCTGATGATGTGCTTTTGACAGGGTCTAGCCCTAATCGCTGCACCGGATGGTTGGGGCTTATGTCAGTGGCCACAGGCGATGGACAAAAGCCTGTTGAGAGTGGATTGCAAGAGGGGAAAGAATAGTAGGGTGGATAACGCTGTTCAGTGTTGCCTTGAGACAACTGCGTTTAATTCCTGCCTCTACCACTGAGTTTCTTGTGTGAGACTGAGCGATTCTGTTACACCAAACCTTTGCGGCCAGCCACTAATTGCAAATGCTGCATTTTGCCTGAGTTGAGATGCCCAGGCACAAATTCTGAGTTTTTGCAACTGCAGCCGGTCCACTATGGCTACAGTTTGGATGCAAAACACTGTGCTAAGTACCTGTAAAAAAAAAACTTAAAAAACCTTAAGGCCTGGGTGACTTAAGTTGAAGATCCAAGATTAGCCGACACTTTTGGCAAATCTTTTAATCTCTCTATGCCTCTGTTTTCTGCCTGTAAATTGGAGATACCAGTACCACATCAGCTTCTAAGGGTTCAGAAGATAAAGTTGTTAGTGTGGTGACGCAGACACTCGGTGGCTAAATAACGGAAAAGATGATGAAGAAACTGGTAGTAAACAGAGCCAAGCAGTGAGCACAGCCCATTTTGCACACTGGCTTAGTTTGCGTAAACACCCTTTTGGCATTCTCCAACTTCTTGCTGCTTTGCTTCACAATCTTAACATTTAAAAGGTATTCTTAAAGGTTACTTCCTAGCTTTTAAAATACCAAACTAAAACAAGAAATTCCACCGTATTGAACCACGACGCCTCTCATATGAGTCATCGGCGTGTTGGGACCTCAGACTGCAACGCCGGCTTTTGCTGTGTGAGCCGTGCGGCATGCCGACGTATCCCGCATGGACTGGCACTGGAGAGCGGAGAAAGAAATCGCTTCCATCGGTGAGTGTTCATCGTCACGTTGCAGAGTTTCGGGCTGTTGCCCCTGCACCCGGGAGGGAATACTCAATGCAGGAGAAGTCTCTAGAGAGGAACATCTTTAATGTCATCGTTTTCCAGTTGGTTTCGAGGCTGGTTTAAGCCATTGCCGCTGGAGGAGGAGGAGGGAGTGATGCAGTCCTGCCTGCCCCTACCCCAGACGCCTGTTCCCCGCGTTGTGTTACCCTCCTCGCTCGTACGTTCGCTGGCCCCGCAGTGGAAGAAGTAGCGGCACCCAGAGTGAGTGGGGTGATTTTCGCACTGGGTCGGTTGGTTCCCCGGTGCTCCTGCTGCAGCGGGTGGTGGTGGCAGCCGGGAGGGACGGCGCAGGGCTGGGCTTGTCTCAAGCCTCCTGCTTGGCCTCCGTGTGAAACTACGTTGGAAATCTATTTGCCATGTATAAATAGCAGGGTTTTTGAGCTTCTTTAATTGTCCAAGCACGGGTATAGATTTTTCATAAAGATAACAAAAGGTCTGTTCCTTATTTCTGGTTGGTTTGCTTTTCCCTTCAGAACCCCTTTCTATTGGCAAATTTCAAAACTGGGAAGCGAGGGAGATTCTTGGGTAATGGCTTTAAACTGAAAGAGAATAGATTTAGATGAGATATTAGGAAGAAATTCCTCACCCTGAGGGTGGTGAGGCGCTGGCACAGGTTGCCCAGAGAAGTTGTGGATGCCCCATCCCTGGAAGTGTTCAAGGTCAGGTTGGATGGGGCTTGGAGCAACCTGGTCTAGTGGAAGGTGTCCCTGCCCATGGCAGAGGGGTTGGAACTAGATGATCTTTAGGGTCCCTTCCAACCCAAACCATTCTATGATTCTGTGATATGATTCTTAATAGATAACTTTTAAGAATTTTAGTGTACTGGTAAACCAGGGGGAGGCTGAACTGGTCTCAGCTGACACCTTAATTAAAAATAAAATAAAACGCTCCCTCTAAAATTTGGCATAGAACTTTGATTCAGAATGAACAAAATTTGTCTAAGATTTAAGCAATTTGGTCCAGAGAACCAAACTTGGTTGTAGCTGGCACTCTCAGCTTTGAATATGTATCTATAGATTTCTGCATGTGCACACTAAATACTATGAAAAGAAAATGGGGGTAATGCAAAGAGAGTCTGCTGGATAGAGACAGTGGCAAAAATAGGTGCTTTCAGAGGGAGTTAAAATAATGTGAAGAAGAAGGATAAAAGAATGGTATTCCAGGTAACAGGATTGCAAAGAAATACCCGCAAGAATGGCTGTTGATGAAAGAACAAGACTGGAGGAAGGAGCTTAGTTCTTTTCTTAGTTGTGTTGTATTTTTTATGGAATAGAAATCATTATAGTTATGGAATATATACATATGGAATATAGCTTATATTATGGAATATAAAATCATTATAGTTGCAGTTAGAATCGGGCTCGAGCTGGAAGAAATTAGTGAAGGGTAAGGTTAAAAAGAAACTTGAATTCATACTGACACCAAAAAAGCAGCAGTGAACTGGGGCTTGAAAGCTATGTATAAGGCAGTTAGATTTCTTTCAGAATATAGTGAAGTGGAAACAGTGCAGATCTGTAATTCTGCCTCACCTTTACATCCTGTATCTTCATTATTGTTAATTGAGCGTGGAGGAAGAAATGCTACAGAATTTGGCATTTGCTGAAGCATGAACTCCAGCGTGTTAGGAAGGTCATGAAAAAAACTGTGGTTGTGAAAAGAGAAACAAAAAGTAAGATTTCAACAGCTGCTCTTTCAAACATTTCTATTAGAGCAGGCAGTTGGCGCTGGGATGAAACCGAGTCCAGTCTTTTGAGCCCAGGAACAATTACGTTTTGTAATGAGCTTTCTTAGGAGTATTTAGAAGAATTTTTTTCTTTTTTTTTTTTTTTAAAATCCTTGCATCTCAGAATAGATTTTGATTTGCTGTGGGTTTATATGTAAGGTCGCTTCTAATGTCCAGTGTGTGAACCTAAAAACCAACCAACCAAATAACCAACAGCCCATTCTGATGTGTAACTGTTAGAAATTCACATGTAAATAACAAAATCCTGGATAGGCTTGAGAAGCTTGGGTGGGAGAGCCTCCTCGCAGGTTTATGGTCATCTACATCTTAAATAGCTCTCAGGGAAAAGGTGGAGGTTTACGGTCTCACATTTTTCTTAATTGACTTCTTCCTGCTGTAAAACTGTGCAAGTTTCTCTGTTGACACGTCGGTATTTTCAAACTTCGAAGGCACTTAGATTCCGCAGCTGTGGGCTGTGTTACTGCATGGGTCTGGTATCTATCCCAATAACCTTTCCAAGAGCATTGCTACCGTTAAAAAATATCTTGTTGCAATGAATTCTCTCGAAGAAAAAAGTACCAAAGCAATTTTAAGGAGTAGTACTGCTTCCTTCAGACTGTTCACTGTGCCTGTGTTACAATGCTTGAAAGGGATTGTGTGATAAATGCTTACCTGCTGCTACAGGGGAGGATTCTTGGGCTGTGGGAAGAATTCCCGGTCCTTGGCAGGGTGGGGAGACGGTGCAGGACCTTGCTCAGTAACAACGCGTGGTTGTCTGCGGGTTAGGGGGTACTGACTGTTTGACCTAACGCTTTGCACGATTGCTGAAGAACTGTTTTGTTCTAACCACAGTCAGTCGTCCTCACCAAAACAGTCACCTGTAGCCCAACCTGATGTACTCGGGAAGCTTGGAAAAGGACTGGTTCTCTGGTTCTGGGGTTGTGTTGCTTCGTTTTGGTTTTTAATCCTGAAATTACTCGGTTTTCATGGCACGTATTTTGAGTTTCTTCTTATGATCAGACAATTTGATTTCAAATTGCAAACTGGCGTAAATATTTACGCTGGAAAATGTAAAGGAGACTTCCTGGAGCGACACGCTTTCAAAGAGCTGGTTATACCAGTATGTATTCCTAGACTTGTTCATTCCTTGATATGTTGGACCTCTGCAGCAAGCGTTGTAGTTCAGTAATGGCTTACGAGATTATGAAGAGAGAAACTCAGGCTCTTACTCAGTTGGAAAAGTAAGGTTTTCCTTGCTATGTTAAAACAGATGAATAAACTGGACTTTCAGTTTCCGAATTGGATGAGTTGGGCGAAGTGCAGTCTTTCCCTCCGCTTGTTTAAATGTATCATAACTCAGAATATTTACATTAAGAAGAAGGGGGGGGAGCCCCTACGGCAGATGTTTGGGGCCTTTGGTGACGCATTTGTGGGGGAAGTGGGGAAGCTGTAGTTTGGTAGGTGAGGCAGTGCTGTTTGTTTTTATACAAAAGGTTTTTAAATGCCCTTAAAGCTTCTCTCAGAATGAGGCTGCTCGGAGAATATGCTGACTTAATGCTTCCCGTATGACCTTTGGTGGCAGGCTGAAGAAGCAATGTCTTTGTAATGATCCACAGGTCAAGAAAAGCGGAAGGAGGATTTTTGTTAAGGCAAAGTCAAAAAAGTCTGCGTACTTGAAATTTTCATCTTTGACTTAAGACTTTGTTGCTATTCATTTAAATGAATCTGGTTAATGCAGTAAACTGGATTTAACTCGCCGGAGCAGCGAGTAGAGAATGCGTGTTCATATGTTAAAACACCCTGTGGACTTTCGTCCCTTCTGCTTAAAAGACAAGTTCCCACCAAGTCCCCTTCGTAAATCCCGGGGCAGAGCTCCCGGGCTGAAATGGGGACAGGTTTGGGACGAGCCGCGGGGAGGGAAAGCAGCAGCTCAGCAGGAGCCCGTGCTCCAGCGTCGCTACCAAACAACTGTGCGTGTGTTCCTAGTTACCTACGAAATATGTGGCTTACGCCCTGCCAGCGGTGGTAGTCATGGAATATCTAGAGCACACCGCATGATTTCCTCTGATTTTTGGCCTAATTTCGGGGGGTGGGAAGTAGGGTAAGTTAATGTTGAACCGTATTGTTTTTAACGACTGAGCTCTGTGAAGTCAGATGGGAGATGGCACGCTTGTTCTTACCCTGAAGGTTGCAGTGCAGCCACGATACGGAGCCAGGAAAAAGAAAGGAGTGTTTAGAAATGGCACTCAAACTGTAATTTCTGTGGTGGTTTTGCTATTCTGTTGCCTGTAAGGAATCTCTAGCTGTTGTGCTTTTTGAAGAGTAGTGCGTGTTGCTTGCACAGTAGATGTACAGATTTTACCTTCCTCCCCGCTTCAGGGTTTCTTAGAGAAAGAAGTATTTCTGTCCCAGATCTATGAAGGAGGCACAATGGTATATGTATTAATTGTGTTTAAAATATTTCACTCTATAATTTTTATTAGCAAAATGCATAATATGCCAAAACGTCCCCGTAATTCTCAGTTGTCAAGAGGCAGAGCTAAGTATGTATACTGTAACAGTTTAATGCCTTGAATCTTAAGAGAATTGCCTTTTTCAGTGTAAGGGCAATGCTTTTGTGGCTATTAGGAACTATGAAGATACTAAACTTTATTACAGGGATGATCTAATAATTTTCAAACAAAGCTTTATGTAGTGTACACAGCGGGCTTGCTGAATTTGTCTCAGGTATTGCATGCGTTTGTTTAGGGGGGTGGGAGAGTACCCTTTTTCGTGATAACAATCTATGGAGCATTTAATTATGTTTTCCCCTGGTGTTTTTTCTTTCTTTTAAACAAAGTATATTTCTGTGTACGTATATTGCGTCCAGGTATATGTGTTCGTCAGCCTGTTCCAAAATAGTGTTTTCTTTATGTGCTTTTTCCTTTTTTTCTTAAAATTCTAGAATATAACCTGAAACAGTGATGTAACTTCTGGAGAAGTCAGAGGAATTGCTGTTCTGGTACGGGATGATTTTACTGCTGACTTGTGAAATGCAGTTTGTCTTGAGGACCTCTTCAGCAGGGTTTGGTGCAGGGGTTGCTGTAGAATCTGGCTGCTCACAGACGAGAAACCCATGGTGGATATACTGAAAATGGTGCTGGAAAGAAAGAGCCAGTTTTTGTTTTCTGGCTGCTAACCCCATTTAAATGGTCAATCTTCTCTCTCTCAGGCTCATTAATTAGGCTTGCTCAGAAGCCCTGCAGTCTTAACAGTTTATGGTTTTCTGAAGCTTTCGGTTGTCTTGGTGTATCATCTGCATATGCAAGAGTGCTGTCAAGGCAAACTCTGAAATTCCCTGATGGAGCAGGTTGGGATCTCCCGCTTGGGGCATTTGCCGGAGGGATCCCGGATCCTAGAGTGAGTGGGCACCATAGGCAGATCGGGGCACGTCCCGGAGCTCGTGGGAAGTTTCCGCAGGCATCCAGGCGGGATGTGGCCTTGGCACAAAACAGGTTTTAATTATTAATGTTTTTCCAGTATCTTATGGCTGGCTTCTAGCATGCCTTTTCAAAAATGAATGAATAGCACACTCCTCTTAAAGACTATCATTTTAACTTTGTGTCTTCACAACTTTTTTTTTGGTGATGGTGTTTCTGGGTTGGTGGGTTTTTTTTTCCCCTCTGTGCTTTTTTTCTTCTCTCATTATTTTTCTACAGAGTGACTTCCAGTTCTCACTATCTATGGCTATTGCTTCTCTACTGCTCTGCCTGCTAATGCAAATATAACCAACAGTCTAGTGGGCATCTAGAAAAGAGGCAGATTCATAGTGTCATCTTATTGCTCCCTGATTTTTTTTCTCCTGTTCTTAAGCCTCACAAACCTTTTGATACTGCTGTCGTCTTACATGCTTTGGCTTGCTCCCTGAACAAAGTCGTAGATATAAAGACATTTCTACTGAAGTGACCCTGAGTTTACATGATGAGGCCTTAAAAAATACAGTTAACAAAGTATGTTCCTCAGGAGTAACATCTTTACAGTGCTTTGAGAAAGCAGAACAAGAAATTGGCTATAGAGAAGCATGGTGCATTAAGAATCAAGGTTCAGAGGGTTGAAGAATGTGCTATCTGTCTGTAACATGCTGAGGAAACATTGCCAAGTAATGGATTTTCAGTATACCTCAAAACTGACCCCATTATTTTAGGCAGTATTTCTACAAACAGTGTCTGCAAGATGAAAGAGCAAGCGTGCGAGGGCTTGCATTTCTCATAGGTCTGTATAAACATATTTAGGACTGTTTGGCAGTACCAAAAAATGAGTTAACATTGAAATATTTTTTCCAACTTTTACAGTAATTTTTGTGCTTTTTTACCTTCTTTCTTTTTTTTTTTTTTTTTTTGGTAAAAGTTCTTGATTTCCCCATCCTGTAGAAGATTCACATTCTAGCAGCTTTTCTTTTGAATGCTCAGCCTCCATGCTTTAGTAAAACGCTGGCCAGGTTTGCACAGTAGATCTCTCCTGTTTACCGTCTTGGACTGTCAAAGGGAACTTCGGCAGAGAAAGGAGAGGGTGCGAGGAGCCAGCTGGCGTGCCCCGCGTGCCTCGCAGCATCCTTTCCTCTGCCTCTTTGTCGCAGCGAGGGTAAAAGATAAGTAAAACCTGTTGAGATCCTTTCTCGTGGACCTTAGCACGTTGCCTGCGGTCAGGCATTAAAAGCTTATAAATGGAGCTTGTGAATTTCTGGTTTTTAATTTGGCTGGGGAATGGCAATTTGCAGAGCACGGCCAGCGACAGCCCCAGCTCACCCATCCTGGCCTGCTGTAGTTGGATGCATTAACTGTGAAAAGCTATTTAAAAGTCCTTAAAAGCAGCGAGGAGTCTGAACGTTGATATCTCCGTTAGTGAAAAATAATAGCTTGAAAAGGATGTAGTGGTCAGTGTTTTCCAGAGCTGAAAGTTTCTGCTTAAACACTTATTTCCGCGAGGGCATTCAGAACTTTGAAATGCTCCAAAAATCTACGGGTGCGAGGAAAAGGGGCAGAGGAGACAAAGCCTGTTTTTAAGCTAACAGAAAGGTTTAATGTAGATGCACAATTACGTACTCAGTACCTGCAAGTTGATTTCAGTCCTGCATTTCTAGTAAACGCTGACGTAAAACATGTCTCTTGAGCCAATGTTATAGCTGATCAGCTGCTTCTCCGAGAGGCTTTGAAAACACAGTTTTGGCAACAGTAACTAAGATAATATTTTACAGGAGAACCCCCAGTAAATGGAAAGAAAGCTGGTAATCAGTTTTGATTAACGGATCTGCGTTCTGTTATTTAGACGTTTGCATGCTGATTAGCGTGTATGCTGCATTTAAATACGCAATTTTACTTTAGCAGAATTTGAGCATGGAGAATGGAGATAATCTTTCAGATGCTAAAGGCTGGGGATGCGAGGTAAAAAACGTGCAGGAGATGCGCCCACCTCCCTCAGCCTTGTAAAGTGATACCTACGTGACTGATATTTTCACTTAGTTCTGGGATTATGGGGTTTCTTAATCAGATAAGGGTAAAGGAAAAAGTGTGGGAGGGGTTTGATTTTATTTTGGGTTTTTTGCAAATTCTACTTAGTCTACAACAGACTTAATTTAAGTTTTAACTGAAGTATTAAGGCTTTTGTTCACGAACTAAATGTCTCCTGCTCCTCATTTTGTTAAAGACAAAGAAAGTTGAGCGTGTACAAAAGTTTGTGAGATTTCTCTGGATTATTTTAAGAATTGCCAATTTGTGATAGCATCTGATCATTTAAATCTGCATGTGCACTGTGATATTTGCTTCATATATGCATGCAGAATAGTTGCTATTTCTTACGCTGTTCATAACTTTTTTTTTTTCATGTAAAAGCACTGATTCTGGTAACAGTTGTTAGGTACCAGGATATAGTGGTTTGCTTTGCCGACGCACTTCTGCTGCAAAGTTGAGACTTTTGGCCAAAAGAGCATGTACATCTTTCTGGGTTGCAGATCCTGGCTTTGTGAAAAACTGACTGATTCAACAGAAAGGTTGGCTTGCCACGTAAGCACACCATAAAAAACGAGCATCTGACAGCTCTGTGGCTTGAAGTAGTGGATCTGACACAGGCATATGGAAAATTCATGCAACGGGGATACTGTATCAAAACAATTTCTGTAGAGAGGCAAAACCAAATCCTTTCCCTCCCTTCCTCCCTCCTTTGCTTCCCCGTGACTCTGTTTTTACATTGTTTGCTTCTCACCTTTTGCCTTTTAAATGATTCCTCCTTAAAACGCAACATCTTACACAAGGATTGAACAGAGCCTCAAAGAATTTTTAGGTAGTACGGTTGAACTTTGAAGGGGAATATTCACATGGGGCTAACATCAGGGAGGCGGGACGCTTTTGAAAAGCCACGGTTCCTCCTCCGCTTAACGTGACTGTCCTAAAGGAGAGACGACGTGCTGCGCTCATCTGTTGGAAGGAGGATTCCTGCGTAGAACATATGACTCTCTTTCTTCCAAAGGAAACTTGATTTCCTTTCTGTGCCCTCTGATGACACAAACCTTTTCCCCTTTCCACCCAGTTTGTTTTTGTTGTGTAAGTTTTTATATCCTCTGCAAGGTTTTGTATTAGTCTTCTACCTGGGCTTGTAGAGCAAAGACTTCTGTTTACACAGAAAGGCTTCTGTTGTTGTTGAACGGGCAGAGGTTTTGAGAACTGTGAAGGGATAGAAAGTAAACCTAGGCGAGCAACAAATGAAACAGTCGCCCTTCTCTCATAGCAAGCTGGTCTATAACTGATCTTGACGATTTACTTTGGTTCACATTTTCTTTTTTTTCCTCCCCTCCTGCTTCAAATGTTTTTAAAACTGTGAGACAGAAGCAGTACCAAACCCAAGTAATTCACAATACCCCAACTACTTGGTGCTCTGTGGTTTTGCTGTTGCGTTGGTGTTGGAGTACCATTTGTGCAGCCCGCTTTCTTCTCTCTCTGATCGAAGACAAATGAAGAAAACAGCTGGAACTGACTTAGGCATTCATCCCGTCATTCTTCTCTGTCCTCCTTGACGTGGTCCAAAATCAAAACAGTTCCATAGTAACATTTTTCACCAGCTGTCGTTGGGGCTTCCCTATTTTTTTGTTGCACTTCTTTCAAAACAAGGTATTGCTGTTGCAACTACCGCGAAGTCAAGACGCAGAGGCACAGGAGGATTAAGAGACAGCTTAGCTGAGGTGTGTAGACATGTACCCTCTACTAAAGCCTGAGGAGCTATTCCGCCCAAAGCCCTTGCTGGATCAGGCCCTGGAACGGTCGCTTCGGGTCATGCTGGGGGATGAAGCCAGGTCTTTCCTGGCTGTTCCAGCTAGCAGTGGTCACTGCTGACCTGGTATTTTCCAACAGAACCCTTTCCTAAGAGTTTTGAGCTCTGTGGCTCTCTGCACAAGAGTCCCCCCAGTCATGTGTTTGTGCCTAGCGCTACGGGGTGTGGATTAATGAGATACAGATGTGTTTGTCGGGGCCCGTTGCCTTGCCGTGCCGGCGGGACTCGAGTCCCACCGGCGTCACCACTTCCAGGAGCTGCCCAGTCTGTTCTTCCCTCTTACGAGTTTCATCTGAGGGAGGCTCTCTGTGCTGAACGAATTATTGAAATGAAGTGCCTGAAGATACAGTTAGACTTTCATTCATCCCGAGAAGTAATTAAGAGCTGGATGTCTGACCGCTGAGAATTAATTCCCTTCGGTAGTGGCCAAGTCCTCCTCTGTGTCCCTGCCACTACATTTGTGCGCCTTTGGTTCAGCTGGGCTGTTGCAGTCAATACGGCAGACGTGCCTCTGATCCGTGCGCAGTGGACCGGGGCTCGTGCTCGTCGCTTCTGAAGCAGAAGCCTCGCAGGTTCAGGGGAGCCCAGCCCCAGCGACGTACAGGCTGCAGACTTCTGCTCCGTGCAGCAGCTGCGACTTCGTGCCTGGGGAACCGCGCTAGCCCAGGAACCACAAAACATGAATCACGGGGCTTAGAGCCTCATGGCAAGATAAAGGGAATAGACTTCTGGTGCTCTCAAGGTCAGAAAAGATATTCTCCATCGCTGTTGCCATCTTTGTGCCCAGGAGTGCTGAGGAACTTGGCGTGACGCTGCGTGGTGGAAGTCAGCGTGGTTTTATCCTTTATGTGTGCCCGCGTGAGAAAAGTGTGTTTGGTAAACAAATTTTAAAACACCTGGTTTGCTCCTTCTGCTTCATATGTAAATCCCACCGTGGGAACTGCATATATGCTTACTTAGCATTTTAAAGTTCTAGAAGGTTAATGATGCTGCAGCGTGGGTGCGTGAAGCCACGCTGGAACTTTTTGTGTCGTATCCCTGACCAGGGGTGTGCAAACCATCCAGGGGTCTGCTAATGGGTGGAGAAACGGGCTGTCGCTCTCCCGGCGCGTTACTCCTTTGCTCCCCTGGTAAAGCTCTGCCTGATGCACACACTGCTTTGCTTATTTTGGTGCTCCTAAAAGCTATGCTAAATAATCGTTATAATAACAACGCAGACTTTTAACTAAAAAGTCCCCTGGAAAAAAGGCTGAAGTTTTTCCAGAGATGGATCCAACCGCCCCACCCGTTTTCCCTTCAGAAACTGCAGCTCAGGAATTGCTACAGAAATGCTCTTCCAAGTCACAGTGGTTGCTTCATCCCCTTCCTATTAACTGTGCTCCTGCGGTGGTGAGGAAGTACAGCATTGCTCTGAAGCTCAGAGTATACAAAATCCTCCATACAGTCACAAAAAAAGTATTAGTTTGCAGTTAAGTGGATGAATATATTCCCCAAGGAAAACTTTGTCCGTACCTGTCTGTAGCTGACACTAATGTCGGAGCATGCAGCTGAGAGGAAGAGGGGCATAAATATTCTGGCTGAGTCGTCTTTGCTTCTTCCTGACTTTCTCTTTCCATTCATGCTTAATGCCCACAGAAATATTTTTTTCTTGCAGGTTATTTTATTTGCTTTTC
Source organism: Gavia stellata (assembly GCF_030936135.1). Classification (NCBI taxonomy): domain Eukaryota; kingdom Metazoa; phylum Chordata; class Aves; order Gaviiformes; family Gaviidae; genus Gavia; species Gavia stellata. Next base: position 98,763,476 of record NC_082596.1, on the reverse strand, counting down.
TTCCTTTCCCCCCCTGCCCCCCCCCCCCATTATATACAGATTATGTAAATTATATACAGAGTGTCTTGCTTTGAAAACTAGATTAAAAGAATATATTTGTGCAACTAAGACAAGAACGGGTAATCAGAAGAGCGGATTTGGCTTTTCACTCAATATCGATTCATTTTACGTGTACTCCTGTCCTGTACTTTGCAGAAAAAGAGAAGCATGTACCCATGTCAAGAGCATAATTCCTAGTTATTTTCGGCAGGTGCTTAAACACGTTTGGAAGTTCCAGCTTATAGCTGAGCAATTCACCCTCTACCCCCGGTCTGTAAATTCTTAGCGGAGGGACACAAGGAAGGGTTTGAGTGTATAAATGATACCTTTTTTTCAGGGTGGAATTCCCATTGAGAGGCCAGCCCTAAAAATACCAAATGTTTCCACAAACAATTCCTGTGCACTGTGTTGAGTAATACAGCTACAACCAAGGAGAGAGCTTCTGCTGACAATTATACGCAGGAGTCCAAGCTGAGCTAGTTTATGTATAGTTTTTATTATTGGTCATACCTCTTACCAGAAACCCACATGTGCTTGAATCGTGCAGCGATGAATGACGCAAAATGAGTGTGGCTGTAGGATGAAGGTTTCTTTTGTGAACCATAGAGGATATGGTAGCTTCCAGTTAATGACTTCAAAATATTTTACAGAATGCAAATGAGCAAGTTAAGGCATGTAAACAGAAGTTGTCAGACTTCTTTCCAAGGTAAGCGTTTGAATTGCATGCTATTGAAATGTGTGACTTGATTGAATGAAGTATTTTTGTATCAGTGGAGTGGCTGCTAATTTGCAATACGAAGTTCAGCATGAAAGTTAGTAAGCTTATGAGTTCAGGTATTTCTCAGTGCTCGTATCCAGTAGCTGTATAGGCATATTTATGCAGCATCAAACCCCTTAATTTTTCTTTTTCCTGCTGCTGCCGTACTGTACTTCCCTTGGGAGAAATCCTGGTCCAGTGATTGTGGGGTTTCATGTCACGGTACGCTCTCTCCACATTAAATCCCTGCAGAAGCAGGTTAGTGGCGTAGGGAACCTGTTTGTCGCGGCCGTGTCCACCAGCTACAACTTTTCTCGTTGCTCAGGGTGGTAGAGGCAGGTCTGTTCACTCACCCGGACCACTTACTCATTTGGTTGGCAAAGACATTGATTAGAGCGATGCTGTCACTGGACTGGTTTCGCCAGTATCTTTCTTTATATCAGAATGGTTTCAAGTACAATATATAATTGGAAGCCGCGTGGGAGAGCTCAGTAGCCGTTGCGGAGTTTTTAGTCTTGATTTTTGACGCAGTTGAGAGCACCCCCGAAAGCGACTGAGCGACCCTCCAGAGCCGTCGGCTCTGCCCGTTGGCACTCAGGTCACTACCTGTGGCTCAGGGTCCACTCAGGTCTGGTGTTTCCCCTCAAAGAAATCCAGTTTAAAACTACCATCAGGCACTACTTACACCAGCAGCTCTTGTAGCCCAAGGTGCACCCACGAGTAGCTGTATTTTTCACTCTGTGTATTTACAGTCTAAGCTGTAAATAATGCTTGAACTCTTTCTAAGCTTGTTTCCGGCTATTTTTTTGGTGGAGTATTTAGATTATTGTCACAGACTGGGGTGGGCTGCACATGTCTTCTGTGTTGCGAAGCTTTCACACAGTGACTTTTTGCTCAACTTCTGTAGAAATCCGCTTCCGAGAAAAGGGTGGTGTTTGCACCAAATTCTCTGTTTCCTTTGGAAACACAGAAAAAGGAAAATGTTTTTCCTGTTAGTGACTGGTCTAATTTGTATTTCTGCTTCCATGAGAACATATCCCAAGTTTACAGAGAGGGGTTTGTTTTGAGGTCTGGTTAACCTGAGAACTCTTGGGGTTTTTTTTATTCCTGGCAGTAGAATTACATTCACTGTTCCTCCTATTTTAAATCTAATTTCTAAACATTATGGGAACTGTAATGTAATCATCTCCATGAAATGTCAGGTTGCCATTCACAAGAGACACTTTTGGGGGTTTTTTGGGTTGTTTTTTTGACCAATGGCTCATCTAGGCTGGGGGTGAGTGGGGCTGTTGAGCCAGAGGCAACGTTGAGGATGGTCAGGTACCCTTTAGCCTTTGATCGCTATTAACTACATACTACTCTGTTTAATCCTGACAAAACTTAGTATGCACAAATGTCTGGCTATTTTCACTAGCATTGCATTTTTTTCTACAGGTAATAAGGATGCTGATAGGCATTTCTTTGTTCCTAAGGCAAGCATAGTATTGATACAGAAGTGTTTTCTCTCGGGACATCAGAATCAAGTCTGGTTCATGTTATTTCTGTAGGCATGCCTATATTTTAGGCTTCTAATATTCTCTGGAATCCCCACAGTTTTCTGCAAACAGCTTTATTATTAGATGTGTTCTTTCTGCAGCCTCCACTTAGGTTATCTTCAATATCATGATGATATTGAGGTCACACCTAGCAGCCAGACAGCCCAGGTCATATGTGCGTGGGGAAAAGGAGAGGCGAACGGGGCAGAACAAGGGGTTATGGAGCAATCAGGACTGTATGATTTACTTACCTGTATGGGAAATGTCTACATCTGTTTATAAATGAAACTTTCTTAGATCTTTCCCCAAACTTGATTTTTGTATTTGCCTGAAATAAAGATGGTAGAGAGAGATAGGACATTACCAGAGACTGTGGAGCAGATTCTCATAGGAGTATAGATTATGCTGTTCTGGAGAAAAGTATTGTTTACATTATTGCTATGCTCTGAAAACAACTAGAAGAAAAGGTAAGAACGAGGATACACAGTCGATGCAAGAAAAACACCCAACAAAATTGCATCCAGATGGAGGAAGTGGTATCTGCGTTCTTGAGCTACGGAAAGGCTCTCCCATGCTTATCCCTGTTTCCCATTATTGTCAACACAACGTGAGGAACTCTGCGCTACATTTATGTATTGGGACTGAGAGTAAGAAAGCAGTAATGAGTCTGTTGTCGGCGCGTTGTGCTTTCTGTAATTTATAGCATGGTCACTGTGCTGCGCTGCCGTGAAGGACAGAATATAGCCTTTGTCCTTACTCAACATTAGCAGAACCAAGAATGATGCATGCAGTTGGCAAAGACTTCAACAACAGAGTCCCCATTCATTGCTGCAGAGTAGTTTGTTTTAGCTCTGTTGCGTAAGCCATTTGTGGTATAACTCAGGACATTGCACAGAATAATATTGGGCATGGAATCCATCTGTTGTTCTAGATACTGAGAAGGGGGAAAAGATACCTTATTGCCGTCAGTTGCTGGGATCAGCCTGCAAAAGCTAGCTGAACTGAAGTGTTACCACCCATTCCCTTCGCGGCATCATACGGCAGGGGCTAGAAGCAGTAATAGGTGCAATAGGTGTCCTACTTGCATAGAAATACTCAGTTTTACTCTTTAAGAGCCTAATGCCAACCTAGGTCTTCTGTGAGTTATACACAGACTGGACTATATTCTGAAAATACTACATGAGTTACCAACCCCACGGTGTAACGGCGGTGTTTTAGTGGGGCCATAAGAACTATAAAGCAGATAAGGTTTTTGTCACTGAGCTCTGAAGAGTTACTGCCGTGAGGTGTTGTGTTTCCTGAAAGGAAATCCACCTGCCTTTTGTAATTAACATTCTGCCCAAGAGTATGCAAAATATTATTATGTAGAATGTTTTTGTTTACAATGGAAAGAAGGAAAAAGAGCAGCTGAAATACATCAGAAGTTGGCGATATGGAAAATATTGCCTGGCCATCCTGACTGTTGTCTGACAAAGAAGTAAAATGCTGTATAAAACTCTCCTCGGTTAAAGTGATGGGTCTCTGCGTTTTGTTTTGGAGGACTTTTAAAAAAATAAATAAGTGAAAGCAGGCATTTCCCAGAGTCATGGATTGCCTTTGCCTTTGTTTTGTCTGCCCTGTGCCAGGGAGGCACTGGCTATTGCCTGCTTGGCAAAACATCTTGCTTTTTCTTGGCTTTTGATACCGCTAGTCCTCGGTGTGACCTTGCAAAGCGACTACAGATGCTGGAGGAACTTCAAGCAAAAACTAGTTTTATTTCAGCCAGGTGATGGGTTAAATTCTTGATTACTGAGTTAACGCAAACAAAAAATGTGAAGTGTAACAACGAAGTACAGACTCAGAGACTGTTACCATATATTCTGTTCAACCTGTTTCTCTAGGATTTTGTCCAGGGTGTTTTATAGCTACAGAAATCTGAGGATGTAGCTCTGTGTAGGTGCTCTTCGCCTTTATAATGCTTCCTTTCTAAGAAGGAGCCTGTTCCTAAAATTAAGGGAAGAAAATTTCAGATCGTGTTGCTGTTTATTTTTTTTTTTTTTGAAGCTCCTTTTTTCTGTTTCCTTGTCTTTAGTTATGTGGCAACCAAGATGCTGGTCATACCATATTCTTTAAGCTTATCTGGGAACAGATCTAGCTGATGAGGAGGATCCTTAAAATTCCTGTGGTTTACCTCTTAACAATTCAGTTACATCATGTACTAGAAGAGTTTTATTGAATCATGTAGCACTTTGTCTTCTAGAACTATAACACTTTATTGCGATTATGTATGACATCAACATGCACTGTTAGTTTTACTTAGAGACCAAACGTGGCATATTAAATCGATGACAGACTTGGCCTTGGGGGGTGATATTTCTAAATTGTCTTCAGCTACTAGCCTGTTCTACGGTTAGTCACTTTTTGAGGCTCTGGCCATCACAGTGGTGAATTATCGAAAACAATTTGAGAGTCTGTTGTAACTACGGATTTTGGTATTCATAAATGTATGGGGGTGGGAAGTGCTGATAAAAACGCTAGGTCATTTTCATGGTTTTGGGGGCTTCTTGCAGCTGGCTGTAAAATCGAGACTACCCAGCTGAATCAGTTTGTTAGAAGGCAGCATTCATTCCTTATACGTATAATCAAGTCTTCTGTAGTTAGGCCATGCAAAAAAGAAGATGGGGACTTTTTTGTGTTTGGAAACTAACTTGAATTTAAAGGCGGTATAAATGTAAAATAAAGGGAAAGTTTCAGCTCCATGGACATACTTATTCTGGGACGAAAAAAAAGCGCTCTTTGTGTGTTCAGCTTTATCCATTTTTGAAATAGAATACTTCATCCAGAATAGCTACTAGCTGTGCGTAGCTAGGCTTTGTGTGTACGAAATTTCTGCGTCTCTTATTTGGGTTCCTAAGGAGGCATTATCCAAGTATTATTTAAGTATCAGATTTCAGGCTGAATATTTTCAGTCTGCTTGTTTTGCAAGCACCTAAAATTACTGTAACTGAGAGAAAGGGAAAAAACTGTAGTTTGTGCTTTTGATAACAATATGTATGTAATCAACACCTCCTGGTTAATGAATTAGTTGGCTGTTTCTTTCATACAGCAATACGAGGGAAAACTGCTGGGATAATCAGCAAGTATTGGCAGAGGGATTCAGCAATGTATATATCGGTTAATATTTCCTTTAAATAGTTTTCAAGTGGACCAGATCAAAATTTTGAAAATGTCCCCCTATGTGTCTAATTATTTTCCAGAAGCTGAGGCAAATTAAATGTTATAAACTGTATAGTATTCAATTACTTGCTTAAACCTCAGGGAAGCACACTGAATGGTTTTATTTCCCTTTTACAATGCAATCACAGTCTGCAGAATAAACTCCTAATTTTGATTTTAAAAAATTGAACATATTTGAAGGCTTTTTTTTTTCCCCAAAGAGTTCTTCTGTAATGTCAATATAAATATCTTTTTCTTAGTGAATGGTGGTAAGAACGTGTTCTTTCTACAGATACCGGTTGCAGTTGCACATAGTGAGTACTTTGAGCCCAACCATGTGTGCAGAAGCCCTGTTACAATTTAGAGTTCATTGCTTAGAGGCCATCCAGAATTCAGTTATTAAGAGGTAGATGGATCAGCAGAGAATAGATTTATCTTTGGTGATGGCTACTAAACCTGTGCCCTCAACAGTGTTACATTCCAGTGCCCAGACTCGTCTTTAAATGTTGTCTCGTACCAACCGGACTGAAAAATGAGCCAAAGGGAGCACGGGGCCATTCCCTGAGCCACAAAGAGAAGACAGCACGTGGCTGGCCACCAAGTGATGACCACCAGGCGATGGCCACCCCTTCCGCATGGCAAGAGGTGGAGCGGTTTTGAGAGGAAAAGCGGGCTACAAAACGTTGCGGTTGAGGGGAGGTTGTGCTGCTGGCCTCAGTCCGGTGCTTGGCTCCCCAACCCCACGGTGGTCTTCAACGCGGGTCTGCTTGTGCTTAATACACAATATTGGGGGGTGTCTAATACATAATATTGGGGGGGTTTTGTTGGGGTTTTTTTTGTTTGTTTGGGGGTTGTTTTTTGGTTTTGTTTTGGGTTTTTTTACAGAACCAACAGTACATTTTTGTTTTTTTTTTTTAAAAAAAAAGCTGTAAGCTTAAGCTGCGATTCTTTCATCTTGGCTATAACAAAACCAAAGAGAAAACCAGTCAGCTACCTTGGAACGGGTGTGTTTTTCCCAATTAGGAAGCCTCATCACTAGCATGATAGTTTTGGAGAGTTTATTATTTGCCGTATGTGGATGTGCAATACAGATCCCTCGCTCAGCCGCGGCAGCTGTCACCCAAGGACGCCGGTGCTGGGGAGCGGAGGCTCCCCGGCCAACAGCCGGGCTTGTCCCTGAGCCGGGGTGCCCCGTCGGGAAGGCGATAACCTGGCCGAGCAGGCAGCCAGGGTTCATGAAGCACAGAAGGCTTTTGGAAGGGTCCAAGACCTCTGTGCCGCTCTAATGTGTTGGAAGGTAATTTAAACCGTTTCAGCATGATGTCGGGGATCTCTGCCCCGCTTTCTGTTGGGTGGTAGAGACCAGTTCTCGGTGTGTTCTGGTGACCTGGTGCGACCACTTTTCCCTCTCTACTTTATTGGAAACCTAGTGATAACTCATTTATTATTTTCCGTTTACCAACCATACTTTCCTTCTGTAAGAGGTTTGGTGGCGATGTAGTGAATTACATCGGTATTTTTATCAAATGTCCCGTAAAAAGAAGTTTCTGGAAGCACTCGGAATTGTGGGGATGTGTTTTGCAAACATCATTTTGTAGTACAATAATGCTACAGCTAGAGGAAACGATGCTATGCATTTTGTATTAACATACAAGGACGGTTTAAGCTACAAATAACTGTAGAAGTTGGGGTCACCAGTACAAAAAAAATGGCCCGCACAAACTACTTAAAATTTTGAGTCTGATGGTGTTTGTAGTCTTCTCGTGTCTGAAGGCTGCCAAATTCTAGATGCTGTCTTTCCTGGGAACTAACCAATGCTCTCTGGCATGATTTTTGCTTCCCCTTATGTCTATATTTGAAAAAGCATATGTGTAGTCCCTAAATGAATATAGTGGTTAACAAGCTATGGATTACAACCCACAAAACATATTTGCTAAAGTAAGTTTCATAATGCCTAATGGAAAACAAATACCAGAGCTACTAAAACAGGAATATTGCTATACATGCATATATTTCATATATGAGAAAAGCTGAAGGAAAAATCCCCTTCTGAGTGTTTCTTGAGCATGCTTCTTCCTGTTGGATTTAAGTTACTGGAACTCTGGGGACAGAACTCGGTTCTTTGGCACATGTTTATATTTTCCCTGGTAGGGCAGGACACCGCTATATGGTAGGAACAGCTCGTTACTGTCATTACATGAGCAGTAGTTTCATCCTTCATAGTTACATCCCGAGGAAATAAAGCCAGTAGCATCCCCCTAAAGCAGCACTGTTAAGCAGTCATTCTGTAGTCGGCAGCATCTCTGTTGTTCCCAAGATAAAAGAGGCCGTTCAAAATTTTCAAGCCCTCTACGATGTGCATTGCTGCCCAAGCGACGGGGTCGTGATGCTCGGGCAGTTTGGGGGAGGACTGCAGCGTTTGGAGAAAACCCTGCCTTGCCGCTACTGAATCACCCCCAGCTGATGGGTGGTCTCGGGGACAGGCGGGGAGCGAACCCCGGCTGGGACGGAGTGTGCTGGGATAGAGCAGATTTCCCCCCGGTCTTCGACGGCGGATTGCCACGGGTGCGTGCAGCCCTTGCTGCCCAACTGGGGAATTCGGGAGCTAATTCAGCTCGTAACTGCTAGCTTGAACGCAGCACAAAATTAGAGGTTTGATTACAAGGCGCTAATGCTTAGTAGTGTTCTTAACCTCGGGTGCTCAGTATTCAGCCAGAGCTCCCTGAAGTTGGCTTAAACTATTAGATTTTTTAAAATTAAAAAGGAACTTGAAATGTATTTACTTGCCGCCTTTCATCTGGTTCTTTCACATTTGCTTCTTCCACATGACTGCACCGCTGTGAAGAAGGTTAGGAACCTAAGAAGCAGAACTGAGATTTCTGTAACCTTTTCCTTCCTCTTACCAAATCCCTTAAGAAATTATCAAACACTGCCAAGGTTTATGATGTAATTAAAGACTTATTAACACCTTTCATAACTGCCTAATGCTCCGAGTAGAAAAAGAAACTCAGTTGTAGCGTGTTGTGTGACCAAACACACTGTCTCACATCTTCAAAAGCAGAATTTAAAGTCTGTTTTTTCAAATTAACTTTTAGATGCCTATATAAATACACTTAGTGCTGGTAAGATCAGTGGAAATTTTTAGATGGTTGGAACTTCCTCTGATCTGAACTGTATCTTTGGGGTTTTTTCCCCTTAATTTTGGTCATTAGTTTCAAAATAGTTTGTTGATACTAGTGCACTTCATATTTAGGAAGCGGGAGGTAATTTCCACATTAGCAGCGTGGTTTTGGTAGAGCAGCTATTGCTGAACGTCCACCCTTCTGCCAGAGTTTAGCCCATGAAGTCCTCTATTTTGTGTTTAAGACAACAGTTTTGTACGTGCATGCGTATCTAAATATATATTTTTATTGTGTTTTACTCCCCTAAGAGTATTTGTTAGTTACTGCTGTGGGAACTTCCTGTGGTTTTCTGATAACCTGTATACAAACCAGGAAGAAGTGGCCTTTCTCATCTCAAAATGAGTTGAGGCATGGCTGCGAGGTGCTTTCCAAACGAGTGCAGCACGACGTCTCGCATGGCTAGCCCGTACCAGCCTCACTCAGCCCAGCTCCTGTTACCCTGTCCAGTATGTCTCACGAAGCCAGAGGCCGTACCTGCCATGCACCTGCATAAGGTTTTGGGTACTTCAGAGAAAATGAGGATTGCTGTGACTGGTATAAATAGAAGTATGATCAAAGCTTAACTTTCTGTTTATTTTCCTTGGAGTTTGGAGCGTATGTGCATGTGTGGGATATATATATACGTATAGAAACTTGCCATCGAACAAAGCCCAGTATTACAACAATCCTAATGCACCTGCATGGAACAACAGAAGGAAATAAACTTTTCCATTAAGGCGCCTTTGGTCCTGGCTGTACAACAAACACCTAAGCGTCTGCCCAGTAATGGTTCTGATAAATTGTTTGTCAAAAGCTGCTGTACTTAAACTCAACAGCTGCTTTGCGCGAGATGTGACTCCAAAACTAGTTGCTGGAACTTGGTTATGCGTGTGCTGTGGACAAGGCTTTGCTAAGGGAAGTGTACGTTAATAATGTAATTACTGAGGTGTTCTGCACTGCCTGAATGATTTTCCTGGAGAGCTTCAGTTCTTGAAACGCTGCCACTTTCTGTGTTGCCAGTAAAAGGAAAAGCCAAAGGAACATGTATGTATGGTGGCTGAGATCTTCACCAGGACTGCAGTCCTGTCAATTTTCACAAAAAAATCTAGAACAGTTTTGACGGGATCATTGACATCTCCCTGGCTTGGAGAACGTGCCTCAGCCCTGGACTCCTCTTGCCAGCCGTGCTGTGGAGTCAGGAGGAGCGTGTCGGGGGGGTCCATAGGAGACAAGGGTTCGTATGCAGTGGTCGGCATAATCCAGGCATCCAGATCACGTCAGGGTCCCTCCAACCCCGACAGCAGTCCAGAGACAAGAGAACACAAAACATTTTTGAAGCCACCTGTGTTGTTCTCCAACCTGTGCTTTGTCCCATAGAGGCACAGTAGTTCCTGTCCCCTCATCGTAAGACATCATTGCAATGCCTTTGCTCTTAAAGAGTTTTGTTAAGTGTTTTTGTTTACCCCTTTTTTTTTCCAGCCCAAGGACTAACGTTGATTGGGATAAAAATCACAGTAATTTTTCACTACAGGGTGACTGCAACTGTCCCATTTCTATGGGTGCTTCTGTGTTACCCACAAGACTAGCCCAAATTGTGTACCTGTCCGCATCTTGAGTCAGTCCTTCAGGCTTTCTTCTTTTTCCCACCCTCTGTATGTGAAATATTTCTTGATTTAGTCAACCATGATATGAGAGCAAAGTCTGATGTAGCCCTTGGTGTTTCAGTGTTAGTCTGTACTGTTACTGCTGATGGATGAGTGAAGGTTGGAGACCTTTGCTTTTAAATGTTTGGAGGAGGAGGGCACCGGGGGTGTCCCTGTTTCACTGGAGCTCGGTGTGCTTGTCCCACTACTTTTCTTTCACCGCCTTCCACCCTGTGGCGTGGTGTAGAGAAATTAGGAGTGGCAGCGGAGAAGAGCAGCTAGTGGAGAACAGAAAAGGCTGGAAGGAGAAAAGAGAGAGGAGAAGAAGAAAGGGGAAAAGGACAGATTAAAAAAACCACTCTGGAAACAAAGTTGTGGGAGAACAGGGAAAAAAATCACATCCTCAGAGTGAACCCAAACTTGTAGCTGTAGCTAAATCACAGTGAGGTGGGAGATGCAACTCGTTTGTTTGGACAGCTGATGGGTGGTCAATGCTTATAATCAACTGAGGGAGATCCCTGTTTTTCAGGGGACAGAGTAAATAAGTAAAATAGTTTTTACCCCAAGCTACTAGTAATCTGTGTAGACAGAATACACATAGGAGAGGGAAAAGCCATGTACTTTATTTAGAAGCAGGGTGCAGGGAAACTGATGTCCACAAATACATGCTGTACCAGCAGACAACGCATGTTAGAAGTCAAAGGTGGTGTTCCAGAAGATTTTTGCCCTTTCCTGTTTGTAGACCTCTTAGCATCTAACTGCAAACCCCTGCTTTTATTTTCTCTGTAGCTGATTGCGTGGACTTCGGGTTTTTTGTGCAGTTCAGGTGACTTGCAGTATTCCACGCGGCTACGTCATCCTTTATCGTTGCGCCTTAGACTTGCTGTTGAGGGGCAGGTTGTACCCCATCTTTGCCCAGGATTACCAGGGACAGCAAAGCTAAAGCCTCTCTTCTTTCTGTATTTTAAAATAAAGGGACTGCTCCTCTCCTAGGCTTCGGTGGGCGCTCGGTGCCGGGAAGAGGGTAAGGTGGTTTGCTGCATGCGGAATCCCAGGGCTGAACTGGGTCCCCAACAAATGATCTAAACCACTTACCCTAAGGCAGTGTTGGCAAAGTCTTGGTCATTTCTGACAGCAACTAGCATCTTCATACATAGATATATGTTCTCATCCTACTAAAAAGATACAATTTATATCATATATGTATGATTTATATGTATATGAATATGTCGTATCTATTCTATTCAAGTGTTTTTCTTTCTGCCGGAAAGCTTTTCTCACTGCCTTGGTAAAGTCTTTCTTCTTGTAATTTGAAAATAAGTTCCTTTCTTCTTTGCATCATCCTTCTGAACAATTGAAGACTGTTACCTTGTCTCCCTTCAGTTTCCTTTTGTTTAGATTAGATACATAATCCATCCTTTTTCTACTCTTCTCTGAATGTCTTCCGACTTGTCTGCATGTTTCACGGAGTGCAGCAGTGAAACTTGACCAAAATGCTCCTGGTGACATCCCAGTAATGGTGAGTACAGCAGAAGGCTTTCCTCACGGACCTCCGTTGCTGTCTGTCTCTTCCAGCACAATGTTTGCTTTTTTGCAAGAGTAGGATATTGCGGATGCATGCCTAGCTGATCGTACGCTGTAACCTCTAGCTCTCTTCCACAGAACTCCTGCTTAGCTGGGAGAGCGCAAGTTGAGCAGTCGATGAAAGATGGAAAACTGGTTGTGAGGCTAGCATGGGATGATGAAATAGAAGAAGAGATAACAATTACTCAGAGGAAAACAACTAGACTAAAGAAACTGTGAAAATATATCACTGGGGAAAAAAAGACAAAACGTGGAATATTTTTTCTACAGTTACTAAATCTGATACCAAAAGGATTTTGGCAATGAATGTGCTGAAGTTTAGTTTAGGTGTCAAGGTTATAACCTGATTGAGGCTAGGAGATAGCCAAAGGAATCCATTTTTCTTTATCTACGAGACAGTATTATTAGTAGCATTAATGCGGACATTTGCTTGCTTGCATTGGTGCATGCCTGAACACTGTCACTTTGCAGCCCAAGTTGCTTTTCTGTGTGACCTTTTCATATTCTTTGTGCAAAAAGTTTCAGTTCAAGTGATTTTTGTATAAAGCCTTAGGTAAATGCAGTTGGTTTTGTTTGTATGTATTTTCTTGTAACGGTAGTAATTTTGTAAGTGTCAAGAAGTGGTACTTTAAACTTTTCTGTAGTCTTTTTATCCTGCATTCCAAATGGCAGGGTTACTTGTGCAGTGTCTGGGGTGGGTACCTATGCAGAACAACTCCCGTGATGCTTTTGGTTGTTGAGGATGTGCTACACGTGCACAGCAAGTTTTTTCCTTTCTGAAAAGAGGGGAAATCCTCAGTCATTGAAACAATTTGTCTTCCAGATTGGACAAAAAACTGTGGGTCTTTGTAGTGGGCTAAAACCCTGCAAAATTTCACCACTGTATTTTTTCCAGTAATCCCAAGAGTGTTTGTTCAGCTGCTTTTATTCAGCGTTGCACTTAACGTGAGTATTTGAAAAAAAACAAAAAAGAGAGGCAGTTAAATTACAGAACTTCTTGGGTTTTTTAAGTTCTGTGACATATACGTATTGTTTCAAACTCCTTTCCATGTTCATGTTGTTGATTCTGTGTGCGTGTAAAGGAGTTTGCTGTGTGCGTGAGCACTCCCGGGAGGGATGTCAGCAATTTGTGCTCCTGAGTCAGCAGCAGTTGCTGGAAAAAGGACAGAAGTGTAGTAACTACAGCGGCGAATGCCGCGGTTCGCGTTGTGTTGTCTGATCCCGATTATGGGCCTTAAGCCCCAACTGACAGCCGCAATCCCCTTGTTTATGAATCTGTTCCTAAATGCTTTCTTCAGGAGAGTCACGCAGCTATGACTGCACCCTGGTTCGTTTCAACATTTCCTCATTAGACTTAAGGGAACTCTCTTAAAACCTGCTACCCATGCTGCTTCCATCGTCAGCGTGAAAGGGGAGGGTTTAACGGAGCTGTGCGAGGACCGGGGGCGGGGATGGATTCGGGAGCAGGAGGGAAGGGCGCTTCACGTTGGCTGGAAAACCATGTCGTCAAATATCGGCTCTATTAGTTTATAATCTCTGCCCCAATTATCACTGCATTGGCCAAGGACTGGGTTGAAATTGTACAGGAGTCTGGGAGCTTTATTTCTCCATTGGTTTTTCACTATGGGCTATTTCAACCCAAAACTTCAAAAACCGAATAGAAATACATTGTTTAATTTAACATATTTTTTTCCACTTATTCTGTGGTCTGGGCTAGGGGGTTTGGGTTGGGTTTTTTTTGTTTTGTTTTTGTATTTTTTTAAAGAAACTAACCGACTGAATCCACAAAAGTGGTACCCTTGGTAACCCTGCGGTGCTTCTGTCCCTGAGCACGTGCACTGCTGTGAAGGGACATCAGCTGTAGAATTGACCTGTGCTTCGTCTTTCAAGGCCTGCACAGGGCTGACTACATTATTTGCTGTTTAGCGTGTTCTGTGATCGGTGCTAAAATTTGAGTTGCACAGTGTGCAGAAATGCTGAGTAACTGCTGTTGCCCTTTTATTTTGTTTTAAATAATTCAAAAAGATGCTTATACAAAGCTGTGGGTGCCCTACTGCATAATTAATACTACAACAAAACCACAGCAGCATTAAAATAATTAGTCAAAAAGGAGCTCTGCTTGTCTGCTACTGACAGAGAAAATTCCGTCCTACCTTTTTATTGCTCTGGAATTGTAGATCCAGGTCTCTCCACAAACCATTTAAAATAGATAGCTTTTGCTGAAGTCCCTCTGTTGACATTTAAGGAGGGGTAAAAAGAGCAGGAGCGAAGAGCTGACATGCCCCTGGAGAGCTCAAAGGAGACCGCTCCAAAAGGACCAGTGGATGTGAAGGGAAATCAAGTCTTGGATCTCAGAAGATGGGATCTGTATCCATCGGTTTTGATAAAGGTACAGAAGGATTTGAGCCGCGGGTGGAGCAGGGTGCAATACAGTGGGTGTTGTGTGTCACCCCGGCGCATTACACAGCCACCATCTTTTCCCAAATTGTTTGCACAAGAACCCAACGTGAGCTCCTGATTGCGGATGAATTATGAACTTTAAAAAAAAAAAAACAACCAAAAAAAGGGAAAAAAACTGAAAACACCCAAAACCCGCCGCAAAACAGTGATACTTTTGATACAGAAGTTGGAAGTTAACAATGATTCCTTTGTGTAGGAGTCCCTTTTGAAGTAAAGAGCCCTGTATCTACAAGAAAACCTTATACAGAGGGATAAATTCTGCTTTTAAGTCTGTATTTTATATCTAAATGTCATATGAATCTTTTTAGCACAACATATGTTAACATGAATATTTACATATGAAAAGGAAATAGGATTTTAAACCATTTAGTTGAATATGTAAGTATCCCTGTCCTTCTTTGATTTTATGTTTTTTCCCCCCCTCCGAACAAACAGCCTTGAGAACTTCAAGGCTGTCATATTTCATTCCCGTCTCACAGTAATTTCAGTTCCTCTTGAGTGCCAATACTGGGTTCCGTCTTAGCTTTTGACACTGAAGTTTCTCAGAAAGCTTTTACATCCATATCCACTGGCCAGAAACCGCTTGGCTGCTTTTTTGAAGTCCCCTTCTTAATTTCTATCACAACATCTCCTAAACCATTTCGCATCTCACGTTTTCATCTAGAAAAGTGGTGGTGGTCTCAGCTGTGGCTGGAACCCCCAGTGTCATAGCCCACGGCGCTGCGGCGGTGCAGTGACCCGCCGAGAAGCTCTTCCCCGGGCTGGTCCGAGAACATCGGTAGTGGTGATGGTCACCTCTCCTGAACCCAGTTCAGCACCGGGCACAGGTGAACTGCCCGGGCCGTGCAACCGCAGCCGCCTCCGGCCCTTCACGGGCTGCGTTGTCTCATGTCTTGCAGGACTGTTGTTGGTTATTTAGAGACACCCTTTCATGTTGGCAGCCTACCGGAGTGTCTTCTCCCAGCTGAGCCTCAAGGCTTGTTCCACCAGAGCTCGAGAGACGTGCCTGCCTTAGCTGCGTGCTGATGCTGTCAGGCAGGGGTGATGTGGAGTACTGTGTCTTACCTGCCTGACTTAAGGGCCCCGGCAGATCCTAGTTCAGGAGAGCGATGTGTACGGCCGCGGTGATGCGGTTGAAACCTCAGCCTGGTGACAGGGAGAAGAGGTGCTGTTTGCTGGTGGCCCGCAGTTGGACCCGTGACAATGATACACCAAGAACTTGTAATGAATCCTATGAGTCATGCCATTACTTTTTGGCGTATCGGTTTCCTTTAACTTTGGGCTCACAGGGAGCCCAAACTCAGCCCCAGAGACTCCTTCCTTCTTCACCTTCACGTGGAAAACGCCTCTGTGTGGTCTGGGCAGACAGCGCACTTGTAGGAAGGAACCTTGATTTTTGACCACTTAAGGAGCAAGCAGCATAGAAACCCATCCTGGAGAACCAGCAATAGCGTAGGGTGAGCAGCCGTTCTGTTGTCATCTTCCATGAAGTAACTGGAAAGTTGTGTAATAAATACTTGTGGCTCTGATCGTCTCTGCAGAATACGCTGTGTGACAGACAGCCTTGCTTAGGGGTCTGTGTCTTTAGGGATTGTGTTGAGTCATACGGTTGATTATTTAAATGTAAATAATAATTGACACACGTTAAAATTTGAATTTCATTAGGGGGATTAGACTTAGGCAAATGAAATTATTTTTTTATATAACACTGTAACATGCTTACTAGTTTGACAAAGACGTTTTTTCCCCCAATACAGAGATAGCAGATAATAATAAGCAAGCAGACAAGGTTATGCAACGAGGGGATATTTTAATCATCTTTATTTTGGAGAAGATGGGCCAGTGTGAGGTACCTCTTAGAAACAATCTACTTCACTGATACTTTGCTTCAACAGACTGACAGCATCTCAGAAAAGAAAAGAAGTGTTTGCTATTCCTGTCGTAGACTTCTTTCAATCACTGCGACAGATGTTCCAAGCGTGTTGCTCCTCTGTTCGGTTTCTTTAGTAGTGAAAATACTGCAGTCTAAATATAGTTTAAATTTGTTGAGATACCTTGTTTGAATAGGATGCAAAATTGCATTATAGCTGGTTTAAATCATAGTGTAACGGGACAAAACCGTTGGAAAGACTATTCAAGATTATTTCAAACCCAGGTGGGAATTTTTATTCAATCATATTTAAAGCGGTTCCAAAGAAGTGCTATCTTTTTCTAACATATCCTTGCAATCTGATTTAGGATGAACACTAGATACTGTAGCGAACTCTTCTCCCCCTGTTTATTATTTGGAATTACCTTAGATAAAAATGGGAAAAAATACTCATTAAATAGTTCTCTTTTCCTGTATCTGCAGTGTTGTCCTTGTGACAGCTGTGTATTGCACATCAGGAATGCACAGATTTTGTTTTCCTTGTTTTTTCAATTGAAACGGAGCTTAGCATTTAGGAGCAGTTGAAGTGGCTGAGATCAGCGAGAGAGAGACCCAATACAGGTACGCAATGTACCCATTTTTCCTTTGGGGAATTTGGGAGGTGAGAAGGTTTACGGACAAAATTATGACTGTTAAGTCATCAGTAAAACTCCCTTCAACTAGAAGAGACCCTTTGATAGTCTTCTATGCATTTTCCTGTCAAAGAAAGCATCCAAGGTTCTCCAGGTTATTCAGGTATGACCTCCCGCTTCCCTCTGCCAGTGAGTTCCAGTTCAGAGCTCTTCTCTGTCATCTCTCCTGCTCACTGGCTCCTGGAGACCACTGGGAGAGCTAACAAGATGATGCAGGCTGAGTTCTGCTGAACGTGTCGATGGTGAATAGCTCCTCCTTTTTATTCTCCCCCCCTTCGTATCTAGAGGACTGCTTGCTGTTGATGAGACCCACTTTTGGAGACCACTGGCTTGGGAGCACAGCTGCCTGCCCGGAGGCGGGTCACGGTGGTATGACGGTAACTGCACTGGCCTGCGTCCCTTACGATGACAAGCGCGATTCCGGTCAGTGACATTGATCGGGGGAACACTCTCATTTGGGTACTGGCTGGCTGAAGGCTTTCTGCTCCCTCTTTGTGACATCTGGCATCAGGACACGTATACAGATGAAGTTGCTAAATTGCAGTGTTTGGGACGAGGTGCTCTTGGTTTCCAAAAATGATGAGGAGAGCAATGCTAGGGCACGGTTCAAGGTTTATTTCATCACTTGGACTTTCACTCCAGTGGAAGAGATTGGGATTTCAGCTTTAGAAAATGGGGATTGTCAGTTTGTAATCTATTTTTGTTTCATTACTAGTTAATTTTTAATAGACTGTTAAAATACTGCTCCAAGAAGGAGGTGTAGGGAAATACAGGTGCTGTGATCTCCGGTCACGAATGACTGAAAACAGTTAGCATCCTTCATTTTTTGCCCCTTTTTGGGGGAGGAGAGAGAAGCTCGCGCGGTAATCGCATGCTGCCAGGTCCTTGCTGTGAATCAGGTGGCAATAGAAACAGTCTCTTGAAGGTCCCGCTTCTGCGGGAAAACTCACTGGTAGTTGACTTGAGCACCCAACTTTGAGCCTTCACAGGAGAGAGCAGTTCACGTACGCTTTGTCTTGAAGCTATTCGGGCCCTGCTATGATCTCACGTAAGGAGACATTTTCTTCTAGGTTTGTTTTACAAATTTAGAGTTAGGTTTGTTCATACTCATCTTTCTTTTTCTTTGGTTTCAAGCTTCTCTGCACAGCGGTGATGATTGTGGTTATTCACTTACTCGTTTCTTCATGTTGCTTGTGTTGATTTAGTGCCCGTAGGTCTTTAAGCTGTGGGAACAGTGGGAAAGACTTTGAACGTCTCATTTCTCCCCTTTTTTGCAGCATTGTTCTTCTGATTAAACAGAAGTCCGATAGCATTCACCCCAGGCGGTGCTTTATAAAGTTCACCTGTAATTTTACTATCCCTGGACAGCTGAATCTACTTTCATTTCCTTGCAGCGTGATGGTGGCCTTCTCTTGTTTTTACAAATTATTTTTAATTTTTTTTTTTTTTTTTTAATGAAAGAAGGTTATTAACCTACTTCTTGGGTTTGCTTTCCTGTTTGAAGAGCTGAGTGGGGCACATCAGGACAGCTGTGGCATTGGGGTTTCAAACTTCATCTCTTTTGTCCAGCTCCCATGCCAAAGTATAGGAGCATGGTGACACCTTTATTTCCTGAAAGGTAAATTGGTCATTTAGGGACAGACATCTGAGATTCTTCTTTATTTCTTTGTCCTAACCCATTTATAACAACAAGGTTTCCAGCAAGACGATGGTGCCTTTAGCTCAGGATTTAGCAGGGCAAATTACTGCAAGCGAGGAGAAGAGGTAAAGTTTCTTGGAGGTGAATATAGTGAAGATGTTCCTGCCTGCCCATAGCATTTGGATATGGCTAGTAAGAACGGGAAACACCTTGACCTTTATGTAACCTTCTGCCCTGGTACTTTACCATCTGTCTCAAGACCTGCAATAGGAGATTTGACTGCCTCTCGCAAGCTCTCTTACCAAGGCTGTCTCCCAAAAAGGGAAACAGAGGAGTTAACGTAAAAATGTTTTCCTTCAGAACTGTATGTTAGAGAATTCAACCAAGACCCTGATTTTAGCTCCGGTAGAAGTCTAAAACGGGCACAAACCGTTTTCCAAGGTCCATTTTTCTGCATATATATAAGAAAGTAAATGAACCAGTAGTTCGGTATGTGGGGCAGAATATTCCTAAACGACAGCAAGGAGAAAGGTTTTTTGGAAAGAGCCACAACCGCCGATTCACGAGTTAGCGAGGTTTCTTCCTCCAACAGGGGATACCAGTTCTTTGTAAGAAATCCCCGGCGGAGAGCGCTGAGGAGAGGTGGTATGCTGTGAAACAGAAACTGAAGCGGTTGCAGACATGATACCTCCCTGTTGAACATTAATGAACTGCAACATTTATATGTAAGGCTTGTGGCTTTTTATGTGTGCTTAGCTTGTCAGAAGTTTCTCAGGGCATTAAGGGCAGGCAGTGTCATTTGTGCAATAGGCAAAGCCCTCTGCCTGTGGATGTAACGGTGACCTTGCTTGAACTGATAAATAGCTGACTTATCCACGACCTTTAGTAGCAAAATATGTTCACCATCTACAGCGTTTTAAGGTTTGCTTCAAAAGAGGTCAGTGGATAAAGCATATGTATGTGTGCATCGCTCTGCGTGATCCTTTCTGGCTTCTAACAGCCCATCAAGGGAATTCCAGAGTTTTAGGAGTAGCAGCGCAATCATTTTTCCATGCGCTCGCTTTCTTCCTCGTGAAAAGCGCTCATTCATAGGGACGCGTGGTGGTGCGCAGCCTGTTGATCTTAAAGGAAAGAAAAAAACCACGACAATGTAAAGTTGGGTTTTATCCTCTTAATGTAAAATAAGGCTTATTTTCTGTTTGCATTCTCTGGTTTAATTTGACAGAAGACAGAGGTGATATTAAAATATAATGAGGGCAGTTCATTTTGTTGGTTCACAGTGGCTCAGATTTAGAAGAAAAAAACCCAACCTTAATCAGCGTAGTACTTAAGGGCTCCCGTGTAAGAACATTACGCTTAACCTTCAGCACACGCTTACGGCTGCCCTGAATAGTAATGAGTTTAAGCACATGCTTAAGTGTTTTCCTGAAGGAAGACCTAAGTATCTTGGCAAGGGTTGTATTACGGCTTCCTTTACCTTTATCATAAATCCCAGCACCAGAGGCAAACTTTTCTTTCATCTCTTGGCAGATATCTGGGTGTATAGATTTTTCCACCTCCGTTTGGCGTGCTTTCTCCGGCTCTCTTGCTGCAATCTGATCAGCCTCGGCTGACCTTCAACGGTGTTCCGCACGGGCCGGGGGGGCCTGCGCATGGATCCGCTTGCACGATCAAAGTCCGCACCTTGCCTTTCATCTGCCAGTCCTCTGCCTTCCCGGGGTTATTGATTCCAAGAAGTTAAAACGCGCAACAATTTTTTGCGGCGCCCGTTAACGGGAGAAGTGGGAATGGGTATTGCTGTAGGTGGTTTTCCATGGTGGGAGGGGGATTGGAGCGGGTTAAATCTGTGCCAGCCGGCTGTTTGTTGGATGTGGGGGATGCAAAAAAGGAGGGGGGGGGGGGAAGGAAAAAAACCCAAAGAAACAAAAAAACCCCAAACCCCCAAAACAAAATACCCACAAAACAAAATACCCCCAAAACAAAATACCCCCAAAACAAAAAAGCCCCGACCCTTGGCCTTCTCCAGACTCCGCTCGGGGTAAGGCGGTGCGCGGAGCGGTGCGCGGAGCGGTGTGCGGAGCGGTGTGCGGTGGCGGTGGGCTCCGCGGGGGCCGCCGGCCTTTTGGCAGGGCTCGGCGCGCTCCTCTTGCGTAAGAGGCGGACCGTCTTCCCCGTCTTTGCCGTTGCCATGGCGAGATAGCGGGGGAGGATTCCTGGGATCCGTAAGCCGGGAAGAGAGATTACGTCTTAACCCGGCAGCGGGCTGCGCCTGCCGTGATGTGGCAGGGTCCTTCGGGTGTCCCGGGGGGTGACCCGCCGGCGGAGGGGAGCGAGGCATCACCTTAAATAAAAGGGAGCTGCGCGGGGGGTGGCTTTGGGGGTGAGAGGATGGGGTGCCTCTGCACGGGGGTGAGGAACACCCCAAGACTTTCGGGGCGGTTGGTTTGCGGCAGCGGGCTGGTCTCGGCGCGAAGGGGAGGCATACGTGGTCATGCGTATTTCTAGCGCCCGCCGAGAACTGGGTGCCGTCTGCTAGAAGGGGATTCTTCTAATTTTCATCCGCGTATTTTATTATCGCGGTTAGTTGTTAGCGTTTTAATTGTAAGCTGTGCGTGTGAACGGATCCTGAAAAATCTATGAGCAGTAAGCAGGCAGCGAGTCTAAGTATTAGCCTTACACTGATACCTAGCCTAGATCAAGTCGTTGACAGATGTCTTCAACATGAACGGAAGGAATGACGGAAGAAGACATCCGTGTCTGCTTTGGTAAGTTTTCTTTCCATTATCTTTAATTGTTTCCATCTCTTGCTCAGTGTCAGAGCGGGAGCAGTTGCCACTGATGGGGTCTTTTTGGGCTTTTGAGCCTTTTCCTACTCTTTGCCTGCTGGAATTCCTAGAAGCAGGTGAGAATTTATTGAGTCCTGTCACTGTGATCTCCTCTTTTGTCGCTGCAAGGCTATCATTAGTGCAGGCAAAAACTTTCTACATTCTGATGTTTGGCTTTAAGTTTGGAGAAGATGATGTATTTTCTAGAAGAAAGTATGAAAAATACTGTACTGCAAAATACTGTGCTGTAAACACGTTTCTTAAGAGCACCAACCCTACCTCGGTTAATAATATTCATTGCCAGAAAACAAATGTGTGTGGGGAAAAAAAAATCTAAGTAAATTTAACATTTTTCAGCTGTTTTACAGCAGGTGGGGTAAGAAATGTGTTAGGATGTAAAAGAGTACGCTACTGGGAAATGAGCTTGCATTACACCCACAGAGCATTTACTGTACATTAGTTATAACCCTGTTGTTTTTGTTGTCTGCAATTAATTGAGTAATTTCTTCCATGACTGAAACTGCAGGTTAAGCATGTTTGCTTTCAAAGACAGTCTTCTGAATCGAGACGGCTTTTGCACTTGCCGTATTAACAAGCTCTCGCAAAGCACGTTTTGTGCACTACGGTTATGAATTCCTGAAAGGTATCGGTGGGGGTTAATTCAGAGTTACATAAACAGCCAATAACAGCACTTCATTGTACTGGAATTGCTCTAAAATAGTTATTAGCTTCCAGGCTGTTACCGGCAAAAGGCTCTGTTTGGTCTACCTGAACAAAGACACTTTGCTTTTGCAAATACTGCGTGTATGAGAAAGACAGAAATGGGCTACAAGAACTTTAAAGCATTAAAGTAAGGATGCTGTTGTATAAATAGGCAAAGCCTAACTTGGGCTGTAGTGTAGCTGTAGCATTGGGTTTTACAGCTGTGACAAGATCTCTATCGCCAAGTTGTACTGGGTGGGGGGGAACCCAACAAAGTCACAACCAAACCAGTTTCTGAGAAGCCGAGTATTTATTGTACGAAGCCATTTGAGAAGAGCGTTGTTGCTTTCATTAGCACAGCATACCTCCTACCTGTGTGCGCGCATGCGGATCTTCTAAAAATGCAGAAGCCGGAGCTGGCAACACATAAAGCTGAATAATACAGCCGTACCGAAGTGTGCAAGCGCGGGGGCAGCACGGGGAGCCAGAAGATGGGATTTGTTGCAGCGGGGTTATGCAGGAGTTCAGCACGCTCCGGGCGCTGCAGGAAGGAGCTGAGGAACAAGTCCCTGCGCGGCGGAGCGCCCTGGGTGCCTGCCTGGCACTGGAGGGTGGCAGCTACGCCTGCAGCCGTTTCTGGTGGCTTCAGGAATTTGCTGGATACTTTTGTTGTTGGAGTGCTTGTTTAGCAAAGCAAGGCCTGGTACCTGTTGAAGGAGACTGCAAAACTGGCGCTGTCTTCTTTTGGATATGAGCAACTGATGTTTGCTCAGAGAAATTGGAAGTGTTCGGATACGAGAACTTTGGTTGCGTTTAGACATCCTCGGTTGCCCCAGAGTAGCTTACAGCTGTTCTTTTCGGGAACTGGAAGTATTGCTTCTGCTGCATTTCTATAAGTAAAGAGTACAGCGAGGGGTTTTTTGGTGCGTGTAATTCAGCTGTCTTTTGCATATGTCTGATGTTCGTTAATATTGACAACTACTTTCCAAGAGATAAAGTAACTTATGTTTTGGTTGTTTCAGCTGTAGGGATTTGACTCTTGTTTATTTTAAAATGCAGTATTGTTCTGCATCACCAGCAGTTGTTTATTGAGGCTTGCAAGGCAAACACCTGACTTTGCATTAACCTTTCTTTCCCTCCCTTCTTCTCCCCTGACCCCAGAGTAGTTCAGCCTGAAACTTGGCAAGTTAATCGCAGTTACCTTGGCAAAACTAAAAACAAATGAAGATGAATGAAGCTTGACCTTAAAATTATTTTGGATAGGCTGGGCATATGCAGCTGAAAGCATTAATTGCTGCTGTTTTGGCAGCTACCTTTGTCAGGGTAGGGTTTCATACATGCTTCCTCCTCGAAGGAAGTGAGACATGCCCCGTCGTCTGCTTTGCTTCTGGAGCCTTTCTGAAGCTCGCTGGGTTTATGAGTAGCCTCAATCGATGTTCTGTAGGTATGCCTTTCAGATATTTTCACTTCCCTGACATGGAACTAGCGTCAGCTTATCTCTGGATCTTTATTTCAGTACATATCTGCTTGTCAAGTGTTTGTGCCCCTTTTAAAAATGGCAGACCTTTACTACAGTCAATACAATTTTAATGGAATTAATGACATTTTAAATTAAGAAGAATTTTTGCTCATTTGTCTGTTATGTACCATGATTTGATTATAAATCCCAGCAGTGCCAGTGGCCCTGGAGATGATAGATGACAGGACACAGTACATAGCAGAGGATCAGCTACTAATATTGGTTGACCCAGTCCTGGCTTGTATTGTGAAAAGACATTGAGCAGGTGCCTATAACTGAACCGCGGAATTTATTTAGAGGGAGACACCAGAATAAAACCCAAGCGCAAATCTTCCTATTAATGTATTTGGAAACCTTTCGTGATATTAAATCTGATGATGTAAGTTCGTGTAGCGTATTTTACCAAAAGTGATCCCAAACCTTGGCAAGTTGTCTTTCATCTAGAAAGTGGGTAGTACAGGGAGATGGAGAAGCAGGGATAAGGCTTTTGGATCGTAACGAAGACTATTCTGCTAACCCAGCCAGAGGGGAAATGTCAAGTGGGGGGCTGAACTGGTTTTAAAGTAACGCATGGGTTTCTTGTGGTGTGGTCTAAGTGTCCATTTGAGACACTGTACGGGAGTACCGTACTGTTTCGGTCTTTTGGTGTTTTGTATGTCCTAAAGTATATGGTCACAAACCAGTTCGTGCTGAGCACAGTAAGATTTTATTCTGGTTCAACATCCGTGCTTTAGTAAGGTTTTTATTGTCATGGCAAGATAAATATCAGGTTTTTATTACTTAATAATAAGTTTTATCTTTACAGATCATTTTCCAAAAGATTTAAATGGGTTGTTGCCTCACCTAGGAGTTACGAGTGTGATTGTCAGGAGCACTTGGAAGTTGAGTTAGATGAACGCTGTTTTAATTGGCAGAAGTTTTATCATTAGCTTCTGTGGGAAAATTAGTTAAAACCTGTCACCAATGTCATAGTGCCTTTGAAAATTCTCAACTACATTATGAAGATTTTTGACTTTGGAATTAATTGCTACAAGTTGGAAGAAGAGGCCACTTTCTAACTCTCCTGATTTTGCATTGTCCGTACAATAATGAGTTGACACTGTATTTAGGAGACACATAGAGAATTCAGGTGCGTTTTTGCAGAAGGGTTTTAGGCAGCTAGCTTTGTGTGGGCCCGCTCTGAGACAATTTAATAGGGTCTGATTTTCAGAGAGTCCCTTTCTGAAAACCAGGCTGGTTTAAGAGAACTGTAGTTGGGCGCTTTGACTCATTAGCTGCTTTTGAAGTCGTTGGTCTAACTATTTCGTATAACCTGTCAGAATGTGTAAGGGTGGGAGGAGTTTGTGCCCCCACCTCGGATGCAGTAGTAACATGTGATGAAACAGCAACAAATCAAGCTGCCTTTAAATTTTTGTGCGCCATTGGAAAAGGCAGCAGTAAATGAGAAGATATGCTCAAGAGCTCATCTAAGGGGTTAATTCAAGAGTGTGTTCTATGTAAGTAGTTGGCAATAAACTGTCTAAATATCTCTGTAAGACTTCGTGTGTGCAGCAGCTATGTTCCTTAGGAATATAAATTATCTTTCCAATAAATCCTTGGAGCATGGAAACGTCGTTTTGTGGACTGGAGCTAAGGCATGCAGGAAGGTTGTGGTGGGCGCCGGTACTGAGCTCTCATATCCCACAACAAGTTCCTTAACCCTGAGACCTGACTTTCCCCCTCCCCATTAAGTAATTCCCTGTGGCGTTTCACCCTCACCTCTCCAGCATCGTCCCACATACTCTCTTCTGCCTTCCCATCACGGAGCCGTGCGGTCGAAAACAAGCATCCTCTTCCCTTTTCCCACTCGCTATAGAAGAGGGAGTTTTGTGCTGCTGGTACGCATCTTCCTACCTGCTTTTTTTTTTTTTTTTATTGCTCTGTGCTGGGATTCTTTCCAAGGCAGCCAGTCCTCACTTTCATCTACGCCCTGGGATTCCGGAGGAGCGACGAAGAAGCAAACCTTTGTGTGAGATTTGGCTGGTTTGCAGAGTCGCTTGCCACAGGGGAATGGAAATCACAGCAAGGGAGTTCCCACAGATAGGTGGATGTTGTGGGGTTGTGCCAGGAAGTTTTGGTTTCCTAATAAAATTGTAAGATAAAATTCTGGTTCTATTAAAATCCTTTGGAGCTTTATAGTCGGCCTAAGCATGGTCTGAATTTCGGTGAAGAAGTACGGGGTTTTCTGGGTTAACCATATTTTTTTTTGCATTTAGGCTTTCCACTGCTCTGGAGATGATTAAATTCAGAGGTTGGGCTCTTTATCCGATGTCCTCTGTCGGTAGCGTGTTGGTGAGGGAGTCGGATGCTCTGAGTATGGAGTGTGGGGTTGGGGAAAGCATTTCAGCTTCATCTAATTTATTCCATGCGACAGAGATACTCGTCTGTGTGTGCCTGTGTACCATTGTAAGGGACAGGTGTATATATAACAAAGAAAAAGACGAGCATTTTGAGATCCATAATCAGCTCTGTAGCTTTACAGTGGATACAATGTTGTTTGTGCAAAAAGCAAAATGTATCCCTATTGAAATTACCTAAACCAGGAGTATTTTCAGAATGAGTCCTCCGAAGGGTAGTAAATGCGTTCATAGATTTGAGCGAACAATAGATATTAAATCCACACTTAATAAGTGTGTGCCAAGCCATTCCTTGTGGGTATGTCAGACGATCTTCAGAGTAGATTTGTACTCTATTCAAACATCTGCAATTAAAGCTCATTGAAATTAGATTCATAGGTCATTGTTGACATTATTTCTAGAAGAGTGTCTTTGTTTTCCTTTATAACTTGTGTTTACTGTGAAAAAGCAACAAAAACTAAAATGTCAGAAGACCCAAAACTTGTCACGTTTCTGTAATTTTTCTGAAATGAAAATGTGTATTAGATAAGAGTTTCCTTGTTACAAATTTTAAATGCTTTGTTTTGAATTTGACTTTTCAAAGTCTGCATGGCTTTCCTTAGTGTAAATTAATAAAAAAATTTGAAACAAAGCTTTGGATAAAATGTTCTTTGTTGTTGTTTTCTTTTTCGAGAAAAAGATGAAACTGACCATTCTAGAAAATATTTTGTGATGTAAAACTTGCTGAAACTCATACTTCCTGCAAACGCCTTAGATTTTGGTAATGGATTTTCTGACAGAAATCTTTCTGGGGGGAGATTCCCTCTGTCAGCATCCTTTTGTCATCAGCACAGGAGCTGCCCCCAGTTTTCCTGGGGAAGCTGGCTGTCAGCCCAACGTGGGCCATTTTAAGCTATAGAAAATCAATCCACTACCACTGCCAAACAATGCTAGCTGTGCCCTTTGGTCATATTAGAATGGGAGAAATGGCCAGCAGATCCTGAAATAAAATTTAATTTAGGGTTTCAAAACACCAGCATATCTTAATGAGAGTCCCAGTGTTGACTCCGCTGTTAATAAGGCTCCGTGTACCTTAGCAGTGCATTTCCCAACCATGATGAGTTTCAGTTTATTTTGCTCTGATTTTATGGATATGCATCACTTGTTTTGGGGATAATTTTGAGGATAATGCACCATATAATGCATTTTGCTCTCCGGTACTAACTTATAATGTCAACCTGATTTCTTAAAACCTACGTTTTATATGGGGAATTTTAAAGAACACTATATGATTTGATATGCTTCATCCACTTCTTGCTACACAGGATTTGCAGTATAATGCTTAAAGCCCCTCTGATAATACAGCACAGAGATTCTTACTGGCCTGTACAATGTATTCCCAAAGTGTGTTTACCAGTGCGGTTTACTGCAGCCTTCTGGTTTTCTTTGGCATTGTGCCTTAAGGAAGCTTTACTGTTGCACTGCTTGGTTTCAAGTTTTACTTCTTAAATATAAATTAGTCATGATATATTTATAAAGCAAAAATTTGTAAATTAATATGGCCAGCCATCTCAAATCTGAACTAGAAATGAAATACTACAAAATTTTGGTTTGCTTTGCCTGAGTCTTCTTGAATCGTATGAGATGGGAGGTATTTCCCACTGCGTCTCTTCAGCAATCAACAGTGCAACAACAGTCTGCTGGGTTATTTACTTTTTATTTTCTCTCCCATAGATCTTATGTCAACAGCATTCAAGCGGAGTGCAGCATGGTTATTTTTAATGTCTCTTTCTTGGTTGCACAGATCAAAACATGAACAGTTTTATAGAAGTTGCATTTTTACATCCTGACAACTTCATATTTGTTCTTGCTCCTATTAAAACGTCTAATTTCCCTCAGACAACTTAACCTTTTTCTTCCCCTTGAAATCATGACAAGGACAAATATTTGTCAAACATCCCTTCAACCTGATGGTTTCACTGCTCCTTCAGTATCTTGGAGCTCTGGAAGAGCGTTGCCGCCCCTTCCCACAGCGGAGGGGGTGGCTGGAGATGGGAATGCTGCTGTCTCTGCAGCAGCCCTGGTGTGATGTCCAGCTGCCGGGGTATCCCCGCCAGCTCGGAGGGCCACCGGAGAGGTGGCCTTCCCCACCCGTGGGGAAGGGAGCATGGCAAAGAGCAGGCTGCAGGTCAGTTACGTATCGCATCTTCTTCTCTCCCGACGTGACGCTGTGTTGTATCATGTCAGCTGTAACGAGGGGTAACGTAGCCACGGACCAAGGAAATTTTACAGTACCTCCAAACACAGTATGGTTGTGAAGTTCCACCGCTTTGCTTTTGGATAAAATGATTAAAAATAGTGGTTTGGGTCAAGGGATGAACGGTACCTGAACAGCCTCAATGACTTTGTCAGAATGTTTAGGACCTCGAGCAGAGGTATGGATTTTGGGAATCTGTAACGCTTGTGAAATAGAATCAGTGTTTTTTAATAGTATATTTAAGTTAAACTTCTTGGGAGAAGGGGACTAACTTCTTCCCCCCCCCCCTTTATAGGTGTCTGTCACGCTGCTCGCTAGATAGGGTCCTGATTCTTCACTAGCAGACTGCGATACGAACACCAGTGCTTTCCCCGTGTCGCCTTCAGACCTGTGTGATTATAATCCTACCTCAGCATCGGGGGGGACTGGGATTCCTTTGTGCTTTTAACTACTCAGGTCACCAGTTACAAAGGCCCATTTCTACTTACAAGTGATCAGTGATCTCTGTCACACTCTGCCTGGCACAGGTCTACTGACGGTGGATGCGACTGGTACCTTCACAGCATGTTGGTGCTCTGTCTTGTCCTGACTGTGTGCCCAAAGGGAGAGTTTCCACGGTTTGCAAATGGCCTTTGCTGAAGACCTGTTCAGGAGGGAGAAGGTGTTTTAAGGCAACTGTGGCAAGTACAAATCCTTGTAATGAGGCTCTTGTGGTCTGCCTATGTGCTGCCTGACAGATTTATATTTAGCTTCGCTGATGGCTTATTCAAATGCAGAGTCCAATTTTCTAGATCTTACTGCAGTTGAGTGTGCCTTGATCGCAGGTATCTCCCCACACAGTGTCCCACTGCCTTTTCATGGGCTAATACTCCCTTAAGAGTTTGTATCCTGCTCTTTGCCACTGCCTTTCTCTTGTAAAATGAGTTAAAGTGTTTTGTTCGGGAAGAATACAGTCAAATATTAGATGCTGTGGAATGGCAGAAAGGGCATTTGTTTCTGGTGGTGGGGATTGCTGGTAGGCAGCTGTCTTGTATGGCTTTGGGAGGAATGTTCGGCAGAAACTTGATGACCTGCCGTAGGAGGAAGAAGGTGCATGTAGGAGGAAGAAGGTGCACGGGTGAAAATGGAGGAGGTTCTTGTGAATGTCGAGGTCTCTTGTAAGTCTGGAGCTCAGCCCACGTTCCCGTCCATAGAGAGAGAGATGCGCTGCCAAGAAATTAATGTCTGCTTTACTGGGATACCGAGGGTCTCGGCGCACCACATTCAGAGGGCTTCTGTGGCTTCACTTACAGACTTAAGTTTGAAAAAAGAAATACTCCAGCTGGAAAGAAACTAATTTTTCTTTAATAAAAAAAAAAAAAGCCTTGGAGTGCCTTGGGTGTGTTGGGTAATTGTGTACTCAAGAAATGAAGTTGCATAAGTGAAGACACTCCTGTAACCCTAGCCTGCCAGGAAGACAGGCGCTGCAGAAAATCCACTCATCGCAGAAGAACTCCAGTAGGCGCTCCCAGGAGAAGCTTTATCCTTCGCGCTGTATTTATTCACAAAGAGAAGTTGTCTTTGACCTGTCTGTTTGGCACCGGAGGAGTCCCGGTTTTTATCCTGTGGAGCTGCTTTTTCTTGTCGGTGTTGTGGGTAGGAGTTGTCCTTTTCCGACGTGGAAGGGGAGAGGTAGGTATTTTCCATAGTTCATCACAAGGCGCTGCCACCGCCGGTTGGAAGAGTCCAGGTAAGCTCCTTCCGGAGGCAGGGTGGGAGTCAGAAGTCCTGGGTCTGGTGGCTTCCATCCCGGCGCTGTTCGATGAGAGGGAGGAACGGTGTGGATGGATGTAGGGGCGGCAGAGCACGCGGCGTAGGACGTCGGTCTGGTTTTCCCACTTCAGTAAGAAAGACCCACGCAAATCCTAAACAGTGGACAGTGATGTCCAGATCTACCTTTCACGCTTACCAGCCTGCATTTAGGGGAGTTTTAAAAGAAGGACGCTTTGGGGGCAAAACTAGGCTATACTGCCTTTACTAAGTATGCGCATTTTCAGTTAACGTAGCTCATGACACGTAAGAACAGGCCTTACTGCTTACGTTGCTTACAGTACAGATGTCAAATTTAAATGCATGTGAAGCTTTATTTCATATATTTATTTCAAATGTAATTTGATTTTACGGTGAAAACATTTCATGAGTTAAGTTTGGGATGTGCAGCAGAACAGCAAAGATATTTAATACTTTGCTTAATTTAGAAAAATGACCTTTCGGAGAAAAAACACTGTGCTTGTCAAAAATAGACTGATGAATTAATTTCTTAGGATGCCAGTGTGTTAGTTGACTTTTGAGAGCAACCTTACAGATAATGAGTCTTATTTTTATCTTAGAGCTGTCTGATTGTAGTGCCTCACAAATCAAGTCACTTTACTGGCTTTTATGGTTATAAATACATAGCAAAATTTGGAAAAAAAAAAAAAAATAAAAAACCAAAACAACTCAGTGCTGTCTGACCAGCATGGATACCTGGAATTTTAAACATCATTGCAGTTGTAAGATCAGTACCCCCTTTTACCCTATCCCCACCCCCAAACCACCCTTGCAAGCCAGTCTAGAAATACCATACTTTTATTCTGATTTTAAATGACCCTAATAGAAACTGTGTTGCATGTGACAGCAATGTTGTCTTGCATTAGAAAATACTAACTTTGTTTCCACGGACTGAGTCAATGATTTTCAATTTGTAAAAATCTGCAAGGAATTTTTTGCAAGCAACTTTAGTACTTCTTGTAGGTTTCTGACTGCCTAAATTGATTTATGTTTAGAACGTAATCTTGCTCACTTTGACAAAGCTGGCAACTCCAGTGGGTTTATTTGTGCAGATAGAGTGAGAAAGATTCAGCTTTTGATATAAATACTTTAGCTCTCTGGTTTCTGAGAACTATTTTCTTGCAGTTAATTATGCATCCTTTAAAATGTGTACATTCATACGCATATGTAGAGGGAGCGATGGCAGTTTAGTTTGCAAACTATTGAGCTTCGTTTTGCCTATCAATGTTTTTAATTTTAGTTTGAGTCAGAACGATCTCCAAAATGTTAAGACAGACTCAGATCAAGAGAGTTACAAGTCAGGTCACATATGTTGTCACATGTAGCATCATCTATTGTATATGGGTGGCTATTACTGGCAGATCAGCATATTCCAATATATTGCTTTCAACCAACCCAGCAGTAACTTTTAAAGTGGTCCTTTGAGGTTCGTTTGGGCAGGGACAGATGTCAAAACAGGAGGTTTGTGTTCTTGCGAGCCATCGGTGGCTGTCGGGACTTGCGGCGAGTAGCGGGGAGAGCGCAGGAGGTGGCTCAGCGTGGATGGGCTTGGGAACCACTTTGGGGAAGCTAAAACACTGCAAAACAAAAATCCCTTTCCGTGCTTGAATGCTAATAATTAAGATGGTTTTAGATGGAGTGGTGCCAGCTTCAAAGCAAACAGCTTACAAGTTTGAAAGTCTGTGTTGTTTAAAAGAAATATTGAAGGGTCGGTGGTCAGGTAAGCTCGTGACGAGGGCAGAAGTGTCTGTATCAGCAAACAAGAGAGTCTGAGTTCAGTGGTCTAAAAGGTTGAGATTTGAGTGAAGTACAATAGTGAAGCTAAAACGCATGTTAAAACCACGCGGTTTTGGCTTTATCATTAAATTTTAGCAGTATTTTAATGTTCTTGTGTTAGGAATGTCATCTTAATGATTTGGGTTGAGTATTGCATTTGCTGAAAATACGGTTAGCTTCAAGTTGCTGTTGAAAACAGAAAAGCCCATATTGCTATTTTGATCGCTGTGTTTTTGCTGGAGTCGGTGGGCAGTGAGTTACTGTCATGTTTTGGTGGTTACAGTCAGGTCACTCCGAACTGGGCTCAGCTGAGCATTTTTGGTAATGTCGTGAGTATACTCCAACTTTGCAACGGCAAACTTACTGTAAATCTGTGGTGATCTCTTTTTGGGTGGTAGTTTCTTAGAACAGCTTTAGTTATTGTTGGACTAGTGGCAAGTTTAAAGGGTATTGCATGCCTGTAATGGTATTTCTTCTCAACCAAAACAAAGGATGTCAGTTTCTAAAGCAACCAGAATTATTTTTAACTCTTTCCTCATTTCTTTAAAACAAACCCAGAGTGATTCATCAGTATCCTGTCTCGAAGCGGCCCCTGCAAAGTGTTTCAGAGGGAGAATAACAAGTGGTTCAGTGGGCAATTTTGCAAGAACCAGCTGTGGGCCACGGTGTTTTGTTTTGTGGGTTTTTTTAACCTTTCATGCAGTGCAATTAGTAGCTGGGTGGTGTTCTGAAAATCACATTTGATCTCCATTGAGAACGTTATCTGTTCGCCCTTAGCGGGGTGTGTTCTTCTTAATAACGTGAGTGTTAAGATTCCCCGGTACACAGCTTCAGCATTTCATGACAAAAGCCCAAGAGCTGGTATCTGGTTGTGTTTAAAAGGGTTTCTCTGTAAAGTTTTCAAACAGAATTAATCAACGAATTCATTTGCAATGGGAAAGCTAAATCTCGAACACATATTTTAAATATCTGCCCAAAAGCAGGGAGGAAATGAGAGCTGAGATAAACTGGTAAAACAGAACTGGTAAGAAGTTCAGCTCCTAAGACCTAAGATATCAGAAATAAGAGTTATGAGGTTTCAGTTTGGTCTTTTTTTCCAGTAGTGCTCAGCTTGACCTTCCCCATAACATTTATTATTTGATATATCTGCATTCTGTTGAATATTTTCCACCTCTCTGTAAATTAAACTGCTGTTATCTTTTAGACTCTTTGCATATGGAATCTTCTACAGGCTCCTAAGTATTTTTATTACCCTTTGAACTTTTTCTGTTTCCGAATTAGTTGTATGATGTTGTGTATTTTTCCTGAAGCAACCCAACGTTTTATCTGCAAATACCGCCGCCTCCCACAAAGCATTAAAAAAATAAATCAGCAAAGCGCCCAGGAATGAACCTTGTGCAGTATGTGGGTATTTTCAGAGAATCATCGAGACCTGCAGGTCAGTTCCTCGCTGCCGCACACCAACAGGTCGTAAACTGAATGTATGAGTAGTTTAAACAGATACAGGGATTTGACCTATTTATTTCTTTCTGCATTTCAGTGCTTTGATCATGGCTTTTTGCCTTAGCATGCTTGTTGTAACACAGCCTTCCAGGGAAAAACGCTTTTCCAGAGTCCGCAATTTAGGCTGCTAATGTACTGGTTGGGTTGCATTGCTCTAGCTGTCCTGTGAGGAGGTGACTCCTAAGGTGTCATATGATAGACTGCAGTTAAACTGCGAATTAAGCCGGGAACTATTTGCATGCTCAGAACTAAATCCTGGCAATAATGTAAAAATGCTATCTGTTTTTCCATCTTTCAATCCCAGTTTTAGAAAGGTTTTTTAATGAGCGCCATTGGGTTTGTCTCTGCTTTTGTGCTAAATTTGCAGTAACAATTTCCAAATCTTTTGTTTGCTGTAGCATGTGAGGTAATGAAATTGCAGCCACCAAAATCTTCAAAGTTATCTACTAGGAGTGTGAACGTGTAAATTTTATACAGTTGATAATTGGTCATTAAGGTCAGATTCTGTTACTGAATTCTGGCTCGAGTTGTTAATGAATACTTCTTGAGTATTCAATTTGAATAAAACTTAATTTCTGGAAGTTCTTAAAAATAAAACTGTCACAATTTAATACAGTTGGAAGTAATTACTAAATGGGACAAAAGAAATGAGAGCTAAGATATTTAAATACCCAAAGCATAAGCTTAACATGAATGCGGAGTGTTGTTGGCTTTTGGGGTGGGCTGGCTTTGGGATTTTGGTTTGGTTTGATTTTTTGAAGTATTATATGCTTAAAATGTATTCTAAATTGTGAAGCCAAAAGCTAAATACCTGATTGCCTCTAAGAATTTGGTTCATCCTGCCTCAGGATTAACCTGAGGTTATTTGGTATGTAATTATGAATTGTAACTCCAGAAAATGAGAAGCTGGACAGAAACACAGCCAAAGATCTGAAAGCATCAGGTCATCTGCTGTATATGTTTTAATTAAATTTAGTCACCAATAAAATATTGTCCAATGTTTATTTACAAGGGAAAAGAAATGCAAAATGGTGTGTTTAGTACTTCCCTACTTGCTGCAATTTCTCTGCTCTTCGAGTAGAGTCCTCAAAGTCTGAACTGACTTATCATCTTCTCAGGAAGGAAAAAGAAAAAGAAAGTCATTTCGGTGCATCATGTCTACAGTGTAGGCAGTGTTCATTGGCTTTGTGTTTTACTTCATCATTGTCTTTATTTTCCCCCCATACTACCTTTTAACCTGCTTTTGTCCTCCTGTCTCCTTTCCTTCTCCCTCACCCATTTCAATGTGGAGCAAAAAATACTTGCCTTTATTTCTGAGCACCACAAAGAGAGAAATGCTCTCTGAGCTCTGTGTACAACCTGAGGTCTTCCCCAAGTTGGAGTCATCAGAAGTCTTTAACCTACATGTGCATTTGGTTGGTGGATGCCCGCCTTGTCCTACCGCTCACAGCCTTAAATAGTAGCACCGGGTGAATCTGCTGGCAGCGGAGGGAAGCAGGAGGGTCTTGCTGACGTGATCCTTGGCATAGGAGGGGTTGGCAAGAGAGGAAACCTGAGAGAGGTTGAGGAGCACCGAGCCCAGCCTCACTCCTGGTTTTTCTGCGCTGGAAAAATCTAGTCATTCCAGCAGTTCCGCACGATGGTTTATAACAATGAACAGGGTGACTTTGGAGACGATACAAGCGTTAGGGCAAAGAATAAGTATTAGGGAAGCAGCACTTGTTCCTTGGCAGGTGATCACTAATGATTCGTCAAGACGCGCCAAGGAAAGAGGACCCAGACGGCAGAGGCAGAAGGTGTCCACCGCGAGATCCGCCGCCGGCTGCCTTCCCGCTCCCCGGGCAGGTGCCCGGGTACATCGCCGCGGGCCTGGCTCGGCTGTGTGCCCGGCGAGAAGTGACGTGTCTCGTCTTCCATGGAGAAAGTATCGAATTGACAGCTCTGGGCTTTTTTTTTCCTCTCCTCCAACACCTTTTCACTTTCCTCATGTAATGCCCCTGCGGTATATGTTGGGTTTGGGTGAAACGTTCCTGGTATTTAGTAGGGCTCTCATAAACTTCAGTGAGAAGTTGGCGGAGCCTTTTCCTTCAACACAACTCCAGGTGCTTAGGTCAGGGAGACTCGGTCCTCTACTAGCTGGTGTGAACCTCCTCAGAGAAGAGAAGAGAAGAGAAATTAAAGAGCGAGAGAGGTTGTCCAGTTGGCCTCGTTCTCCCCTCCTTCCCTTCTTTGTGCGTGCAAAGTTTCCGATGTTATTTTTCTTCCTACGAACCATGCACAATTTTTGTCTCAGTTACCCTTTCTCTGGCTGGAAATGTGGAAACTTTGAGCAGAAATTTATTTTAGCTGAGCTGTTGAAAAAAAAAATATGAGAAAAATACTTCTGTAAATAGGTAAGATATTTAAAAGTGAAATAAACAGATGAGGCTATATGCAGGGAAAATGCCATTTAAAATCTTAATTGTTTTGGAAATCTGGGGCTGATTCGTAAGTCATTAATTTTAGTGCTACCAAGAAAATGTCCAAACAGGCATGTTAAAACTAAAAAGCAGTTCCAGGACATTATTCTGGGTTTGCATTTTCATTGTGTCAGTTAGGTAGTACATTCTAATAATTTCTTCTCCCACTCACCATATTTTCCAGAAGTCATTGTTCCAACAAAACAACCCCCCCCAAAATCTTACTGTAAATGCGTTAATAAAGTCGGATGCAAGCCTTTCTACTCTGTTGTGGCGCGGGGTCGAGTTGTGTAAAATCTTTTCGTTAAAGGCCAAAAAAACCCCACCAACCCTATCTGAGGAGGTGAAGTCCCTGGATGCCCGCTTCGGCACATCCTTGCTGACGCCAGCTCCCTCCAGGCGGAATTGTTCACTTCCAAATGCAGGATGGGATGGATGGCGTGTGTGGCAGCTTGCTGTGGCTTTCTCCCACGCGTTCCTCACCACCCCCTCATCTTCAATCAGACGACGCAAGATTGAGCGTGAATTCTAAATAAAAAAGGAAAAAACACCCGGGTGCTGTTCGGATTGCAGAGTGCCGTCGTTTTGTAGGTGTGTAAGAAGCAGCTAGTTAATTATCTCCCTAAGCTTGCAAGTAGAGAAAGAAAGTTTCACCGGTGAACCTAGAAAAAGGGGGGGGAGAGGGCTAGGTTTTAGTTTTGGTTTAGATTTTACTTATTTTTTTAAAGATATCATAATAGTCTGCCGTTTCATGGCAGTAAGGAACTGTACTTCTTGTGGGGTGAGGTGAATGTGAGTAGATCTATATAATTTTCGCTTCATTTTTCAAAACACTGTTTAGCATATTAATAATACACTTACCTATCTGTGTACTGCCATATTTGTTTCCTATTCTTTATTTACTAGACAAAACCTTCTCAGCTTCTTGGAATAACTAGTTTTTTGTATAAAAATTAATGAACTAAATTTGCAGTGTCAACATTCCAGGATTATTTTTTTTTTTTCCCCAAGATCTTGTTTGTTGTCGAAGGGTCTCTTAGAGATAATCAGAAAAGGAATGCTAGTAAGATACTTCAGCCTACTTTCTTTTATTTCTTGGGGAAAAATCTATTATATTTCTTGGAGGGGGGGGGAGAGAGCATTTCAATTTTTTTTTTTCTTCACATTTGATGCTGATTACCATCCAGGGCACACAGCAAATATTTTAATATTTTAACAATAACCCGAACAAAGAAAGAAAAAGAAATTTTGGTCAGGACTCTACTTTGGAGGAATCATTAAAGATTTCACTGTTGATTCCAGTTCTCTATACATTCAGCCCCACAAAAGACCTTCTGGGGCTCTATTGCAACCCATTTGTGTTCGTCAGCGGCGCTTATAAATCATGCTGCGTTCTTCGTCTCTGCTCCCTTTTACCGGACTTGTATGATCAGAGCAATTTTGACTTTTTTCAGCGGTGAGGGACAGGGCAATGCTGCCCTTTACGGGTGAGCTGGGGTGGGGAGGGTGCAGCGGTGTCCCCCGGGACCAGCCTCCCCTCCCCGCTCCCGGGGCCAGCCGGAGCAGGCACGGAGGAGGAGAAGAGAGACAAGATGCGAGCTGGCTGTGCTGGAGACAGGTTTTAACAAGTGCCTTGGGACCAGCACAGCCCTGCGCCCAGCGGAAATCTTCGTTTTACGGGACTTGGGGAAGGAGAGCAGGGCAGCTGGGAAACGGCTCCTGCGGTTTGCAGGTGGGTGCTTAAAGCTGAGCACAGCCTTAGCAGGCTGGTGTGTGGTTGTGACCAGAAAATAATCCCTTCTTACTGATGTGGGCGTTTGTCACTTGGCCTCCTGTGACAGGAGACTGCAGGTCCTCTATTTTTCCTGGAGAAACAGATACCTGTTTGGATGGACGGTTACTAGCTGGTGGACACGGGCTGAATCTGGCCCCCAGGATGTTTTCCTCCCCTCCATCCCCTCTCCCTGGGAAAAAAAAAAAGCAGTTGTTTTGTATAGCCTTGTCGTACAAGGCTTATCTGCCATTCAGCCCCTGAATAAGCAACCGAAATAGTGGGACACCGAGGCTTTTACAGTGCCCGGGAGGTTACTGCTGTGTGCTGTGGGGTGCTCTGCAAGGGCAGCTTGCCATTCCTATGGTCAGCGACTTAGTAGCTCCTTTCCAATAGTTCTTTAAAAGTAGTAAAATAACAAAGCTGCAGCATTGTTTGTAGTTTCAGCTCATCCCAATTTGCTGGAACGTACCGGTGAGTATATGATCCATTTTTATTTCCTTTCGGTATAGAACATCTCCCGTACGTGCCTGATTCCCTCTCGGCGTGCCTGCTGAATGGCCCCTCCTTCCCAAAGCCCTACCTTGGGAAGTGTCTGGCAAATTTGGATGATTTAGGGTAATCGGCCCACAACTTCCTTGCTTTGTGTGGGGTCTGCCTAACCCTGCGTAGGGTGTGCACAGTTTCTGGAGGGATGGTTTATCCTTGCTCCCACCGCCTTTGATGGGAATGGCACACGGACTGGAGAACACCCAAGTGCTCAGTGGGATGCTCTAGACCTAGTTTTTGTCTTGGGTCTTGAGGGAGGATGGGAGCAGGGAGAGGAGAAAAGTGAAATAAATCACTGAAGTGAGGTATTGGCTTAATACATATATTGTATATATATTTTCCACCCCCAATTTGTGTTTGCCCTGAGAAGAGAACAAGAACTGACTAGGGCTGTTTTGTCTGTAAGCCCCTTGGAGTGGCAAAGCCCCAGTTCATGGCTGGAGCACGCTGTTAACAAGAAAATACCGTATCTTTGTGCCTTTGCTTAAGGTTTGTGTTTCAAGTACACCAAGTCCTACATCAGCCTGTATTGACTTGTTCTTCAAAGGCGCTTTTCTTTTTGTCAAACCAATTTCCGCTGCTGTTTTTCACTTTAAAGTTGCAGCTAGTAACATTTCATTCAGCATATAAAAAAAAAAATCAGGGCAAAAATAGAAGATTACTATGGAAAATAAACTTGCAAAGTCCACAGAGCAAGGTTTAGCATAACAAGTTAATTGTGGATTTTTAGGGTTTTGGTTTTTTAAGACCCACTGATGCCATTACGACTGTTCATGCGTTGGACCGTATTCACCCGCTGTGGCTTGTAACATTAAGACCTGTTAAGTTCTTGGAAATACAAGCAAGCAAAAAATGAGATACCTTAGTCAATTAGTGAAAAGCTTTAGCTTTGCATCTAGTGTTTATTTATACTAAAGAAGGATTTTGAATTTGAAGGTGAGTGTGATTTTGCAGCCCATTTCAAAGTGGATTTACCGAATAGCATAAAACGGCAGCTGACCATTGGTCTGGATGGAGTCCTGAGCTGTGCGTTGGAGTCGCTCCGGTTATGAGGATGGTGCATGAAGATGCTCCAGCGCTGGCAGGTGCCGGTGAGAAAGGAGTGGGCAGGGCGGCTGGAGGTGATGCCCCAGAGGTACGTTCTTTGAGCTACGTGGTGAAGGGACGATGGCGTTTGGGGAGGCTGGGTTTTAAAGACAGGTTGGAAATATGGGCAGGGTTTTAAAGAAGAAAGACAAAGAGTATGGAGTGAACTCCCCTGGCATACCCCAGAAGAAAAACCTATTGCGTGTAAATTTATTGAGAGGCTGATATTTACACATTTCGCAGTTGGTACCCGCTCCTGAGCAGACAAACACTGCCTGCCGTTTTACAGTTAATAAAAATGTGCCTCTGTCGATTCCCGTTCTTTTGAGTGATCCGGGAAAGAGCACGCGTGGTGAAGTGGCAGTGTTGCTGATTTGATGGAGTTACCACAGAGG
The DNA here is from genome assembly GCF_030936135.1 of Gavia stellata. Lineage (NCBI taxonomy): Eukaryota > Metazoa > Chordata > Aves > Gaviiformes > Gaviidae > Gavia > Gavia stellata. The sequence goes on along the minus strand of NC_082596.1, from coordinate 98,723,875 downwards.
TGAAGATGAAGATGCAAATGAAAATGCAAAGGATTTCAAAATTACATTAGGTTGCTGTGCAACCATATTATAAAATGACAAATGAAATTCAGTGCGGATAAATGCAAAGTGATGTCCACAGGAAAAATATTCTAACTTTTCATTTAAATTGAGTTGCTTTTTAACACTCAGGCATGAGATCTGGGGGCCATATATTTGCGTGGAGAAGTCAACTGTATACCCACTAGCTGTCAAAGAGCAAATAAACCATTAGGAAAGTTTATGGTAGTGGTAGAGAAAAACATATCTGTCACAGTAGCGTCTGTGGTGTGCCTTCATCTTGAACAGTGGGATCGATTCTGATGTCTTCCTCCTAGTTCTCTTTCCCTTCTTCACTTCCACCTCCAAAGAGGATAAAATAGTACTGCAAAAGTTGTGGAGGTCATAAGTCTATTGAATAGCTTTTGTATAAGGAATGGCTAAGTAGATGAAGTCCTGCAGTTTGAAGAAGAAAGATGTGAAAAGCTCACACGGATTCAAAGCACGCTTGGAGACACTAATGTAGGAATAATCTGCGGGACCCGTGAGGTTCAAGTACAGCTTCTGGGGCTGCCTTCAGAGCTGCGTGGTTTTAGAGGCCGGGACTTACTGCGTGTCCTCTTCTGCTTTTCCCTCCGCTTCTGCTCTCAGCTGCTGCTGGAGGCAAGATGTTAGGCTGGACTTTTGGCTTGACTTGGAGGCTTTTGCTTTGCTTCATTTTTTTGTTGGTGGCATCAAAAAAATATTTTTCTTAGCCAGCAGTACTATTCATTGTCCATCTTAATGTCAGGTAATTACAAGAACTCCCGTATCTAAAGTCCTACTAAAGATCTAATCATTTAAAACATTTCTATCAAAATTTTAGGATCTCAGTAGAGATAATTTTTAAGGTATATGCTAAGCTTAGGAAAACCAGTCTGTGTTTAAACAGGGTTGTTGGTGCTATAGGTTCCTCAGTGCTGAACATATCTACTTACATGATTTCTGCCTTGTAAACCTGGTGGTGTTTGAGGAACTCCAGAAACAGAGGAAGAAATTACAGAGCAGTCTGACCCCTCGGAGAACTTGCAGAAAGCCTCCGCGCTGTTGTCTCGGGTGATGAAACCGCAGCTCTTGAGGTTGCTCTACCTGTTGAACCAGTTTTGTGCCTTTCTGCGTTGAGCGTTGAGTGTTGAGCGTTGAGCGTTGAGCGAGCCCTCCCGCAGCAGCTGTGCAGCTGGGGATGAGTGCGCTTTCCGAGTACCGGAAAGATGGATGGAAGGGTTTTTTAACCCTATTTGGCTGGGGGGTGGCTGGCTCCACTGTGTGCTGCTTTGGTATAGGATTGGTATTTGAGCAAATACAGAAATGAAAGAAATCTTTTGGGCCCCATGTGTTGTTATTTTTACATATGTTTCATATATGTGAGTGGAAAAGTTGATGTTTGGGTTTTTTTTTTTAAAAAAAAAAAAAGCTTGCAGGGGTTTCACTGGCATTTATTTAATTTCTGTGCCAGGCTTTTTTAAAAAAAAAAAAAAAAAATATAACCACACTTTTTTCCAGTTTGGGGACATCAGATCAAAGGCCAGTAAACCTTCCAGGGGGAGAGAACCTGTCTCAGTGCCCAAGGTATGAAGGTGCTCATAGCAGCAGCTTGGAGAAGGTGATGAACTGAAGTGACTCGTGGTTGGCTTTAATATTTTAACTTTTAACCCCGATACTGGTTTAGGTATAGGGGGAAAAAAAAAGCACCAGAAAGCCAAAATTAACCCTGCAACAGTGAATGCCCTAGAGGCTGTTAAATAATTATTAAGCAGATTTTACTGATAGTAATCGCCCCGTCCTAGGTACACAGGTAGAGTTTGGCAGTGGGGCAGAGCAGGGGTCTAGCATCACCCTCGCAATGGGTAATTAGTGCGCTAGATGCCTGATGAGGAGCTATGCAAATGGACCTGCAACGGTACCTGGGCTTGTGCTTTGGTACAGCAGGGAGACAAGAACCCTCTCTGGTGGCACCGCTCCCGGCTCTCAGAAGTACAGGTGGAAAAGGGACTGGCCGTGGAAAGTGCACGGTGGCTTACACAGGGTGCAGAGGTGCCAAGCAGGAGATGTTTCTGAAGGTACTTCACCTGCACTTCTGAATTGTTGTGCTTGGCAGATACTGTACCTGGTCCCCACAGCTGCCTCACTGTTTGCTACGTCCTTCTGTGAGGCGACAGTCATCCGAAAATCCTCTTCCCCCCACCCCCTCCTGTGCTCAGTTTTTAATGAGTTTAAAAGCCTCATAATAAAAATTCAAATCACGTGAACGAAAAAACAAGTCGAAAGCTCCCCAGCCGTAAATTGATGACACAGGGACCGAGTTTGGGTTCATACGCAAAGCGCTTATGTAATTTATGCACATACACCTTGTCAACCTCATCAGGAGCCCTTGCCATGCTTAAGTAATACGTGTGATGGCAAGGATAAAGCTATTATATATTTAATTTATATACAGCTGCTCCATTGACTGTTTTATTGTATATACAGTATAGCTGTTCATTGCTGATACTAGTTTAATCTGCAGATTACAGATTGTATTTTCAAATATGCAAGCCTCTTTTTTTTCTTAAACTGAAGAAGAATAGTAGGAGGATTTTTCTCTTCTATTTTCAACGGGGTTATGTAAAGCATCTGTCATGAGTTTTTCATTTTTAAATGCAAATGATTATATATGGCAGGGAGTGTGATGAGCATTCAAAGTTGACATTAAAATGAAAATGCATAAAATTTTCCTGGAAAACTGATCAAACAGGTCATTAGTCAAGGTTATAATGACTAGTAGAGCATTTTAAGATGTTTTAAACCTCATTTAAGATGTTTTAAAAAAAGTAGTTGATAGTTTTTAAAATAACAACTGCTCCTGCATCATCCTACTAGTGGCGAAGAATTTTGAATTAACGTTTCATAATTTTTAAGAAGCCTTTCCTCCCCCCCCTCCCTCTTAGAGCTGTACGAGCAATCTTCAAACCCCGTAGCACCTGACAAACTGCGATTTAATCTGTTTTACCTTGCTTTTATGATAGGCTGGGGACATCCGTGCTGTCAGGCTCAGTGTTTGGCAGCCCACTAAGCCGTGGTACTGCGATTCTCTTCAGCCCCAGACTGGAAAGGAGAAACCCCGAAACAAACCGTATGCCAAAAGGTGTCAAAATTGTAAAATGGAAGAGGAGGACGTAGGGGCTGTTTTCGCCTCATCTGATCTCTTCCTTTTAATCTTGAGCGTTCCTCATTAAATTGGAGGAGGGAAATACATGGGGACAGAAGAGCAGTCTCTAATTAAAAGTAGGTTTAAATCTGAGCGAGGAGAGTGCCTCATCCTGTGGGTCTCCTGAAACATCTCGCAGCTGTTCGCCGGCTCGGTGGGTGTTGGTTTTGGGGAAGGACGGCAGCGGTGGGAGCTGGGGGCCGCGGAAGGTGCCCGGCTCTGCCAGCCCCCGCACCTCCTGCCTGCCGCCTCCCCTCCTTCCCGCTGCGAGCCCGGGGTGCCTCGGCACCCGCTCGGGGTTTCGGCTTTGGAGCCTCTCCCGCTGCTGCGCGGGGCAGCCTGCGTGCAGGGGCCTGCCCAGCCTCCGCTCTTCCCGAGGATGGGATAGAGGCAGCATCCCGCCGACTGCGCCGCGCTCTCAAGTAACCTAATGGGCTCCTTGTACAGACAAGACTCTTGCTTCCCCCCCCGCCCCCCTTTTATTTAATTAGCTGGTTGAGGGAAGTCTTGGGATTCATCTCGGTTAACCGAAACGCATTAGGACTACGGCGTTCTTGTTTTAGCAGGTTGTAAAGAGCCTTTCCTCCTCCTAGGGAAAGGGAGAAGCCGGGCGTCGCGGACTCCTCGCAGCGGGGCGTGGGCGCTTCTGCGTCCTCCCCAGCCCCGGGCAGGTACCCTCGGCGGCAAGCGGGGTCCCTTGGGATTCCCCGCTGCCTCTGGTGGGCACGGATGCTTGAAGCATGAGGCTTTTTCCCTCTGGGGAAGGTGTGAAATGCCTCCGGGGGTGGGCTCGGGTCCCTCCATGTTGCATCTGAGCTCTTCGTCATACGACACACCAGTCCGCACCGCCCGTCTAGCGTTCAGGGCATTTTTTTTGTTATTATTTATTTGTTCATTTACACGCGGTGGGCTTCTGATGCTTTCAGAAACTCTTCTCCTCCAGCGAAATGCAAAGCACTTCGCTTCTGGTGCGTGAGCCCGCTGGGTTTCAATGGTCAGGAGATGGAGGTTTCCACGCAGGGTCCCAGCCTCCTTCTCTACGGCTCAGTAGCCGTGGAAAATGCAGTGCTTTGAACTCTCATCAGTGGTTTTCTCGAGCTGTGCCTCCACCCCAAAAAAAGGAAAACCCACCTGTGATGCTGTTTTCGGTAGTACCGCCCAATGCCTATAGACTGATTGCGTTAATGCACTTCAGCTGATGAATATTTTGTCACTGCGGTTCTCTGCGAGCGGTCGAGATGATCAACACAAGAAAAAAGAATTAAAGTGGTATCTTTCTTTGTGTCCATTGAAAAAACATGCAAAGTGGTTTTTAAAATTACTTTTCAAATGTTTTCTGATGCAGTAAGGTAAGAGAGAGTGAGTTTATTGAGAAAACAAGAAGAAGGACCGTTGCCATCGGAAACTGTGTTGCTGGAGGTATTTTGAGGATGACTGGGGTGTAAGGCCTGAGAGGAGTTCTTGCTTTTGACTGAAGGGAAAAAAGAAAAAAGCTGGTATTTTCCTTCCAGCTGTTTTGGTTAGATATTTGAATATAAAAACCTGGCCTTTCAGGCAAGATACACATTTTTCCTTTTTAAAGTTGCGATAAAGTAGCCTGCTCTTAGCGTCCAGCATGGTCTACATCTGCTAATTTTCCATTTACCCGTAGAGCAACAGGGTATGTGAGATTACAAACAATACAAACAACCCCCTTTCTTTTTTGTTTTAGAGCAGAAGTTTTGAGTCTTCATCAAGAAGCAAAAAAAAAAAAAACAAACTTTCTTTATAGACACCTGCAAATACGTACAATGAAAAATATTCGTGTTTGGGCGTTTTGCTTAAGCTTAATGAACATTTCCCACCCACCACCCCCACATAAGCGTTTCTGGTGGCTTAAAAGTAGTCCTCCTCAGGGACTGCTTCTCCATTCCTGTGTGTGTTGTCACCGTACGGGGCCGCTTGTTCAGCAGGACAAGGTCGTCTCATTCCGCCGGCATGGGGACTCTCCTTCATGAGCCAAAAAAAGAGTTTCCTTATGTGCTTTTTTAAAAAAAGAAAACAAACCCACAAATAAACCCACAAATGGAAGATTTCTTCCGCTCCAGCTTAAATTGCTGTCAGAAGTTACTGGTTTCATATTTTGCAAACCTCACACTTTTCAGTATTTCTGCTTTCCTTGTTGAAATTCCTAAACCTTTGTTTTTACCTCCTTAACTAACCATATAAACGAGGCCTTTAAAGGTTTTCTTGACAATTCCTAACGCGTTTCTAATACACGTAAACATGTTCAGGTTTGTATACGTTGATACACTGATGTCTTTAAAAAAAAGAGTAAAGATCTTTATAAACTGCATTTTATTTGTGTTGTAAATAAAATCTGTGAGGTTATATCTCTCGGTGAAGATCAGAAATAGAGAATGTAAAGCTGGTGAAAAATCTGGTTTATTTTTTCATTTAAAAACCCACCACAGCACCACCGTATCCAACTCAGACTGTTGGTATCCATTTAACGATCTATCACAGCAGGAGGCCTGTAAAACAAGAAGCATATTTTAATGCGTGCCAATCTCCTTCCTTGCATTCCTAAAAAGCACAGTTACATTATATATTTAAAACCCCAAGGAATTTGATGACACTTCCACGCAGCAGATACCTGCTGGGAGAGCTGTGTTGGACAATGACGTGAAAAGGTTTACTACTGGAGTAAGAAAAGGCATCGCACCCATGTTGTTTCATTTTATTTTACACACCTGCACATGTATATATATGTTTACGTATATAACTATATATATATATAACCATTATATGATGTTACCTGTGCTTTGCTTTTTTGTGGCATATGGAGTCTCCTCTCCATACAGCGGCGCATATGAAGATTTCCTCTTCTATTGTTGCTCTGCTTTTCCCCCTCTAGTAAGCACTTAGTGAGAAGTGTCCTGGCCTAAATGCAAGTGTGTCTGCCACCATCATCATTTGCTCCTATATGTGTGCTGCTCCAGAAAGCTGTCTGCCGAAGGTTGGGGACGTTAGGATAGGTCTTACAACAAACCAGTCGTCAAGATAATGTACTATTCTGTCATTTGATGGGAAATAAAGAGGGTGCTGTGCCTGACGTGTTAGAAATTTCCATTGCTTAAATTACTTTCTCTTATCCTAGTAGAAGTAAATAATATTCCAGTGACAAAGAAACGTTTCCTTTGTAAACTTTTCAGATTAGACGGTCTCTTCAGTATCACAGGTTTAAATCTGAAATAATACTAAATCAAGTGAGTATTGGATCGGATAATGTTATTTGCAATTAATAGTGGACTTTGCAGTTTTCAGTTCCTCCTGGGTTTTGCAGATGGTTTTTGTGTAACGTATTTTTGCTTGTAAAGAGTTTTCAAAGGTGTGTGCTGTTAGAGAATCTATAATACAATTATGAAATAATATGGTACGTTGTCTGAAATAATTTGCCTCTAAATGTTTCGCATAGGGCTAGTTTAGTGAGACGAAGGAGAAGGAAATGTCTGGATAATATAAATTTTTAGTTAGTTAGCAAGTCGTTACTGGCATAGGTGGGAGTTGTCGGAAGAACCCGGGAGGCTGCGTTCCGGTGTCCCTGGGATGAGCGGTTCCCAGCCTGCTCTTCCCGCCTGATCCGCGGCGGTTCGGGATAACCCAGTTCTTCCTTCCAGCGTGAAAGGCAGCAGTCAGTAAAGTAGTCGCCCGTATAGGATCTGTAGTTGTAAAACGCGGCAGGCTGGGAAGCAGCTGCCACCGGTTTCGTTCCGCGGTGTTAAACATGCCTCGGCGCAATAAGAAGAGCGGGTAGCTGGGGGGTGCGGGTCCTTACAAGGATGCAGTCCTCGGTGAAACGTTCCGCAGGCAGACCCGTGTTAACACCCGTGCCTCTTTTACAGCTCAAATCAGCGTCTCGGCTGCCAGAACCAACATGGAATTTTTTCGGTGTTCACGATGCTCAAAAGTGTTCTGCGCAGAGATACCTCCACAGGCAGGAAGACGCACATGCAGCAAAGATAACTCATTGGGGAAACATTTCGGGAGATGCAGGAAGTGCAGGAGACTTTCTGGCTGCGCACCAAGCATATGTTTACCTAGTTCTTGTTTCTGTTATCTGTGTTCCTTTGTTTGGGATTGCAGTCTGACAGAGAAGTGGTTGGGAATTTCTAATAGGAACTCAATTTTTTTTAATAGAGAGAATTTAGCTAAGGAGATCAAAGCATTTAATCTTCCTGGCAATCTAATGTAGCACGCTTCCAAAATACTTAAGTAATTTTTCTCTATAAAATAGGATGGTGAATTTAAAAGCATACATTTATTGTAGTATTTATGTGAAATATGCAGATAATTCTTTTAATAATTTTAATAAACTGCAGTTGTCTGTTTACTTAAGCATAAATTTTGGTGACAAATCTTTTACATCCTCTCACGAGATAAACACCGTATCTTGTGTGTTAGAGATATCTCTAAACAGAGGGGAAAGGAGTTTGATAGCCAATCTATGGTTTTGACTGCTTGTTGCTTTGTGGTAAATCTTACTGCTCCATTTACAGGGTCAATTTGTTGATGTTTATTTTTTTCCTGGGTATTTCATCAGCTGTCATGCAACTTTGTAAGTTGCTTATTCCATCACCTTTCTGTAAGGCAATAATCTGTGGGAAAACAGTATACGATTGTTAGATACTTTTTTCGCTAATAGCATTAGTGGCACATGTATATAAAAGATGCTTTGTTTATGTTTCCTCTTATTTTTGTCAGAAATTGTTATTTACAGCCCTTTCTATACAAAGATGTATGGATACATACAGTATGTCGGCTGTAGCTGAAATCCAGGAAGATGTTAAATATCAAGTTTTCATTGTTTAACATAAGCCTGCCTAACTGGGTTGGTAAAGAGCTAGCGAGGGCTTGTTCTCCTTGAGTTGCTTGTGTTTGTCTTCAGCAGCCAGTAAGTCAGTATAAAAGAGACTGTGTATAAAACTTCGCTTTAAATATGTATGTGTGTCTCACTAACCTCAGAGGAAGAAGGAAGAGGTTTGGCTTTTAAAATTGTGGGGGTAGTCTTTCTCATTAGCAGCTTCATTCACTCCAGCTCTGGGAGTCCGCCCGGTCAGCATCCTTCTGAGATGTTTTGGTGCATTCTCTGGGACAACGTACAGGAGAGAAATGATTGAGCTTTCGTGGGGAAGGGAAGCTGGTGCTGGTTTTGAAAGGCAGAAACGCAGAACTGGAGCGAGCTGAACAAAACTCGGTCTTAAGACATGTGAGAAGGGTTGGTTTCGGTTGTAATTTTTTGGTTCTACTAAGAAAATAATTGGAAAACAATGTCAGACTTCAGCTGTGAACAAATGGTTCCAAGGTACTCGAGTGGTTCAGCTCATAAATATTAGAGAAGTCACTTAAACCCGCTGATTTAAAAGTCTGTGGAAGAAAGGACCATTTTCTAGAAACCTTGTGTTGTATAGGAACGGTGAGTGAAAGTTAGACCGAGTAACAGCCTCCACGCATGTGAAGAAAGAGGTGCGGACTTTGCAGAGCTGTCCTCCTTCTTCTACGTATGGCAGCCAAGAAGTCCCCAGTTGTACCAGTACAATTGGAGAGGTTTAGGGTGAATCCAGTTATGTTCTATTCTTTCAATTTATTTTTATAAACATTGTTGTCCCTCCAAGGAAAAAAAAGGTTAAAAAAAAAAAAAAGGAAAGCTTTCCCAGGTATTTTGGAAAATGATGAGTTATATCTGAAAGCCACGTTCGCAGCTCAGCTCTTGGTTGGTCATGCCATAGTTCAACGTGGAGCTCAGCCTCTCCCAGGGCCGCTGCTTCTTATCAACACAACCTCTTATCCTGAAGCCACTCAGAGGACTGTTTGCTGCCAAAAAGAAATTGGTCTCAAGTTTTTATTCGTTCCAGTTGCCCCTTTGCTTGTTTCTTCCTCTGCACATGCAGACGCGCACGCGTGCGGAAGGAGGTCCCCCCTTCCCACGGGATCTTCTCTGCAACAGCAGCAGAAACCCAGTTCCCTTCCCGACAGGGATGTGTTTGGGGGCAGCAGGAGATCTGCTGCGAACAGGGCGGGGGTAAAGGCTCAAGGCCTCTTTTTGCTCTGCTGCATCTGTATGAATTTTGGGTAGTTTCACAGAGGAATAAGCACGGGGCTACTGCTCACCCCCCGCTACTCCCATGTGACAGTATTGGCTCCGTTGCTTCACGTAGCAAATCCTGTTTGCTCTTTGTATCACGGTGTTCAATGCCGCATTGTCTTGTTCTAACAGTATTTTTCAAAAATGTATTAAAATACTCTGTAATGCACCATAATACCTATTCCGAAGAGTCCCCTGGCTGCATAAATTATTACAGATGGTACGAAATTACGGTGGGATTAGCTGTTGACTGGAGATCCAAGGCCAATGCTTTTCTTTCTGTAGTTCCGTGTAATTTAACATGTCAATAGCCTTGCTGGTGAAACATGAGAAAATTTTGTACGGCTGTATTGCTCATAATGTACTGCATATTTATGTGTGAATGGTATCGCTCCTAAATATAAACAGATAGCTCAAGACAGATTTCATTAAATGACTTTCT